>NC_073419.1:1532918-1872918 GCF_028641065.1 Leucoraja erinaceus
ACACACACACACACACACATCGCGCACACACACACACTATTTATACACACACACACACACACCACATACACACACACACACCATTTATACACACACACACACACACACACTTTTTAGGCCATTCGGCCCATCAATGGCCAATGGGGCAGCACAGTGGCACAGCGATAGAGAGCTGGGTTCCATCCTGACCTTGGGCTCTGTCTGTACGGAGTTTGCACGTTCTCCCCGTGACCTGCGTGGGTTTTCGCCGGGTGCTCCAGTTTCCTCCCACACTCCAAAGACGTACAGGTTTGTAGGTTAATTGCCTTCTGTGAATTGTTCCTAGTGTGTAGGATAGAACTAGTGTACAGGGTGGTCGATGGACTGTGGGCCGAAGGGCCTGTTTCTATGCTGTATCTCTAAACTACACTAAGGCTTATGGGTTTGTAGGTTAATTGGGTTGGTATAAATGTAAATTGTCCCTAGTGTGTGTAGGATAGTGTTAATGTGGGGGATCGCTGGTCGGCACGGACTTGGCGGGCCTCTCAACTAAACTAAACTAAATTAAATAAACTTTATTCAGATTAAAAAATAAAAATTGCAAAACCCCATCTGTACATTCAACAGTTTCATTCTGCTTCGGTTAAACGCTCAGGTTTAAGAATAAAATGAAACACTTTTTCTAACCTAAAATTATCTGTGTTGGGAATAAATTCCCCTTCATGATTTATTCATCTTACCGACACATCTTGAAGTGACCCGATTCCATCGTATCCTGTATTCCTACAAATTATCATCTGTTTATCTGTGAATAAAACCATGAGAGGAATAGATCGGGTAGATGCACAGAGTCTCATGCCCAGAGTAGGGGAATCAAGGACCAGAGGACACGGGTTCAAGGTGAAGGGGAAAAGATTTAATAGGAATCCGAGGGGTAACTTTTTCACACAGAGGGTGGTGGGCATATGGAACAAACTGCCAGAGGAGATAGTTGATGCTGGGACTATTCCAACGTTTAAGAAACAGTTGGACAGGGACATGGATAGGACAGGTTTCGAGGGATATGGACCAAGCGCAGGCAGGTGGGACTAGTGTAGCTGGGACATGTTGGCCGGTGTGGGCAAGTTGGGCCGAAGGGCCTGTTTCCACACTGTATCACTCTATGACTAGTGTAGCTGGGACATGTTGGTCGGCATGGGCAAGTTGGGCCGAAGGGCCTGTTTCCACTCTGTGACTCTATAACTGTATGTTGTTGAGCAATATCTGTTTGATGATTTCCATTTGAAACTTCCTTCGAAGTTACCAGGTCAGGTCCCGACCCGGGATAAATAGCATAAATATCCGAAGCATTGACAAAACAGCACATTCCACCCACAACATCTCAGAGATTTATCCTAAATTCAGAATAATTTGGAGACACAGGATACCGCAGATGCTGGGTAGAATGGATGTGGAGTGCATGCTTAGTGGGAGAGTCTCGGATTAGAGGGCACAGCCTCAGAATTAAGGAATGCAATTCTTTTAGGAAGGCATTGAGGAGAAATGTATTTAGTCAGAGGGTGGTGAATCTGTGCAATTCTTTGCCACATAAGACTGTGGAGGCCACAAGTCAGTGGATATTTTTGAGGCAGAGATTCTTGATTAGTACGGGTGTCAGATGTTGTTGGGAGAAGGCAGGAGAATGGGGTTAGGATGGAGAGATAGATCAGCCATGATTGAATGGTGGAGTAGACTTGATGGGCCGAATGGCCTAATTGTGCTCCTATTACATGAGCTTTTGACCTTCTGAGTACTTGTGCTGTTACACCAGGATATGCGCTCAACCAAGCCCAAAGCCAAAGTTCTATCTAAACTGCTTATGCTAAGGACAATAACTCAGTCCATACTGTGTGCAATAATCAGCTATCTACATGTTAAAATAAAAAACAGATTGTGGGGTTATCAAGTGGGCACCTCCCTTGGAAACAGAAACGTAGAAAATAGGTGCAGGAGGAGGCCATTCAGCCCTTCGAGCCAGCACCACCATTCATTGTGATCATGGCTGATCGTCCCCTATCAATAACCCGTGCCTGCCTTCTCCCCATATCCCTTGATTCCACTAGCCCCTAGAGCTCTATCTAACTCTCTCGTAAATCCATCCAGTGACTTGGCCTCCACTGCCCTCTGTGGCAGGGAATTCCACAAATTCACAACTCTCGGGGTGAAAACGTTTTTTCTCACCTCAGTCTTAAATGGCCTCCCCTTTATTCTAAGACTGTGGCCCCTGGTTCTGGACTCGCCCAACATTGGGAATATTTTACCTGCATCTAGCTTGTCCAGTCCTTTTATAATTTTTATATGTTTCTATAAGATCATCCCCTCATCCTTTTAAACTCCAGTGAATACAAGCCTAGTCTTTTCAATCTTTCCTCATATGACAGTCCCGCCATGCCAGGGATCAATCTCGTGAACCTACGCTGCACTGCCTCAATCTCAACCTCCCTTCTCTGGTGTTTCGTTGAGTTAGGCCCACAACATCTCGAGGAGGCTCAACACTTAGCTCTGGAGTCCCTGAACAGCCCTCTTCCATACCTGCTCTCACCACCAATGCTACCAGTATCTACCAAATAGAGGAGATAACAGGCGAGTTATTCACTATAACATGGACATCAAAAACTCCAGCTGAGCAACGGACAAGCCCAATGAAATTGCTGGCAAGGAACGATGACTTTTTGCTAATTGCAGTAATTTGCAAAGGTCGGTTGACTCATTTGGTTTTTATGGAGACACAAAATGCTGGAGTAACTCAGCGGGACAGGCAGTGTCTCCGGAGAGAAGGAATGGGTGACGTTTCGGGTCGAGACCCTTCTTCAGACTGGTTAGGGAAAAGGGAAACTATAGAGATATAGACGGTGATATGGAGAGATAAAGAACAATGAATGAAAGATATGCAAAAAAGTAACGATGACAAAGGTTGGCTGTTTGTTGGATGAAAACGAGAAGCTGGTGGGACTTGGGTGGGGGAGGGGATAGAGAGAGAGGGAATGCCAGGGCTACCTGAAGTGAGAGAAATCAATATTCATACCACTGGGCTGTAAGCTGACACAGCGAAATATGAGGTGCTGTTCCCCCAATTTGCGTTTAGCCTCACTCTGACAATCATGAGTGAAAGGAGTAAAATTAGGCCTTTCGGCCCATCAAGTCTAGTCTGCCATTCAATCATGGCTGATCTATCGTGGGTAGACAAAATTGCTGGAGAAACTCAGCGGGTGCGGCAGCATCTATGGAGCGAAGGAAATAGGCGACGTTTCGGCCCGAAACGTTGCCTATTTCCTTCGCTCCGTAGATGCTGCTGCACCCGCTGAGTTTCTCCAGCAATTTTGTCTACCTTTGATTTTCCAGCATCTGCAGTTCCTTCTTGAACATGGCCGATCTATCTCTCTCTCCAAATCCCATTCTCTTGCCTTCTCCCCATAACCCCTGACACCCGAACTAATCACAAATATATCTATCTCTGCCTTAAACATGTCCACTAACTTGGCCTACACAGCCTGCTGTGGCACAGAATTGCACACATTCACCACCCTCTGACTAAAGAAATGTCTCCTCATCTCCTTCCTAAAAGAACATCCTTTAATTCTGACCCTGTGACCTCTAATCCTAGACTCTCCCACTAGTGGAAACACACCCACTCTATCCAAGCCTTTCACTATTTTGTACGTTTCAATGAGGTCCCCCCCTCATTCTTCTAAACTCCAGTGAGTACAGGCCCAGTGCTGTCAAACGCCTCCAACCGGAATCGACCTGGGGCTCCAGTCGCAAATCCTGCAGTGGCGCGCGGCTGTGACCCGACTTCGGAGCTGGAGGCTCCGGCCACAGGCCCGGTGGACAAGAACATTGGGAGCTTGCGGGTCCCTGGTGGGAGACCGCTTTTCGGAGCTCCCGCAACGGCAACTTCTGCCGCCCGAATCGCGGGGTTAAAAATGACCCGGAGCGGGGCCTGACATCGCCCGGCGCGGCTTAAACGGCCGCGGGGCTTACCATCGCCCGCCGGGGGCTTTGACATCGGGAGAAGAATAAAAAACAGGGGAGAGACAAGACTTTGCCTTCCATCACAGTGAGGAGGTGTTTGGAGATTCACTGTGATGGATGCTTATGTAAATTGTGTTAATTGTGTGTCTTGGTTTTTTCTTGTTCGTATGACTGCAGAAACGAAATTTTGTTTGAACTTAGATTCAAATGACAATAATCGGCATTCTGATTCTATTTCCACCTTAATAATATCCGCTGACTTGGCCTCCACAGCCCTCTGTGGCAGTGAATTCCACTGATTAACTACACAGATTCAATTCTGAGGCTGTGACCTCTGGTCCTAGACTCTCCCACTAGTGGAAACATCCTCTCCACATCCACTCTATCTATGCCTTTCATTATTCTGTAAGCTGGAGTAATGGATAGATGCTGTATCTCTAAAGTAAACATTACCCAAAGAGTCAGGAAGTCACATTTTCTTGTTCATAAATCTAATTTGAGGAAGGACATTCTTGCTATTGAGGGAGTGCAGCGTAGGTTTACAAGGTTAATTCCCAGGATGGCGGGACTGTCATATGCTGAGAGAATGGAGCGGCTGGGCTTGTACACTCAGGAGTTTAGGATGAGAGGGATTTTCTTGAAACATATAAGATTATTAAGGGTTTGGACACGCTAGAGGCAGGAAACATGTTCCCGTTGTTGGAGGAATCCAGAACCAGGGGCCACAGTTTAAGAATAATTGGTAAGTCATTTAGAACGGAGACGAGGAAAAACTTTTTTGTTGTGAGTCTGTGGAATTCTCTGCCTCAGAGGGCGGTGGAGGCCGGTTCTCTGGATGCTTTCAAGAGAGAGCTAGATAGGGCTCTTAAAGATAGCGGAGTCAGGGGATATGGGGAGAAGGCAGGAACGGGGTACTGATTGGGGATGATCAGCCATGATCACATTGAATGGCGGAGATGGCTCGAAGGGTTGAATGGCCTACTCCTGCACCTATTGTCTATTGTCAAATTATGCCATGTAAGATCTTTAGTTCCTTCCCACACTCCAAAGACGTACAGGTCAGTAGGTTAATTGGCTTCGGTAAAATGATTAATTGTCCCTAATGTGTTTGTGTGTTGGGATTGCTGGCCACCGCAGCCTCGGAGGGCCGAAGGGCCTGTTACTGCACCGAATCTCCAAGCTAAACTAAAAACCTTTAAAAGAAACCATCTGGGCGTAACGCCCAGATGGTTTCTTTTAAAGGGTTTTAGTTAAATTGATCCAAGTACACTGAAGCCTAAACACCTTTTGAGGTCCCTGCTCCTGGCAGTGGGGTAGTGTTGCAGATTATGCAGTCCATTGTCAGCGGACGAGACGCGACGTGCAGCCGTCGCTCTCCCCGTAAGAGAATACGTTTAGATATAGAGTGACTTTAAAAGGCGGTGGGGAATGTCGATCGTAACTCACAGCATCGATGCCTGGTGCAGATCCGAGTTTGTGAAACCTGGATCCTCTGATGTGGTGCAGCGGGTAGAGCTGCTGCCTCACGGCGCCAAGGACCCGGGTTCCATCCTGACCTCGGCAGCTGTCCGTGTGGAGTTTGCACGTTCTCCCCATGACAATAGACAATAGGTGCAGGAGTAGGCCATTCGGCCTTCGAGCCAGCACCACCATTCAATGTGATGTTCAATAAGGAACTGCAGATGCTGGAAAATCGAAGGTGGACAAAGTAGTCTGAAGAAGGGTTTCGGCCCGAAACGTTGCCTATTTCCTTCGCTCCATAGATGCTGCTGCACCCGCTGAGTTTCTCCAGCATTTTTGTCTACATTCAATGTGATCATGGCTGATCATCCCCAATCAGCACCCCATTCCTGCCTTCTCTCCATATCCCCTAACTCCGCTATCTTTAAGAGCCCTATCTAGCTCTCTCTTGAAAGTATCCAGAGAACCGGCCTCCACTGCCCTCTGAGGCAGAGAATTCCACAGACTCGCCACTCTCTGTGAGAAAAAGTGTTTCCTCATCTCCGTTCTAAATAACCTATAACCATATAACAATTACAGCACGGAAACAGGCCATCTCGACCCTTCTAGTCCTGCCGAACACATAATGGGAACCCTAGTCCCATATCCTGCGCTCAGACCATAACCCTCCATTCCCTTCCCAACCATATAACTATAATTTATTTTTAAATATAAAAACGAACCTGCCTCCACCACCTTCACTGGAAGCTCATTCCACACAGCTACCACTCTCTGAGTAAAAAGTTCCCCCTCATGTCACCCTTCTAAACTCCAGAGTGTACAAGCCCAGTCGCCCCATTCTCTCAGCATATGACAGTCCCGCCATCCCGGGAATTAACCTGGTGAACCTACGCTGCACTCCCTCAATAGCAGGAAGTTCCTTCCTCAAATTTGGAGACCAAAATTGCACACAGTACTCCAGGTGTGGTCTCACTAGGGCCCTGTACAACTGTGTGTGTGTCCTCTGAATGGCAGGGTAGAGTTAGACGGGTTGGAAGAAAGGAGCTGGGAAGGGGGAGGTGTATTTTATTGCCTATATTACTGCCTCCAATACAATACGTAAAAACAAAAAGTTGCTGAAACTCCTCAGAATGGGGGAATAATGCTTCTACAGCATAACTAACAGCAGTGCTTATAAATCTGAATAATTTAATTTAATGTGAAATATCTGATTGAAATAGAAACTTGAGGGACAACATAATCAGAGGGAGGTGGGTGTATGGAACAAGCTGCCATATGAGGTAGTTGAGGCAGGTGGATGTAACAGCATTGAAAAGACATTTAGACAAGTACATGGATGGGGAAGAGGGTGAATGTGTTAGAAGGAACTGCAGATGCTGGTTTACAACGAAGAGAGACTTGAAATGCTGGAGAAATGAAGAATGGTTCATTGTTTGCTGAGGGGAAGGTGACAATGAGGTGCGTGATCAGTAAAATTAAATCAGGAGGACAGTAGAACTAGTCGGAGAACTAAGAAGGGGGAGGGATGGAGAGAGAGAGGGTTACTTGAATTTAAGGGCCTGTCCCACTTAGGCAACTTTTTAGGCGAGTGCAGGAGACTCTACACTCGCCACATCTTCGCTGGTGGTCTCTGGCGAGTCTCCTTCATGGTCGCGAATATTTCCCGCATTCTGGGAACTAGTAGCGGCCTCAGTATGGTCGCCGCAGATTTTTCAATATGTTGAATCATTTTCTGCGACCAAAAATTGGTGGCCATGGAGAAAATGGATAATTGTATTGTATTGTATTCAAATTTATTGTCATTGTCTCAATTTGAGACAACGAAATGAATTTCCCTTACAGCCAGTATCATAAAAAAAGATCACAAAAAAAAATTAATAATAATAAATAAATAATAAAACATATTAAAAATAAAATTGAAATTGAATTAAAAAAAAAAAGCACAAACACAGAAAGTCCACGACACAACATAACATAAATGGCACCAAGGTGAGGATGGCACCATAGTCCAGCCAGCCTCCCCTCCGTGTTCATCCGTGGTCGGGGCCTTCCGAGCACCCGCAGTCGCCGCCCCGTGTGGCCCGATGTTCAGGCCCTCACGCCGGGCTGGTGGAACGCCGACGCCGAACCCTGACGGTGAACATCCTCCTCCTCAGCGGCCCGGACCTCCTGATCAGCCGCCTCGCGCAGCCGGAGTCCGCAGCTCCTGAGTCCGCAGGCCAAGCCGGGCAGAGTCACAGGACCCCGCGCTGTCCATCAGCGCCGCCCGCGTTGGGAGCTCTGCAAACCGCAGCTCCAGGATGTCGGTGCAGCAGGTCCAGCACTCCGGGCTCCAGACGGAGACCCCCGGTAAGGCATCGCCAGCCCCGCGATGTTCCAGCGCTGTCCCGCCGCTGCTGGAGCTCCGGTCGATCCCGGCAGGAAAGGCCGCGCCAATCCAGGTAGGTAGGCCGCTGTGGGGGGAGGGGGGGGGGCGAGGACGCGACTCGAATAAAAGTCGCATCCTCACCAGGAAGCGGCTGAAGGACGGTATCCCCCGCACCGTGCCCTCTTCCCCCACATAAAAACACCAAAAAAATACAAAAAAACACACTTTTACATAACTAAATAAACAAAAAAACAAAAAGATACCGGGCTGTAGGTGGAGGCTGCTGGCACCAGCGCCACCGGAAGTACAACACCGACAAGTACATAATCCTGCAGTCGTTGGTGCAGTGGTAGTGGGGGTCACCGTGTAGTATAGGGAGTCGTTCGTAGGTAGTTTTAGTTCATCGCCTTTGTTGACCGGGCATTTTCATTGGCTCATTGGGGGGGAAAAAAACGTAAGCACAAGTTTTCAGAACCAAGGAGAACCGACTGGTAATGTTAAATGCCCGCCGAACTTCACAGCTGTGTATCTCTGGCTTATTAAAATTTGCCTGGCTTCTTAAAAGTGTCTCCACTCCTTCTCTCCCGCCTTCTCCCCCACTTCTCCCCTCACACCCCCTCTTTTAAAGGACTTACCATACACTGCGCTAGCCGTCTTAACCTTTCTGTTCACCGCGGTGTGTGTCCGTATCACCTTGGCTTTACACCGTGTGAATTTCAGACAGCACTACCCCCGCTTTCCCTGTCCCCCGCCTTTGCGATGTGTGTGTGTGTGTGTGTGTGTGTGTGTGTGTGTGTGTGTGTGTGTGTGTGTGTGTGTGTGTGTGTGTGTGTGTGTGTGTGTGTGTGTGTGTGTATGTATGTGTGTGTGTGTGTGTGTATGTGTGTGTGTACGTGTGTGTGTGTGTGTGTGTGTGTGTGTGTGTGTGTGTGTGTGTACGTGTGTGTGTGTGTGTGTACGTATGTGTGTGTGTGTGTGTGTGTGTACGTGTGTGTATGTTTGTGTGTGTGTGAGTGTGTGTGGGTGTGTGTGTGTGTGTGTGTGTGTGTGTATGTGTGTGTGTGTGTGTGTGTACGTGTGTGTATGCGTGTGTATGTACGCGTGTGCGTGTGTGTGTGTGTGTGTGTGTGTGTACGTGTGTGTGCGTGTGTGTGCGTGTGTGCGTGTGTGTGTGTGTGTGTGTACGTGTGTGTGTGTGTGTACGCGTATGCGTGTATGTGTATGTGTGTGTGTGTGTGTGTGTACGTGTGTGTGTGTGTTGTGTGTGCATGTGTGTGTGTGTGTACTGTGTGTGTGTGTGTGTGTGTGTGTGTACGGGTGAATGTGTGTGTGTGTGTGTGTGTGTGTACGTGTGTGTATGTGTGTGTGTGTGTGTGTGTGTGTGTGTGTGTGTGTGTGTGTGTGTGTGTGTACGTGTGTGTGTGTTTATGTACGTGTGTGTGTGTGTGCGTGTGTGTGCGTGTGTGTGTGTGTACGTGTGTGTGTGTGTGTGTGTGTGTGTGTGCATGTGTGTGTGTGTACGTGTGCATGTGTGTGTGTGTGTGCGCGCGCGTGCCGGCACCGCTCTGACAGTCGCCGTTCCAGCCCAGGACAGAAAGACAATCATAGAAAACAGGTGCACAGTAGGCCATTCGGCTTCGAGCCAGCACCGCCATTCAATATGATCATGGCTGATCATCCAAAATCAGTATCCCGATCCGGCTTTTTCCCCATGTACCTTGATTCCGTTAGCCCTAAGAGCTAAATCTAACTCTCTCTTGAAAACATCCAGCGAATTGGCCTCCACTGCCTTCTATGGCACAGAATTCCACAGATTCACAACACTCTGGGTGAAAAGGTTTCTCCTCATCTCAGTCCTAAATGGCCTACCCCTTATTCTTAAACTGTGACCCCTGATTCTGGACTCCCCCAACATCGGGAACATGTTTCCTGCCTCTAGTGTGTCCAAACCCTTAATAACAGTTTTCCTGCAACTAGCCTGTCCAATCCTTTAAGAATTTTATACGTTTCCAATCCTCTAAGAATGTTATATGTTTCTATATATCTGTGGGAATGGGAGGGGGAGTTAAAGTGTTTGGGCAACCGGGAGATCAGGTAGGCCAAGGCCTAGCCAGGGGATATGAGCCAAAGGTAGCCAATGCGACTAGCGTAGATAGGGCACCTTGGTTAGCATGGACGAGTTGGGCCGAAGGGCCTGTTTCATGCTATGACTCCATCTTAATGAAAGTAATGGGGAGAGTCCTGTTTCCTCCTGTTAGATTCTTGATTAGTGCGGGTGTCAGGGGTTACGGGGAGAAGGCAGGAGAATGGGATTAGGAGAGAGAGATAGATAAGCCAGGATTAAATGGCGGTGTAGACTTGATGGGCTGAGTGGCCTAATTCTGCTCCTATCCCTTATGAACTAATGCCCAACTATGAACAAATACATAGACACGGGAATCTCAGCATACTTCAGCGAGTGCTGGAGTAACTCAATGACTCAGACAGTGGATCACGGTGGCGCAGCGGTAGAGTTGCTGCCTCCCAGCACCAGAGACCCGGGTTCGATCCCGACTACATGTGCTGCCTGCACGGAGTTTGCACCTTCTCCCCGTGACAGTGCGGGGATTGTGGGCTGAAGGGCCTGTTTCTGTGTTCTATAAATGAAGCAATTGTTCCCTTATATTACTGTACATTGACAAGAATTGACTCGGTAAACAAAATGTTTTGATTTGTGGCTCTTAAAAAGTGATGTTAATTTAGTTTAGTTTAGAGATTCAGCGCGATAAACAGGCCCTTCGGCCCACCGGGTCCGTGCCGACCAGCGATCCCCGCACACTAACACTACCCTACACACGCTAGGGACAGTGTGGGAGGAAATCGAAGATCTCGGAGAATACCCACTTGGTCACGGGGGAGAACGTGCAAACTCCGCATAGACAGCACCCTTAGTTGAAGCCGAAGCCGAGTCTCTAGCGCTGTAAAGCTGAACCTCTACCGACGCCCCAACTGATGCAGAGTTGACCGTATAACGATATCATTGGCAGGCAAGGACTGTTACTATTGACATAGACTCAGAAGAAGGGTCTCAACCTGAAACGTCACCTATCCATGTTCGTCACAGATGCTGCCTGACCCGCTGAGTTACTCCAGCACTCTGTGAAACGTCACCTATCCATGTTCTCCACAGATGCTGCCTGACCCGCTGAGTTACTCCAGCACTCTGTGAAACGTCACCTATCCATGTTCTCCACAGATGCTGCCTGACCCGCTGAGTTACTCCAGCACTCTGTGTCTACCGTATCTTCAGCGTAGACTCAGATATTGGTCTCACTGGTAGTTTTTGCTTGTAAGCTCGGCATTTTGCGATGAGATTGTTGACTTTAGAGATACAGCGCGGAGACGGGCCCTTCGGCCCACCCAGCGACCCCCCCCCCCTGTACACTAACACTATCCTCTACATACTAGGGACAATTTACAATGATTTTACCAAAGCCAATTAACCTACAAACCCATATAGAAAATAGGTGAAGGAGGAGGCCATTCGGCCCTTTGAGGCAGCACCGCCATTCATTGTGATCATGGCTGATCGTCCCCTATCAATAACCCGTGCCTGCCTTCTCCCCATATCCCTTGACTCCACTAGCCCCTAGAGCTCGATCTAACTCTCTCTTAAATCCATCCAGTGACTTGGCCTCCACTGCCCTCTGCGGCAGGGAATTCCACAAATTCACAACTCTCTGGGTGAAAAAGTTTTTGCTCACCTCAGTCTTAAATGACCTCCCCGTTATTCTAAGACTGTGTGGCCCCTGGTTCTCGATTCGACTGGGGTGTGCCTGGAGTGTGGGAGGACATCGAAGGAAATCGAAAGCCAACGCAGGTCACGGGGAGAACATGCAAACTCCATACAGACAGCACCCATAGTTGGGATGGAACCCGGGTCTCTGGCGCTGTGAGGCAGCAACTCTACCGCTGCGCCACTGTGTGTGTTCTTTTTGAAGTAAATGTAAGCTGCGATTGTGTTGGCAGCAGAGCTACTCCATGTGGTGGTGTTGGTGCCGTGACGGAGATTGGAAAGGTGTGGCGGCAGGGTTGGTGAAATGGCGTTGTAAGTGACTGATGGTTTCTGCTTTTGCAGGGCAGTGCTAATCAGTGGCAAGAGGTCCTTTTGCTCTGTGTTCTCAGTCATGCCCTATCAGGACAGCGGCCAGGCTGGGTGAGTACATTACACCTCGCACCCAGTGTCTTGGACGTTCCATTTTATACTCTTCACAAGGTCATAAGTGGCAGGATGAAGCAGAATTAGTCCATTCGGCCCATCAAGTCCACTCCGTCATTTAATCATAGAAACATAGACAATAGGAGAGAATAGCAGCAGGAGGCCATTTGGCCCTTCGAGCCAGCTGATTGTCCCCTATCAATAACCCGTGCCTGCCTTCTCCCCATATCCCTTGACTCCACTAGCCCCTAGAGCTCCATCTAACTCTCTCTTAAATCCATCCAGTGACTTGGCCTCCACTGCTCTCTGTGGCAGGGAATTCCATAAATTCACAACTCTCTGGGTGAAAAAGTTTTTTCTCACCTCGGTCTTAAATGACCTCCCCTTTATTCTAAGAACCATTCCTTCTCTCCGGAGATTCCAATCATGGCTGATCTATCTCTCCCGCCTAACCCCATTCTCCTGCCTTCTCCCCATAACCCCCTGACACCCGCGCTAATCAAGAATGAATGAATGAATGAATGAATGAATAAGTTTATTGGCCAAGTATTCACATACAAGGAATTTGCTTTGGTGCTCCGCCCACAAGTGACAACGTGACAATCTGACTGTCTCTGCCTTAAAAATACTGTTGTGGAATCTCATGTCTAAAAATAAAATCTGTTGATGTGTGTGGGGTGGGGGGTGGTTGGTTGCTGCCTCACAGCAACAGAGACCCAGGTTCGATTCTGACTGCAGGTGCTGTATGTGCAGAGTTTGCACGTTCTCCCCTGTGACCGCGTGGGTTTTCTCCGGGTGCTCCGGTTTCCTCCCACACTCCAAAGACGTGCGGGTTTGTAGGTTAATTGACTTCTGTAAATTGACCCCAGCGTGTAGGATAGTGCTAGTGTACGGGGCGATCGATGGTTGGCGCTGGCTTGGTGGGTCGAAGGGCCTGTTTATGCACTGTATCTCTGAAGTCTATAGTTCATGAGCTACATCAATCAATCAATCAATACAACATTTTTATTCGTCACAGTGCACATAAAGTGCAAGTGAAATGAATTTGACTGCAGCGCTACAATGAAAAAGAACACACAAAAACATAATAACAATTTAACATAAACATCCACCACAGCATTAATCACTATGGTGGAAGGCACAAAATTGGCCAGTCCTCCTCCATTTTCCCCCGTGTTCGGGACCTCAACCCTCCTCGGTCGTCGCTGCGGGCGTCCAGACGTGCAGACAAGGTAAAAAGTCCTGAAACGGTGCCTTCCCCACCGGAGACTGCAGCTTCAGGCTGGTGTAGGCCGCAGGCTGGTGTAGGCCGTAGGCTGGTGTAGGCCGCAGGCCGTCGGTCGGAGTTTTAAAGTTCGTGCCTGATGGTAAGTCCACGCCGCGCCCGCGGTAAAAGTTGGCCGTGGACCGGCAGTGGGAGCTTCTTCTTCCCCCGGGTCACCAACAAGGGATCCCAGGCTGCGGACGCCACGCCAGCTGGAGCTCTGCAGACCACGGCTTCGGGCTGCAGGCTGCCGCGGGCCAGCGAAACAGAGCGCTCCCCTCCGGCGAGCCCCAGCGAGGGCTCGCCCACACCACGCCGAGAGTCCGCGCTGGGCCCGCAGCTGAAGCCCCAGGCGCGTCTCCGGGAAAGGCCGCACCGATCTTTGCTGTTAGGCCACAGGGGAGGCGACATGGAAAAAGCCGCCTCTCTGTGGAGGAGGCAACCAAAGCAGTTTCCCCCTCTTCCCCCCCACACCACCCCCCACACAAAACTACGGTACTACACCAAGGAATACTGAAACGATGGAAGATTCTGGAACCTTGAGCAGGAAAAACACAAAGTGCTGGAGGAACTCGGTGGGTCAAGCAGCACCTGTGGAGAGAATGGACAGACAACGTTTTGAGTCGGGAATCTTAAGGCTGATTGGAGTGGAGTGGGTGGAGGGGTGGGGGGGAAGAGAGTGGGAAAATAGAGGTGGGGACAGGATTAGGTGCAAAAACACAAAGTGCTGGAGGAACTCAGCAGATCAGGCAGCATCTGATACAGTGAATTCACACAGTCGTTTACCCAGCCTGGGGTAAAACCAGAGGATGTCATTTTTAGGCAAGGTTTAACAGGAAGCTGAGTGGCAACGTTTTCACTCAGACGGTAGACACAAAATGCTGGAGTAACTCAGCGGGACAGGCAGCATCTCTGGACAGAAGGAATGGGGTGAGGTTTCAGGTCGAGACCCTTCCTCAGACCAGAGGTCTCGACCCGAAATGTCACCCATTACTTCTCACCAGTAGGGTTTGCCAACTTTCCCACTCCCAAATAAGGGACAAAAGGTCAAAATGCGGGACAAATTCCCGACGGCAATTCGTTGACCGACTCGGCCGTGTCTGGGTGAATGGTGAGTTGTCCCGGGTGCTGGACTGCACACAAAGCCCAGCCGGCGGGCGGGCCAGCTGAGGAGTTTTGGCCCGTGGGGCCGCGCAACGTCACGCACAAAGTCCGGCGCCCCGTCCAACTCTTGAACCGATGATCGGCCGTGAGAAGGAGGGGTGTCGGTAGTGTCGGCGGTAAGCGAAGGTCAACAAAATAGAGAGAGTACAGAGGAGATTTACAAGAATGTTGCCTGGGTTTCAACAACTAAGTTACAGAGAAAGGTTGAACAAGTTAGGGCTTTATTCTTTGGAGCGCAGAAGGTTAAGGGGGGACTTGATAGAGGTCTTTAAAATGATGAGAGGGATAGACAGTTGACGTGGATAAGCTTTTCCCACTGAGAGTAGGGAAGATTCAAACAAGGGGACATGACTTGAGAATTAAGGGACAGAAGTTTAGGGGTAACATGAAGGGGAACTTCTTTACTCAGAGAGGGGTGGCTGTGTGGAATGAGCTTCCAGTGAAGGTGGTGGAGGCAGGTTCGTTTTTATCATTTAAAAATAAATTGGATAGTTATATGGACGAGAAAGGAATGGAGGGTTATGGTCTGAGTGCAGGTATATGGGACTAGGGGAGAATACGTGTTCGGCACGGACTAGAAGGGTCGAGATGGCCTGTTTCCGTGCTGTAATTGTTATATGGTTATGTTGGTCCGGAGGTCGGACAGCTGGCTGGGCTGCCGACCGACCAACTGGGCCACTGGCGAGGCGCTGCTGCTGCTGCTGCTGCACTCCACGGGCTGCACTACGTCGGGACGGGTGAGGCGGGGCCGGGAGTCGGCGCTCCGACCCGACAGTCCCCTCGACCCGAGTAGTAGCGGTCACATACGGGACAAGGGCGGTCCCGTACGGGACAAACCAATTTAGTCCAAAATACGGGATGTCCCGGCTAATACGGGACAGTTGGCGACCCTACTCTCCAGAGATGTTGCCTGTCCCACTGAGTTACTCCAGCTTTTTGTTTCTATCTTTGGTTGAAACCAGCATCTACAGTTGTTTCCTGCACACCTCACTCATAGGGTGGTAGGTTTTTTTGAACGAGCTGCTGGAGGAGGTAGTTAAGACAGGTACTACAACAGTTTTAAAAATACATATGGCCAGGTGTATGCATTGTAACGTTTCGGAGAGGTCTGGGACAAACACACGCAGGCGAGACTATCATAAGTGGGGCATCTTGGCTGGCACGGACAAGTTGGGCCGAAGGGCCTGTTTCTGTACTATATGACTCTATCTGGGGAGGGAATGGACAGGCGATGTTTCAGGTCGAGACCCTTCTTCATTTTTGGTCCCCTAATTTGAGGAAGGACATCCTTGCTATTGAGGGAGTGCAGCGTAGGTTTACAAGGTTAATTCCCGGGATGGTGGGACTGTCATATGCTGAGAGAATGGAGCAGCTGGGCTTGTACACTCTGGAGTTTAGAAGGATGAGAGGATATCTTATTGAAGCATATAAGATTATTAAGGGTTTGGGCATGCTAGAGGCAGGAAATATGTTCCCGATGTTGGGGGAGTCCAGAACCAGGGGCACAGTTTAAGAATAAAGGGTAAACCATTTAGAACGGAGATGATGAAACACTTTATCTCACAGAGACTGGTGAGTCTGTGGAATTCTCTGCCTCAGAGGGCGGTGGAGGCCGGTTCCCTGGATTGGGGATGATCAGCCATGATCACAGTGAATGGTGGTGCTGGTTCGAAGGGCCGAATGGCCTACTCCTGCACCTATTGTCTATGTTTTTATGTTTAAAAAACCATTTCAGACAAAACACGGCTATTTCAAGCCGCCAATAGCAGCTCCGTGTCACGAGCATTTATCGGAATGATATCATTGTACGTAGACAAAGCAAACTCCAGCATTTTCCTGCTAAAACAACATTGTAAATATCATTTTCTAGGGACAAAGACCAAAATAACACTTTAATTCAAGGTTTTGATTTGAAGTAATGTTACCTTACTTGTCCGGTTAGGGTGCCGCAGAGGTTTAAGGTTGAAATG
This sequence comes from Leucoraja erinaceus, assembly GCF_028641065.1. Taxonomy (NCBI): domain Eukaryota; kingdom Metazoa; phylum Chordata; class Chondrichthyes; order Rajiformes; family Rajidae; genus Leucoraja; species Leucoraja erinaceus. The sequence goes on from NC_073419.1 coordinate 1,549,334, forward strand.
TGAGCTTGTTCTGCTTGAGTGGTACTTAAGGCAGCAATGGCACTGTACTTTAGTTTAGTTCGGAGATACAGCGTGGAAGCAGGCCCTTCGGCCCACCGAGTCTGCGCCGACCAGCGCTCCACCCGTACACCAGTTCTACCCCACACACACACTAAGGACGATTTACGACTCTACCAAAACCAATTAACGTACAAACCTGTACGTCCTTGGAGTGTGGGAGGAAACCGGAGCACTCGGAGACAACCCAGGTGCTTACAGGGAGATCGTACACACTCCGTACAGACAGCACCCGAGGTCAGGATCGAACCGGGGTCTCTGGCGCTGTAAGGCAGCGAGTCTACCACTGCAGCACTGTGTCTATGAGGGCCGCGTGTTTGATAACAGAGTGGTGGTGAAGGCAAGTGTTCCTAACGGGTCATCCACAAACTGTCAAGACGTAGACATGAACCCCAACGCCACTTCCGACAGGTAATCATCTCCTCTAGCCCTTTGGTCGTTCCTACTAAGGTCAAAGATTGCAGTAAAATAGAGTTCTTTTTAAATATGCTTCGTTTAAGAATAAGGGGTCGGCCATTTAGAACGGAGACGAGGAAACACTTTTTCACACAGAGAGTTGTGAGTCTGTGGAATTCTCTGCCTCAGAGGGCGGTGGAGGCACGTTCTCTGGATGCTTTCAAGAGAGAGCTAGATAGGGCTCATAAAGATAGCGGAGTCAGGGGATACGGGGGGAAGGCAGGAACGGGGTACTGATTGTGGATGATCAGCCATGATCACATTGAATGGCGGTGCTGGCTCGAAGGGCCGAATGTCCTACTCCTGCACCTATTGTCTATTGTTTAATCTGTAAAATGTGCCTCAGATGCTGCTCAGCCTGTGATTTACTTTGTGGTCAGTACTTTGTGGAATTCATTGCCACTGACGGCTCTGGAGGTCAAGTCAATGGATATTTTTAAGGTGGAGATTGAAAGGTTCTAGATTAGTACGGGTGTCAGGGGTTATGGGGAGAAGGTCGGAGAATGGGGTTAGAAGGGAGAGACAGATCCGCCATGATTGAATGGCGGAGTAGACTCGATGGGCCGAATGGCCTAATTCTGCTCCAATCACTTATGAAATTGGCCCCTTGTTTCATATCAAGCCAAACAATATATTCACTGGAATTTAGAAGGATGAGAGGAAATCTTATAGAAACATATAATATTCTTAAGGGATTGGACACGCTAGATGCAGCAAAAATGTTCCCAATGTTGGGGGAGTCCAGAACCAGGTGCCACAGTCTAAGAACAAAAGGGGGGCCAATAAACCTGAGATATGAAAAATCTTTTTCACCCAGAGAGTTGTGAATCTGTGGAATTCCCTGCCACAGAGGGCAATGGAGGCCAATTCACTGGATGAATTTAAAAGAGAGTTAGATAGAGCTCTAGGGGCTAGTGGAGTCAAGGGATATGGGGAGAAGGCAGGCGCGGGTTACTGATAGGGGACGATCAGCCATGATCACATTGAATGGCGGTGCTGGCTCGAAGGGCCAAATGGCCTCCTCCTGCACCTGTTTTCTATGTTTTTTTAAATATGCTTCTATAACACGTGTATCTGAAAGAATCCTGTACTTCCAGTTCAGTGGTGTTCTTGTAAAATTATCAGCCACGGGTGGAATTTCTTTTTCCTGAAAAGGAGCAACTTTTTTTTTTCAATCAATGTGGTTTTTTAGTAGGAATTTGAAAATATAAGAACAAGGAAATATAGGAGCCAAGGGCTTGAGCTGTAGGGAGAGGCTAGTTGACAGTGAAATGCTCAAGATTGGTGTGGCTGGGACTATATTTCTTGGAGAGCAGGAGGCTGAGGTTTAGGATTAGGTGTGTTATTGTCATGTAGTGTAGAGTAGCTTGACGGTTGAATTATTCTCACAGCACTGCCAACTCTCACACATTGAGCGTGAGACTCACACATTTCACACAATTCTCACGCTCTCACACTGATCACAGAATGTGACGACTTCATTTGACGCCCACAGGGTCGTAGCTTGTTGTATCTTGTGGACGTAAGGTGACTTTGGTCGTCGTAGTTTGTCAATAGACAATAGACAATGTCCTGCAAACCCAGGTGAACCAGGTTGACACTGGGAAGAAGACTCGAGGGTCAATAGACAATAGACAATAGGTGCAGGAGGAGGCCATTTGGCCCTTCGAGCCAGCACCACCATTCAATGTGATCATGGCTGATCATCCCCAATCAGTTCCCCGTTCCTGCCTTCTCCCCATATCCCCTGACTCCGCTATCTTTAAGAGCCCTATCTAGCTCTCTCGTGAAAGTATCCAGAGAACCGGCCTCCATCGCCCTCTGAGGCAGAGAATTCCACCGACTCACAACTCTCTCTGTGAAAAAGTGTTTCCTCATCTCTATTCTAAATGGCTTACCCCTTATTCTTAAACTGTGTGTGGCCCCTGGTTCTGGACTCCCCCAACATCGGGAACATGTTTCCTGCCTCTAGCGTGTCCAAACCCTTAATAATCTTGTATGTTTCAATAAGACTCACTTATGGTCAATAAGACTCACGGTGGTCGTCCAAATTCGCGAGGAATGGTGCCGCCGTTCGGCGTAGCTCGTCGTAGCTCGTCGTCGACTAGGTGGTGGCTCGTCGTGGACATTGTCGTAGGGTGGGTCCAGATTTCTCACCCTCAACTCTCACCCAATGTTGCCAGTCCTGTTGTCACTACATTCTGCACTGTATCTTCCCCTTTGCTCAACCTATTGAACTTGAGTTTGGCTTCTCAATTCTAAAGGAATGTCCTTTAACTCTGAGGCTGTGACCTCTAGTCCTAGACGCTCCCACTGGTGGAAACATCCTCTCCACATCCACTGTATCCAGGCCTTTCACTATTCGTCAAGTTTCAATGAGGTCCCCCCCTCATCCTTGTAAACTCCAGCGAGTGCAGGCACAGTGCCGTCAAATGCTCATCGTATGTTGACCCATTCATCCCTGGGATAATTCTTGCGAACCTCCTCTGTCACGTATACCTAGGTAGTGTGAAATTATTTGTTTTTGCATACAACCACTGCAGCAGACTTCCCCGAGGCAGATCACACAGAGTTGCCATGTTTCTGGCATTGACAAAGTTTCAGATTACCACAGTCCGCTGCTCTCGGTGTCAGCTGCTCTACATCGGTGAGACCAAGCGCAGGCTTGGCGATCGCATAGCCCAACACCTCCGCTTGGTTCGCAGTAACCAACCTGATCTCCCGGTGGCTCAGCACCTCAACTCCCCCTGCCATTCCGAATCCGACCTTTCTGTCCCGGGCCTCCTCCATGGCCAGAGTGAGTCCCACCGCAAATTGGAGGAGCAGCACCTCATATTTCGCTTGGGTAGTTTACACCCCAGCGGTATGAACATTGACTTCTCCAATTGCAGGAAGTCCCTGCTTTCTCCCTCCTTCCCCTCCCCTTCCCAGCTCCCCCACAGCCCACTGTCTCCACCTCTTCCTTTCTTCTTCCCCCCCCCCCCCCCCCCCCCCCCTCCCCACATCAGTCTGAAGAAGGGTCTCGACCCGAAACGTCACCTATTCCTTCGCTCCATAGATGCTGCCTCACCCACTGAGTTTCTCCAACATTTTTGTCCACCTACAATGGTTACGCAGGTCTTTTGTGGAGGGAATGATTACAGAGCTTCCTGGACCACATTCAATACAGCACAGATTTTGATCGCCAGTGATGGTTTTATTATGGAAATGTGTTTCTTTAATCCCCCTTATACGCATTTCATGATGAAATAAATGTCCCTTCATGCCAACGAAGCAATTAAAAATATTATTCTGGAGCACGAACCCTCCAATTTTATTATTTTCTGCACTTCATCATATTAAACTCAAACACACCAAAACCAGATCTGTTTGGAAAGAGGTCACAGAGTGCTGGAGTAACTCTATGGGTCAGGCAGCATCTGTGGAGAACATGGATAGGTGACGTTTCATAGAGTGCTGGAGTAACTCAGCGGGTCAGGCAGCATCTGTGGAGAACATGGATAGGTGACGTTTCACACAGTGCTGGAGTAACTCAGCGGGTCAGGCAGCATCTGTGGAGAACATGGACAGGTGACGTTTCACAGAGTGCTGGAGTAACTCAGCGGGTCAGACAGCATCTGTGGAGAACATTAAGGGGTGACTTGATAGAGGTCTTTAAAATGATGAGAGGGATAGACAGGGTTAATGTGGATCAGCTTTTCCCTTTGAGAATAGGGAAGATTCAAACAAGAGGACATGACACCAGAATTAAGGGACAGAAGTTTAGGGGTAACATGAGGGGGAACTTCTTTACTCAGAGAGTGGTAGCTGTGTGGAATGAGCCTCCAGTGGAAGTGGTGGAGGCAGGTTCGTTGGTATCATTTAAAAATAAATTGGATAGGCATATGGATGAGAAGGGAATGGAGGGTTATGGTATGAGTGCATGCAGGTGGGACTAAGAAAAAAAGTTGTTCGGCACGGACTTGTAGGGCCGAGATGGCCTGTTTCCGTGCTGTAATTGTTATATGTTAACATGGATAGGTGACGTTTCACAAAGTTCAGGAGTAACTCAATGGGTCAGGCAGCATCTGTGGAGAACATGGTTAGGTGACGTTTCACAGAGTGCTGGAGTAACTCAGCGGGTCAGGCAGCATCTGTGGAGAACATGGATAGGTGACGTTTCACAGAGTGCTGAAGTAACTCAGCGGGTCAGGCCGCATCTGTGGAGAACATGGATAGGTGACGTTTCACAGAGTGCTGGAGTAACTCAGCGGGTCAGGCAGCATCTGTGGAGAACATGGATAGGTGACGTTTCACAGAGTGCTGGAGTAACTCTCAGCGGGTCAGGCAGCATCTGTGGAGAACATGGATAGGTGACGTTTTGGGTCAGGACCCTTCATCAGACTGATTGTGGTGTGGGGGGGAGAGAGGCAGGGCAATGTGTGGCTGGTAATAGGTGGACACGGGTGAGGGAGGGGGATTAACAGGCAGATAGTTGGAACAAAGCCCAGAGATAAGATCAGTAGATTGGAGACAGGATTGAAGAATTGTGGATTGTGCTACCGTAGAGATGAAATGAGCTGGGGGAGGGGGGGGGGGGGGGGGGGGGGGGGGGGGGGGGGGGGGGGGGGGAATAGATAGGAGTCCAGTTGGGACACAAGGGTAGAGGGAGATAGGGGGGGTGTTGTAGAGAGGGTGTAGTTAGATATTATTTAAGATTGCTGATCATGCAGCTAGATTGAAAGTTGGCCAAGCGGAATACGAGGTGCTGTTCCTCCAGCCTGCATGTGGCCACACTCTCACTCGACTGATAGGTGGATACAGGTGAGGTGGTGGTTGTTAGATATGATATTGATGTAAATACATCATATCTAATGCGGTGCAGCACGGCGGCACAGTGGTATCGTTGCTGCCACACAGCGCCGGAGACCTGGGTTCGATTCCAACTACGGCCGCTGTCTGTACGGAGTCTGGGAAGAAACTGTCCCTGAACCTGGAGGTGTGCGTTTACACGCTTCTGTACCTCTTGCCTGATGGGAGAGGTAAGAAGAGGGAGTGGCCGGGGTGAGACTGGTCCTTCACTATGCTGTGAACGGCTCGATTGTAATCATGTATTGTCTTTCCGCTGACTGGATAGCACGCAGCAAAAGCTTTTCACTGTACCTCAGTAAACGGTGCAGAGACGGTTCACCAGACGGATTCCTGGGATGTCAGGACTGTCTTATGAAGAAAGACTGGATAGACTTGGTTTATACTCTCTAGAATTTAGAAGATTGAGAGGGGATCTTATAGAAACTTACAAAATTCTTAAGGGGTTGGACAGGCTAGATGCAGGAAGATTGTTCCCGATGTTGGGGAAGTCCAGGACAAGGGGTCACAGCTTAAGGATAAGGGGGAAATCCTTTAAAACCGAGATGAGAAGAAACTTTTTTCACACAGAGAGTGGTGAATCTCTGGAACTCTCTGCCACAGAGGGTAGTTGAGGCCAGTTCATTGGCTATATTTAAGAGGGAGTTAGATGTGGCCCTTGTGGCTAAGGGGATCAGGGGGTATGGAGAGAAGGCAGGTACGGGATACTGAGTTGGATGATCAGCCATGATCATATCGAATGGCGGTGCAGGCTCGAAGGGCCGAATGGCCTACTCCTGCACCTAATTTCTATGTTTCTATGTTTCTAAACGTGGCAATCAACTAAACCAAACTTGTTTAGGGTAGTTAATCTGTGGAACTCATTGCCACAGAGAGGCCAAATCAGTGGATATTTTTAAGGCAGAGATAGACAAATTCTTGATTTGAACAGGTGTCAAGGGTTATAGGGAGAAGGCAGGAAAATGGGATTAGGAGGCAGAGATCTGCCATGATTGAATGGTGGAGTGGACTCAGTGGGCCGAATGGCCTAATTCTACTCCTATAATTTGTGTACGTGAACTGAAGGTTGCACTGTAGACTAAACAGTGGGAAATGAAGGAGTGGCCAGTGCAGGCTCCTCTGGTGAGTGGCTCCTGGATATCACATAAGCACTGTGGTCGATAGACAATGGACAATAGGTGCAGGACGAGGCCATTCGGCCCTTCGAGCCAGCACCGCCATTCAATGTGATCATGGCTGATCATCCCCAATCAGTATCCCGTTCCTGCCTTCTCCCCATATCCCCTGACACCGCTATTTTTAAGAGCCCTCTCTAGCTCTCTCTTGAAAGCATCCAGAGAACCGGCCTCCACTGCCCTCTGAGGCAGAGAATTCCACAGACTCACCACTCTCTGTGAGAAAAAGTGTTTCCTTGTCTCCTTTCTAAATGGCTTACCCCTTATTCTTAAACTGTGGCCCCTGGTTCTGGACTCCCCCAAACATCGGGAACATGTTTCCTGCCTCTAGCGTGTCCAAGCCCTTAACAATCTCATCTTCGACGCCAACACAAGCCATGTTGTTGTCCACATCACCTCAGCCGACAGTCACAAGGTTCTGGCCCTTCGTGAATGAGGGCCAGTCGGCAGCAGAGTCATTCTGTCTCCTCCTGCACTTGGGAACCTCCTTCAGTGCACGGGCAGGGATTTCAGCCTGAAGAAGGGTCTCGACCCGAAACGTCACCCATTCCTTCTCTCCAGAGATGCTGCCCGTCCCGCTGAGTTACTCCGGCTTTTTGAGTCCACCAAGGGGTTTACATTCCCAGCCTGACTGAATGATTGAAAGACACAGCATGCAAGCAGGCCCTTCAGCCCACCGAGTCCATGCCGGCCGTCGATCACCCGTTCACACTATGTTCTGCATTGTCCCACTTTCTCATCCACTGTCCACGCATTGGGGGGGGGGGCAATTTACAGAGGGCCAATTAAACCTACAAGCCCGCACGTCTTCTTGGGGTGTGCGGGGAAACAGTTTGGCAGAACCTGCAGAATTCTGCCACACAAGGCTGTGGAGGCCAAGTCAGTGGATATCTGGGTGGAGTAGACTTGATGGGTCGAATGGCCTCATTCTACTCCTATTCCTTATGATGTTGACGATGCTGGCTCATGGTGCCAGAGACCCCGTTATGTACCCAGTCCACCTTCTCCCGGGATTCTCCACTTTTCTCCCACATCCCAACCAAACACAAAGCGGAGGAACAGTCCCTCATATGTTGCTTGGGCAGCGTACAACCCAGTTTAGAAGGATGAGTGGGCATCTTATTGAAACATATAAGATTATTAAGGGTTTGGACACGCTAGAGGCAGGAAACATGTTCCCGATGTTGGGGGAGTCCAGAACCAGGGGCCACACACAGTTTAAGAATAAGGGGTTAGCCATTTAGAATAGAGATGATGAAACACTTTTTCTCACAGAGAGTGGTGAGTCTGTGGAATTCTCTGTCTCAGAGGGCGGTGGAGGCCGGTTCTCTGGATACTTTCAAGAGAGAGCTAGATAGGGCTCTTAAAGATAGCGGAGTCAGGGGATATGGGGAGAAGGCAGGAACGGGGTACTTACTGATTGGGGATGATCAGCCATGATCACATTGAATGGCGGTGCTGGCTCGAATGGCCTACTCCTGCACCTATTGTCTAATAGCCCTGTCCCACGGTGCGAGTTCATTCCAAGAGCTCTCCCGAGTTAAAAAAAAATCAAACTCGTGGTAATCACGGAGAATGAACGTAGCGGGTACGTCGGAGCTCGGGGACGTCGCTTAGCGCTAACGGCAGGTACTCGGGATGACTCACTAACGGCAGGTAAGCTCGGGAAGACTCGTGAAGATTTTTCAACATGATGAAAAATGTCCACGAGAGACCCGAGTACCGACGAGTGGCCATTACCGTAAATCTCCGAGTTCGAATTAGGACAAACTCGGGAGAACTCTTGGAATGAACTCGTACCGTGGGACAGGGCTTTAATGTAGCATGAAAATTGATTTAACTAATTTATCTAATTTTAAGTAACCATGTCATGGGGTGAAGCCTGTATGGTCATGAGCAGTCGTCCAAACAGTCGTGTCTATTGTCTATTGTCCATTATATCTTGAATAAGATAGACTGAGGAAAGACATTCTTGCCATGGAGGGAGTACAGAGAAGGCTCACCAGACTGATTCCTGGGGTGTCAGGACTTTCATATGAAGAAAGACTGTATAGACTCGGCTTGTACTCGCTAGAATTTAGAAGATTGAGCGGGGATCTTATAGAAACTTACAAAATTCTTAAGGGGTTGGACAGGCTAGATGCAGGAAGATTGTTCCCGATGTTGGGGAAGTCCAGAACAAGGGGTCACAGTTTAAGGATAAAGGGGAAATCCTTTAGGACCGAGATGAGAAAAACATTTTTCACACAGAGAGTGGTGAATCTGTAGAATTCTCTGCCACAGAAGGTAGTTGAGGCCAGTTCATTGGCTATATTTAAGAGGGAGTTAGATATGGCCCTTGTGGCTAAAGGGATCAGGGGGGTATGGAGAGAAGGCAGGTACAGGATACTGAGTTGGATGATCAGCCATGATCATATCGAATGGCGGTCCAGGCTCGAAGGGCCGAATGGCCTACTCCTGCACCTATTTTCTATGTTTCTATGTTTCTACCTTGTTCTGGTCGCCGCTAGATTTTCAACATGTTGAAATTTTTCAGCGACCTGCTGCGACTATGACGGGCACTTTTTACTCGTACGATCCGCTACGAGACATCCACGGACTCCCGAGAGAGCTAGATAGGGTTCTTATAAATAGCGGAGTCAGGGGATATGGTGAGAAGGCAGGAACGGGGTACTGATTGTGGATGATCAGCCATGATCATATTGAATGGCGGTACTGGTTCGAAGGGCCAAATGGCCTACTCCTGCACCTATTGTCTATTGTCTATTGACCCTCGAGTCTTCTCTCCAGTGTCAACCTGGTTCACCTGGGTTTGCAGGACACCTCCATCAGACATACACTCAGCCCCTTCGCAATCCCAATGTTATCGGGACCCCACCTGCAATTTTAGCTAGTGGCCAATCAGTCTGAAGAAGGGTCCTGACCCAAAACGTGACACAGCGTGGAAACAGCCCCTTCGGCCCAACTTGCCCACACCGGCCAACATGCCCCATCTACACTAGTCCCACCTGTCCGTGCTTGGTCCATATCCCTCCAAACCTGTCCTATCCATGTACCTGTCTAACTGTTTCTTAAACGTTGCAATCTGTCCATTCCCTCCACAGATGTGGCCTGGCCCGCTGAGTTCCTCCGGCACTCTGTGTTTGTTTGCTGATGGGTCGGTGATTAGATTTCCATGTTGAATGAGTCCGTGATCGAGTCTTGTTTGAAAAGGGGACATGAAGTTACATGTTATCATTGGCTCCGCGATCGCTCTGTTCCTCGGACTGATTCTTGTAACGACTCTGTTTGCAGGGACGTGAAGCTGGAGAGTGGAAGACAGAGACACCCTTCGGGAGGAGTTGGTGCCAAGGAGACGCTGATTGGTCTTGAAGGAGTAGAACTGGGCGCCGATGGTAAGGTGGGTATCACTAGACAATAGACAACAGGTGCAGGAAGAGGCCATTCAGTCCTTCGAGCCAGCACCGCCATTCACTGTGATCATGGCTGATCATCCACAACCAGTACCCCGTTTCTGCCTTCTCCCCGATATCCCTTGACTCCGCTATCTTTAAGAGATCTATCTAACTCTCTCTTGATAGTATCCAGAGAATTGGCCTCCACTGACTTGTGAGGCAGAGAAATTCCACAGACTCACAACTCTTTGTGTGAAAAAGTTTTTCCTCATCTCCGTTCTAAATGGCCAACCCCTTATTCTTAAACTGTGTGTGGCCCCTGGTTCTGGACTCCCCCAACATCGGGAACATGTTTCCTGCCTCTAGCGTGTCCAATCCCTTAATAATCATATATGTTGCAATAAGATACCCTCTCATCCTTCTAAATTCCGGTGTGTACAAGCCCAGCCGCTCCATTGTGGCCCTTGGGCCATTCCGTCGTGTAGGGTGGAGAGAGGCAGCGAGAGCTAGTATTGGCTGGAAGTAGGTGAGTCAGAGGGAAAGAAGATTTAAAAAGAGCACCAAAGGCCCAGGTTCGAGTAATTTACACCTGAGCCCTAAAGTAGTTGATTAGATTGTAACAGAGTACAGAGAAAGGTTGAACAAGTTAGGGCTTTATTCTTTGGAGCGCAGAAGGTTAAGGGGGGACTTGATAGAGGTCTTTAAAATGATGAGAGGGATAGACAGAGTTGACGTTGACAAGCTTTTTCCATTGAGAGTAAGGAAGATTCAAACAAGGGGGCATGACTTGAGAAGTAAGGGACAGAAGTTTAGGGGTAACATGACCCCCTCATGTTACCCCTAAACTTCTTTACTCAGAGAGTGGTAGCTGTGTGGAATGAGCTTCCAGTGAAGGTGGTGGAGGCAGGTTTGTTTTTATCATTTAAAAATAAATTGGATAGTTATATGGACGGGAAAGGAATGGAGGGTTATGGTCTGAGCGCAGGTAGATGGGACTAGGGGAGAATATGTGTTCGGCACGGACTAGAAGGGTCGAGATGGCCTGTTTCCGTGCTGTAAATTGTTATATGGTTATATTAGATAAAGAAGAGCAGCTGTAGGAGAGGGGCCTTGTTGAGGTGAAGTGCCTTGGTGAGTAAAGTGTGAGTCCACAGCATTTATTTCAAGATGGCTGATATACAAAAACAGGGATGTAATGCTGAGGCTCTACAAGGCGCTGGTCAGGCCGCATTTGGAATATTGTGAACAGTTTTGGGCGCCATATCTGAGGAAGGATGTGCTGGCTCTGGAGAGGGTCCAGAGGAGTTTTACAAGAATGATCCCACGATGAGCATTTGTCGGCACTGGGCCTGTACTCGCTGGAGTTTAGACGAATGAGGGGGGGGACCTCATTGAAACTTACCGAATAATGAAAGGCCTGGATAGAGTGGATGTGGAGAGGATGTTTTCACTAGTCTAGTGACTAGTCCACTCTCTAGTGAGAGTCTAGGACCAGGGGTCACAGCCTCAGAATTAAAAGACCTTCCTTTAGGAAGGAGATGAGGAGGAATTTCTTTAGTCAGAGGTTGGAATTCATTACCACAGAAGGCTATGGAGGCCACAAGTCAGTGGATATTTTTTAAGGCAGAGGTAGATAGATTCTTGATTAGTACGAGCGTCAGAGGTTATGGGGAGAAGGCAGGAGAATGGGGTTTAGGAGGGAGAGATAGATCAGCCATGATTGAATGGCGGAGTAGACTTGATGGGCCGAATGGCCTAATTCTGCTCCAATCGTTTATGGACACTGGAGCCTGATGTGCCCAAAGATGTTCCCATTGGTGACCATGGCATCAATAACTGAGACATCCTAATAGAAAATCGAAGGTAGACAAAAATGCTGGAGAAACTCAGCGGGTGAGGCAGCATCTATGGAGCGAAGGAAATAGGCAACGTTTCAGGCCGAAACCTTTCTTCAGTCTGAAGAAGGGTTTTTGTCTACCTTTGATTTTCCAGCATCTGCAGTTCCTTCTTAAACATTAATAGAAAACCATTTTCTTTGTTTCGAAATTGATTATAAGGTAAGAGTGAGAAGCAAAAATATACGTGATACCAAAGTTCTGCACCTCCAGAGGGCAGAGACCTTTAATGGCGGCACGGTTGCTGCCTTACAGCGCCAGAGACCCAGGTTCGATCCTGACTACGGGTGCTGTCTGTACAGAGTTTGTACATTCTCCCAGGGACCTGTGTGGGTTTCCTCCGGGTGCTCCGGTTTCCTCCCACATCCCAAAGACGCGCAGGTTTGTAGGTTAATTGACTTCTGACCCTCGCTAGAATAGAAACAGTGTGAACTGGTGATCGATGGCTGGCGAGGACACGGTGGGCCACAGGGCCTGTTTTCACACTATATCTCTTAGGTCTAAAGACTCAAGATTATTGGAAATGGAAATCAAGCTGGGATGAGGCAGGCAGTGAAATTTACAGAGAGTTGTGACCATCACACAAACCAACCCCCCTTCCATTGACTCCATCTACACCTCACGCTGCCTCGGCAAGGGCACTCCTGCACCTATTATCGATGTTTCTGTGTAACTCAAAGAATGGATACGTTTATTGGCCAAGTATTCACATACAAGGAATTTGCCTTGGTGCTCCGCCCGCAAGTGACAACACGACACATAGTAAACAATTAAGAATGACACACAAAACATTAAACATTAATAACAAAACATTACAGTTTAAACATGCGAATGAAATGAAATACCAGAACAAAATGAGTCTACAGACATTTGGTTATTGAGTAGAGCTACTACTTGTGGAAAACAGCTGTCTTTATAAATAACTTTGCTTAGCTACCTTAAGCTTTTTCCATTGAGAGTAGGGAAGATTCAAACAAGAGGACATGATTTGAGAATTAAGGGACAGAAGTTTAGGGGTAACATGAGGGGGAACTTCTTTACTCAGAGAGTGGTAGCTGTGTGGAATGAGTTTCCAGTGGAAGTGGTGGAGGCAGGTTTGATTTTATCATTTAAAAATACATTGGATAGGTATATGGACGGGAAAGGAATGGAGGGTTATGGTCTGAGTGCAGGTAGATGGGACTAGGTGAGAGTAAGTGTTCGGCACGGACTAGAAGGGCCGAGATGGCCTGTTTCCGTGCTGTATTTGTTATATGGTTATATGTCTGGCTGTGGCAGATTTCCAGGGTAAATTTTCACTCCGTTTTAATTATTTGCTTCCTAGACTGTTTCCTACACACAGTTCCTTTATCCGACGAACGTTCTGGGTGGAAGGAGAAACACTATTGATTCCACTGCATCTTTAGCACAGTTTCGGAATGCAGGCCATCGGAACCTTCCTCTTGGAAGAGCAAACAGCACACAAGGAAGCATTGAAACAGGTATTTAACAGCGGGAAAGTCGTTATGCACAGCCTTTACACTTACTTTAATTTTACATAGAAACAGGGAACTGCAGATGCCGGTTTTCCAAAAACATAAAACAAAAAAAAACACAGAGTGCTGGAGTAACTCAGCGGGTCAGGCAGCATCTGTGGAGAACATGGATAGGTGACGTTTCACAGAGTGCTGGAGTAACTCAGCGGGTCAGGCAGCATCTGTGGAGAACATGGATAGGTGACTTTTCACAGAGTGCTGGAGTAACTCAGCGGGTCAGGCAGCATCTGTGGAGAACATGGATAGGTGACGTTTCACAGAGTGCTGGAGTAACTCAGCGGGTCAGGCAGCATCTGTGGAGAACATGGATAGGTGACGTTTCACAGAGTGCTGGAGTAACTCAGCGGGTCAGGCAGCATCTGTGGAGAACATGGATCGGTGACGTTTGACAGAGTGCTGGAGTAACTCAGCGGCTCAGCGAACATGGTTTGGCCATCAACCTCAAAAAGTGGCGTTTTGGGGAGACCGAGATTGACTTCCACGGCCACCGCGTGTGCGCAAGGCGTGGTTCCCTGCCTGACAGAGTCGACGCCATCCGTCGGTTTCCCCGCCCACGCACGGTGCGCGGCCTGCAGGAGTTTGTCGGTATGGTGGCGTTTTACCACAGTTTCGTGCCATCCGCGGCCCACATCATGCGGCCTCTGTATCAACTTCTGGCGGGTGGGCAGAACAAAGGCATTGAATGGACCCACGAGGCAGGGGCAGCTTTTGACAGCGCGAAGGAGGCCCTTGCTCGGGCCGTACTGCTGGTGCACCCGCGGGAAGATGCCCCGACTGCTCTCACGGTGAATGCCTCGGAATCGGCGGTTGGTGCTGTGCTGGAGCAACTGACGGGCGGAGTTTGGCGGCCCCTGGCCTTCTTCAGCCGGCACCTCAACCGTGCTCAGACGAAATACAGCGCGTTTGATTGCGAGCTGCTGGCTCTGTACCTGGCAGTGCGCCACTTCCGCTACTTCCTGGAGGGCCGCCCGTTCACCGCAAGCTGCTCACTTTCGCCCTGGCAAAGGTTTCCGACCCCTGGTCTGCACGACAGTAGCGGCAATTGGCCTACATATCGGAGTATACAACATCTATCCGCTACATCGTGGGGAAAGAGAACCGGGTGGCCGACGCATTGTCCCGGCCCGCTATCAACGCCGTGTTCGAGGTGGCGCCCCGGAATCGACTATTCTGCTCTGGCAGAGGCACAGCTCACGGACGACGAGGTGCCCACCTACCGGACTGCCATCTCCGGACTCCGCCTTGAGGATGTCCCTCTCGGTCCTGGGGGTATGACCATCCTGTGCGATGTATCGTCCGGTCAGCCGCGCCCCATCGTCCCTGCCGCCTGGCGGCGGAGGGTTTTTGATGTCATCCACGGACGGTCTCACCCATCAATTCAGGCGACAACGGCACTGGTGGCCGCTTGTTTCGTGTGGCACGGTCTGCGCAAGCAGGTTGGCCATTGGGCTCGCACCTGCATCCCGTGCCAGACAGCAAAGATCCAGCGCCATGTCCGCGCACCTCTCCAGGAGTTCGGTCTACCTCACCGGCGGTTCGACCATCTCCACGTAGACATTGTGGGGCCCCTTCCACCGTCCCGGGGCATCACCCACCTTTTGACCATGGTGGACCGCTTCACGCGGTGGCCGGAGGCCATTCCGCTGGCCGATACTTCAACGGCTACGTGTGCTCGTGCGTTGTCCGCGCACTGGATTGCTCGCTTCGGGGTGCCGGCGCACATCTCCTCAGACCGGGGGCCACAGTTCACCTCCGAGCTGTGGTCAGCCATGGCTCGCTTGCTGGGGGTGCAGCTGCACCACACCACGGCTTACCACCCGCAGGCTAACGGTCTGGTGGAGAGGTTCCACCGGCAGCTGAAGGCACGACCCTCCGGCCCGGTCTGGATGGACGAGTTGCCGTGGGTCATGCTGGGCATCCGGACCGCTCCTAAAGAGGACTTGGCCTCATCATCGGCGGAGCTGGTGTACGGGTCGCCACTCACAGTGCCCGGGGAGTTCGTGCCGTCGGCGCCGGAGCAGCAGGAAACGCCCTCCTCCACCCTTCAATGCCTTCGCGAGCGAGTTGGCAGGCTCGCACCCGTCCCGACATCCCGCCATGGGACATTTCGCCCACACGTGCCAATGGCCCTCACGGACTGCCCATACGTCTTCCTGCGCCGTGATGCCCACCGGACGCCACTCCAGAGGCCGTACGAGGGCCCGTTCCGGGTGCTGGAACACGGGCAGTCGACTTTTGTCCTGGACACGGGGGGCCGGCCGGAGGCCGTGTCGATTGACCGGTTGAAGCCGGCGCACCTGGACATTGACCAGCCGGTGCTGGTTGCTCAACCTCGGCCCCAAAGGCGCCCCCCCTCACGGCTCCCTCCACTTGTCACTCCACCTGTCCTCCCGCCGGCCCCTCCACCTGTCCCTCCACCTGTCCCTCCACCTATGCCTCCGCCAGCTCCTCAATCTGCTGACTTCCACACGCGGGCCGGCCGAGTCGTGCGCCTGCCCGTGCGTTTCGTGCCTCGGGTTCTCGGGGGGGGGTCCAGTGGTGGCTCCCAAAGGTCGTGCCATCATACTGTCGAACCCCTCGGCCCGGGAGTGGTTCAGTCCGGAGGCGGTCCTTAATCAGAGGGTTTAAAGGCAGGGGTTTGGGTGCCATCTTTCTCTCGTTTGGTCTTCCCTACAACCGGGAGGAACATAATTAAAGGTGCCTCTCAAAACACTGGACTACGTGCTTCCTTTTGAGACCCACGCACCACACTCTGGGGTTTAGAAGGATGAGGGGGCATCTTATTGAAACATAAGATTGTTACGGGTTTGGACACGCTAGAGGCAGGAAACATGTACCCAATGTTGGGGGAGTCCAGAACCAGGGGCCACAGTTTAAGAATAAGGGGTAAGCCATTTAGAACGGAGACGAGGAAACACTTTTTCTCACAGAGAGTGGTGAGTCTGTGGAATTCTCTGCCTCAGAGGGCGGTGGAGGCCAGTTCTCTGGATGCTTTCAAGAAAGAATTATATAGGGCTCTTAAAGATAGCGGAGTCAGGGGATATGGGGCGAAGGCAGGAACGGGATACTGATTGGGGATGATCAGCCATGATCACATTGAATGGCGGTGCTGGCTCGAAGGGCCAAATGGCCTACACCTGCACCTATTGTCTATTGGCTATTGTTAACGTTGGTGTTTTATTGGCAGGCAATGACGTGGCAGAGGTTGCTGAATATAACCCCAACCTGCTCGATGATCCTCAGTGGCCCTGTGGAAAACACAAGCGTGTCCTCATCTTTCCTTCCTACATGGTAGGTACGGGCCGGTGCCCTCTCACCCGCGTGCCCTAGTTCTGCAGCCAAATCTTGCCGCCATGATCAAAAGGCGGAGTAGAAGGGCCAACTGGGGAAAAACCTATGCCTGCCAGTTCTCAATGCACCTACCGTAGAAAAATAATCTGCATTCACCTTTCTATTCAACTCATGATCTTATACACCTCAATAAGATTACCCCCCAGCCTCCTGTGTTCCCAAGAGTAAAGTACCAGCCTGCCCTAACGTTCAGACTCTCAGGTTGGGCGAGTCCAGAACCAGGGGCCACAGTTGTGAATTTGTGGAATTCCCTGCCACAGAGGGCAGTGGAGGCCAAGTCACTGGATGGATTGAAGAGAGAGTTAGATAGAGCTAACTCTAGGGGCTAGTGGAGTCAAGGGATATGGGGAGAAGGCAGGCACGGGTCGCGACCACGTGGATTTTCTCCGGGTGCACTGGTTTCCTCCCACATTCCAAAGAAATACAGATTTGATGGTGAATTGGCTGCTGTAAAATTGTCCCTAAAGTGTCGGATAGTGCTATCCCGACGGGCCAGTCAACACAAGATGATAGTTCACTAAAAAAAGAAACAATGTGCTGGAGTAACTCAGCGGGTCAGGCAGCATCTGTGGAGAACATGGATAGGTGACGTTTCACAGAGTGCTGGAGTAACTCAGCGGGTCAGGCAGCATCTGTGGAGAACATGGATAGGTGACGTTTCACAGAGTGCAGGAGTAACTCAGCAGGTCAGGCAGCAACTGACCCGCTGAGTTTCAGGAAGAGAGTTTTGTTTAGATTATTATTATGGACAATAGACAATAGGTGCAGGAGTAGGCCATTCGGCCCTTTTTAGTCAGCACCACCATCCAATGTGATCATGGCTGATCATATAGAGAATCGTCAATCCCGCACCTAACACCACACACTAACACTATCCTACACACACTGGGGACAATTTACATTTACACCAAGTCAATTAACCTACAAACCTGCACGTCTTTGGAGTGTGGGAGGAAAACGAAGATCTCGGCCAAAACCCACGCAGGTCACAGGGAGAACGTGCAAACTCCGTACAGACAGCACACGTAGCTGGGATGGAACCCGCGCGGTGAGGCAGCGACTCTACCGCTGCTCCACCATGCCGCCCCTTTGTTGATGTGCTATCCAAAGATAATTTCTACTTGATTACAATCAAGCCTTCCCCAGTAACAGATAAAAATGAATGAGACGGAGTACAACAAAAGTTGATAAATTCCCATTAAATACAGTTCAGACTCCACTGAGATAGATGGCAGGTCAGGACTGTACTCGAGCTGATGAGACGATAATTCAGTCGCCTGATAACTGATACCCGAGTAGAGTGGATGCGGAGAGGATGTTTCCACTAATGGGAGAGTCTAAGACTAGAGGTCGTAGCTTAAATTAAAGGACGTTCCTTTAAGGAGATGAGAGGAATTTTAGTCAGAGGATGGTAAATCTTTGCCACAGAAGGCTGTGGAGGCCACAAGTCAATGGATATTTGTAAAGCAGAGACAGATAGATTCTTGATTAGTACGGGTGTCAGAGGTAATGGGGAGAAGGCAGGAGAATGGGGTTAGGAGGGAGAGATAGATCAGCCATGATTGAATGGCGGAGTAGACTTGATGTGCTGAATGGCCTAATTCTGCTCCAATCAACCTTCTGAACGTAAACGAGAGGCAGGCTAATGCCAGACGAGTGGGAGATGGATAAAGATCTTCTTATCGAGTCCACACACAAGATTAGAAGTTGTTCAGCCTTGAGTTGAACACAGTTCTCGGCAGCTGCACGCATTGGTGTCTGCCGTGTCGCTTCTTGTGTGTGGTGGTGGAAAGATTGGTGGAGACAGGCCCACGATGTGAAAGCTCTTTCCTTCACCCCATGGAGTAACTCAGCGGGCCAGGCAGCATCTGTGGAGAACATGGATAGGTGACGTTTCACAGAGTGCTGGAGTAACTCAGCGGGTCAGGCAGCATCTGTGGTGAACATGGATAGGTGACGTTTCACAGAGTGCTGGAGTAACTCAGCGGGTCAGGCAGCATCTGTGGAGAACATGGATAGGTGACGTTTCACAGAGTGCATAGGAGTAACTCAGTAACTCAGCGGGTCAGGCAGCATCTGTGGAGAACATGGATAGGTGACGTTTTCACAGAGGCAGTGCTGGAGTAACTCAGCAGGCCAGGCAGCATCTGTGGAGAACATGGATAGGTGATGTTTCACAGAGTGCTGGAGTAACTCAGCGGGTCAGGCAGCATCTGTGGAGAACATAGATAGGTGACTTTGAGATTTTGAGTGGGAACCCTTCTTCAGAAAGTGAGGGGGGAAGTTTGTTTGGCAGATGAGTGGATTGTCGAAATTTAAATGTTCAATTAACAACCATTGTGGTCACGTCCAAAAAAACACTGACCACCCGAAACGCCACCTATTCCTTCGCTCCATAGATGCTGCCTCACCCGCTGAGTTTCTCCAGCATTTTTGTCTACCATCGATATTTCCAGCATCTGCAGTCCTTTCTTAAACAATACAGGGAGCGACGAACAGTTGAGAGCTGGCATGGGCGTGAATGGGAAGATCTTGTTGTCTTTGGGAAACCATCTTCAAGGTGAAGCTTTCAAGGATATAAACTGGACTCAGTCAAACATTCAGACGCAGCGATAAACCTCAAAGTAATAAGGATTGCAAATTCATATGTACTAACATTCACGAGGATGTTGCCAGGACTAGAGGGTGTGAGCTACAGGGAGAGGTTGAGTAGGCTGGGTCTCTATTCCATGGAGCGCAGGAGGATGAGGGGTGATCTTATAGAGGTGTATAAAATCATGAGGGGAATAGATCGGGTACACGCCCAGAGTCTCTTGCCCAGAGTTGGGGAATCGAGGACCAGAGGTTCAAGGTGAAGGGGAAAAGATTTAATAGGAATCTGAGGGGGTAGCTTTTTCACCCAGATGGTGGTGGATGTATGGAACAAGCTGCCAGAGGAGGTAGTTGAGGCTGGGACTATCGCAACATTTAAGAAAAAGTTGGACATGTACATGGATAGGACAGGTTTGGAGGTATATGGACCAAGCGCAGGCAAGTGGGACTAGGGTAGCTGGGACATGTTAACCACATAACCATATAACAATTACAGCACGGAAACAGGCCATCTCGGCCCTACAAGTTCGTGCCGAACAACTTTTTTCCCTTAGTCCCACCTGCCTGCACTCATACCATAACCCTCCATTCCCTTCTCATCCATATGCCTATCCAATTTATTTTTAAATGATAGCAATGAACCTGCCTCCACCACTTCCACTGGAAGCTCATTCCACACCTCTACCACTCTCTGAGTAAAGAAGTTCCCCCTCATGTTACCCCTGAACTTCTGTCCCTTAATTCTGAAGTCATGTCCTCTTGTTTGAATCCTCCCTATTCTCAAAGGGAAAAGCTTGTCCACATCAACTCTGTCTATCCCTCTCATCATTTTAAAGACCTCTATCAAGTCCCCCCTTAACCTTCTGCGCTCCAGAGAATAAAGACCTAACTTATTCAACCTATCTCTGTAACTTAGTTGTTGAGCCGGTGTGGGCAAGTTGTGCCGAAGGGCCTGTTTCCACACTGTATCACTATGTGAATCTAAACATTGGAATTCCATTGGAGACAATAATTAGCTTTTAATCACAAAAGGTAGTTAAGCATTAGTATAACTAGACAGGGTCCTGAATTTAGATGGCCTGAGCAGATGCTTGAAGCCAGTTCAGCTCACTGGCTATAATGTGTATATTAGGTGCCTGAGGGACCTCATTAAGGCATTTTGTGGTGTTGAGTTGAGCAGTCACCCTTTGGCGAGCCCAATGTCAATAGACAATAGACGCAGGAGTAGACCATTCGGCCCTTCGAGTCAGCACCGCCATTCAATGTGATCATGGCTGATCATTCCCAATCAGTACCCCTTCTCCCCATATCCCCTAATTCCGCTATCTTTAAGAGCCCCTTCTAGCTCTCTCTTGAAAGCATCCAGAGAACCGGCCTCCACTGAGGCAGAGAATTCCACAGACTCACCACTCTCTGTGAGAAAAAGTGTTTCCTCGTCTCCGTTCTAAATGGCTTACCCCTTATTCTTAAACTGTGGCCCCTGGTTCTGGACTCCCCCAACATCGGGAACATGTTTCCTGCCTCTAGCGTGTCCAAGCACTTAATAATCTTATAATAATAATAATAACTTTATTTATAAAACACTTTAAACAACTGCAGTTGCCACAAAGTGCTGTACATGAGAACTCATGGACAAGAAGTTATTACAAACCATTAAAAACCGTTAAAAAAAGGGCTATAAAACAGTAAAAATTAAAAGACATTAAAAGCACTAAAAACAGGAGCAATGTCTCAGCCAGTGTCGAAAGCCAGAGAATAAAAATGAGTTTTTAGGGAGGATTTGAAGATGGACAGTGAGGGGGCCTGTCTGATGTGCAACGGCAGGGTGTTCCAGAGTGCCGGAGCAGCAACAGAAAAGGCTCTATCCCCTCTGAGCTTCCGCTTAGACCTTGGTACCTCAAGGAGCAGCTGATCAGCTGACCTGAGGCACCGGGCAGGAGCGTATAGGTGGAGCAGCTCAGAGAGGTAAGGCGGGGCGAGCCCATTTATATGTTTCAATAAGATGCCCTCTCATCCTTCTAAATTCCAGAGTGTACAAGCCCAGCAAACCAAGCCTTATTTTTTCTAAATGTAGCGTCTCGGACATTTCTGTGATCCGCATCTTCACTGCGGGAACTGTTATCTTTTTCCAGAATTTAAGTATAACTCTCACCAACTTCTACAGATGCACCACAGAAAGCAGCCGGCTGTGGAGGCCAAGTCAATAGGTATTTTAAAGGGTGGAGATTGATGATTCATTTTTTATTGCGTTTATGAGTCGAGCCATCCTCGGGGAGATTGCGTGGGTGTAACTTCGACCCTCGAATGCTGATTGCTCTGCACAGACCTGCCCAAGGCAAAGGCTAATCTGCGTGCTGAAGTGTTCACGACCTTTAGACTTTAGAGATACTGCGCAGTAACAGATGCGAGTCAAAGTCAAGTTTATTCGCCACATACACATACGAGATGTGCAGTGAAATGAAAAGTGGCAATGCTCGCGGATTGTGCCAAAAAACTACAAAACAGAATGGTACATATTACATACTTGTGGGAGGGAAAAAAGAAACAACAGCAATTTTATAAAGACATCACACAACAGTAAAAAGGTTCAGTAAAGTTAGGCCCTGGTGAGATAGGAGTTTACAGTCCTAATGGCCTCTGGGAAGAAACTCCTTCTCATCCTCTCCGTTTTCACAGCATGGCAACGGAGGCGTTTGCCTGACCGTAGCAGCTGGAACAGCCCGTTGCTGGGGTGGAAGGGGTCCCCCATGATCTCGTTGGCTCTGGAGTTGCACCTTCTGATGTATAGTTCCTGCAAGGGGGCGAGTGTAGTTCCCATAGTGCGTTCGGCCGAACGCACTACTCTCTGCCGAGCCTTCTTGTCCTGGGCAGAGCAATTCCCAAACCAGATTGGTGATATTTCCGGACAAGATGCTTTCCACAGCCGCTGAGTAGAAGCACTGGAGGATCCTCAGCGACATTCTGAATTTCCTCAGTTGCCTGAGGTGGCAAAGGCGCTGCCTTGCCTTACTCACGAGTGCTGAGGCGTGTGATGCCCATGTCAGATCCTCTGAGTCCACACCAACCAGCGACAATGACATGCAGCTGCGCTGTTTGCAGGTCTGCTCCACACACGCAGGCTGCTGATGATCGCAGCCCCCAGTGATGCATGTTAGAAGGATGAGGGGGGACCTCTTTGAAACGTACAGAATAGTGAAAGGCCTGGATAGAGTGGATGTGGAGAGGATGTTTCCACTAGTGGGAGAGACTAGGACTAGAGGTCACAGCCTCAGAATTAAAGGACGTTCCTTTAGAAAGTTGAGGAGGAATTTCTTCAGTCAGAGGGTGGTGAATCTGTGGAATTCTTTGCCACAGAGGGCTGTGGAGGCCACAAGTCAATGGATATTTTTAAGGCAGAGATTGATAGATTCTTGATTAGTACGGGTGACAGGGGTTATGGGGAGAAGGCAGGAGAATGGGGTTAGGAGGGCGAGATAGATCAGCCACGATTGAATGGCAGAGTAGACTTGATGGGCCGAATGGCCTCATTCTGCTCCTGTCACTTATGAACATGCGTCTCACTGAATAAGGAACTGCAGATGCTGGTTAAAACTGAAGATAGATACAAAATGCTGGAGTAACTCAGCGGGACAGGGAGCATGGCGGGAGAGAATGGTCTGTTTCCGCGCTGTTCTGGACTAAACTAAGAGATACTGGCATGTTTAGACGTCCTCTGGGAGTGGGATTAGGCTGTACTCACGCTCCAAACAGGTCGACACCTTGAGCTATTTATTTAAGATGATATTCCCAGTCGAGCAGCAGCAGGCAGCTAATGTTCAGGCATGCATCGTGTTATTGTGCGTTCTGCGGTAAAATATATAAATATATGACTTTGAGGGTGTTAGCAATGCGGTTGAAGACTTGTTCAGCTTTTCCAGGAATGTCACAACAGTTCTGTCATGGTGTGAAACATAGAAACATAGAAATTAGGTGCGGGAGTAGGCCATTCGGCCCGTCGAGCCTGCACCGCCATTCAATATGATCATGGCTGATCATCCAACTCAGTATCCCGTACCTGCCTTCTCTCCATACCCCCTGATCCCTTTAGCCACAAGGGTCACATCAAACTCCCTCTTAAATATAGCCAATGAACTGGCCTCAACTACCCTCTGTGGCAGAGAGTTCCAGAGATTCACCACTCTCTGTGTGAAAAAAGTTTCTCTCATCTCTGTTTTAAAGGATTTCCCCCTTATCCTTAAACTGTGACCCCTTTTCCTGGACTTCCCCAACATCGGGAACAATCTTCCTGCATCTAGCCTGTCCAACCCCTTAAGAATTTTGTACGGTTCTATAAGATCCCCTCTCAATCTCCTAAATTCTAGAGAGTATAAACCAAGTCTATCCAGTCTTTCTTCATAAGACAGTCCTGACATCCCAGGAATCAGTCTGGTGAACGTTCTCTGTACTCCCTCTATGGCAATAATGTCCTTCCTCAGATTTGGAGACCAAAACTGTACGCAATACTCCAGGTGTGGTCTCACCAAGACCCTGTACAACTTTAGTAGAACCTCCCTGCTCCTATACTCAAATCCTTTTGCTATGAAAGCTAACATACCATTCGCTTTCTTCACTGCCTACTGCACCTGCATGCCTACTTTCAATGACTGGTGTACCATGACACCCAGGTCTCGCTGCATCTCCCCTTTTCCTAATCGGCCACCATTTAGATAATAGTCTGCTTTCCTGTTTTTGCCACCAAAATGGATAACCTCACATTTATCCACATTATACTGCATCTGCCAAACATTTGCCCACTCACCCAGCCTATCCAAGTCACCTTGCAGTCTCCTAGCATCCTCCTCACAGCTAACACTACCCCCCAGCTTAGTGTCATCCGCAAACTTGGAGATATTGCCTTCAATTCCTTCATCCAGATCATTAATATATATTGTAAATAGCTGGGGTCCCAGCACTGAACCTTGCGGTTCCCCACTAGTCACTGCCTGCCATTATGAAAAGGACCCGTTTACTCCTACTCTTTGCTTCCTGTTTGCCAGCCAGTTCTCTATCCACATCAATACTGAACCCCCAATGCCGTGTGTGAAGAAGGGTCTCGACACAAAAAGTCACCCATTCTTTCTGTCTAGAGATGCTGCCAATCCCGCTGAGTTCCTCTGTGGCAATCGCAGCAGCTTGGAGTCATGCCACCATTTTACAAACACAAGCTCAAGCTCCCCCTCCCCCCCCCCCCCCCCCCCCCCGTCCCGTCTCCCCCCGGCCAGTGATGTGATGGACGCGGGGGTCTGGACCAATCGCTGACCTTTGTCGATGACTCACAAGGTGTCGGACCAATCCCGTCCCCAGAGATGTCGTGTCCGTTCGGTATCTTGGCTTTTTGGCTTGATATACGTTCAGTAGCTTGGCTTCCACTTCTTGCCTTCAGCCTCTAGCCCTTCCCCTCCGGGTACCGAGTGGGTGAGTAGGTGGGTGTGAGTGAGTGAGTGAGTGAGGTGGGGGCCGGTTCTCTGGACACTTTCAAGAGAGAGCCAGATAGGGCTCTTAAAGATAGTGGAGTCAGGGAATATGGGGAGAAGGCAGGGACGGGGTACTGATTGTGGATGATCAGCCATGATCACATTGAATGGCGGAGATGGCTCGAAGGGTCGAAAGGCCTACTCCTGCACCTGTTGTCTATATTGCTACACTACCACAGCCCCTTGATCTGGATGGGGAACATTTTTCCTGCATCTAGCCTGTCCAATCCCTTGAGAATGTTATATGATTCCACTCATTCCTGGAATCCTTCGTGTAAACCTCCTCTGGATCTTATCCGCACTGTTGGTTATTATAAGCTGGAATGAAGAGAGCATTCTTCAAAAGGCACGACTGGTGCGTTGACATTCGGATGGCCTCCCGCTGGTGTGTTGCATTTCCCCTCCAGCTGAATTGTACAGAGCCCTAGTGAGACCACACCTGGAGTATCGTGTGCAGTTTTGGTCCCCTAATTTGAGGAAGGACATTCTTGCTATTGAGGGAGTGCAGCGAAGGTTCACCAGGTTAATTCCCGGGATGGCGGGACTGTCATATGCTGAGAGAATGGAGCGGCTGGGCTTGTACACTCTCTAGTTTAGAAGGATGAGAGGGGATCTTATTGATTCATATAAGATTATTAAAGGGTTGGACACGCTAGAGGCAGGAAACATGTTCCCGATGTTGGAGGAGTCCAGAACCAGGGGCCACAGTTTAAGAATAAGGAGTAAGCCATTTAGAACAGAGACGAGGAAACACTTTTTCACACAGAGAGTGGTGAGTCTGTGGAATTCCCTGCCTTCCATAACCGCTGATCATCCCCAATCAGTACCCCGTTCCTGCCTTCTCCCCATATCCCCTGACTCCGCTATCTTTAAGAGCCCTTATTGGTTTATTAAATTAGAAGTTGATTGGTGGAAAAGTTTGGTATATTGATGGGTGAATACAGTTCATAAATGTCGCTTCATTGTTAAGGGCCTGTCCCACTGTACGAGTTAATTCAAGAGTTCTTCCGAGTTTTCCCCTGATTCGAACTCGGAGAATGTCCGTGGGAGTTCGTGGGTGTCCCGTAGCGGCTCGTACGAGTAACGGTAGATACTCGGGAAATCCGGTAAACTCGTGACGTTTTTTCAACACTGTGAAAAATGTCCACGAGTAACAAAAAAAATACTGGTGATGACAAAAATGGTTACTTTTTACTCGTACGATCCGCTACGAGACATCCTCAAACTCCCGAGAGAGCTAGATGGGGCTCTTAAAAATAGCTGAGTCAGGGGATATGGGGAGAAGGCAGGAACGAGGCACTGATTGGGGATGATCAGCCGTGATCACATTGAATGGCGGGTGCTGGCTCGAAGGGCCGAATGGCCTCTACTCCTGCGCCTATTGTCTATTGTACTACGGACATTCTCCGAGTTCGATTTGGGGGAAAACTCGGGAGAATGACCTTGTACAGTGGGACAGGCCCGTCAGCAGCGGCCTCTGCAGCCCGTCTGAGTTTCTATTATTTTTTGTCTATGTTTTTATGTAGTTTTTGTTATTTTTTGTTAGGGTGTGTGTGGGGGGGGGGGGGGGGGTGGGGGTGGGGTGGGAGGGAGGAAGTAACTTTTAAATATCTCCCTGCATGGGAGACCCGACCTTTTCTTTGTCGGGTCTCCGTTGTCGTTGGGGCTGCAATGAGGAGCGGCCTCCAACAGGAGAAGACCGGGGACTCTGGTGCCGACGACTCACCTCACCGTCGCGGAGCTGGCCGAGTCCGGAGCGGGTGAAGCGGTGGTGGAGCGCTGCTGCTGGCCCGCCCGACCTCCGGAGATTCGGAGGCTGCAACTGCGGGTCTGGTGGACGGCGGCACCGGGAGCCCGCGGGTCGCTGGAGGGAGACCGCTTTTCAGGGCTCCCGCAACGGCGACTTCTCCCGCCCTAGTTGCGGGGTAGAAGAGCTCCTGGAGCGGGGCCTTACAGCACCGCCCTGCGCGGCTTGGAATGGCCGCGGGACTCTGCGAGCGCACGCCGGGGGCTCCAACATCAAGAACCCGGTGTGCGACCTTGCACACCCGGCGTGGCTTTAATGGCCGCGGGACAATCGCCATCGCCAGCCGGGGGCTTTGACTTTGACTTGACTGACATGGGGGGGGGGGGGGGGGGGGGGGGAGCGCAGTGGAGAGATAAAGTTTTTTTGGCCTTCCATCACAGCAATGGGGGGTGGGGTTTATGGGGGGGATGTTTTTGTGTCTTGGGGGGGGGGGGGGGAGTGCACGGGGGGGGGGTGGGGGGTGTATGGAGACGATATTTTTTTTTGGCCTTCCATCACGGCAATGTGATGGATGTTTATGTAAATGATTTTTGTTGTGTCTTGGGTCTATTTGTTTGTGATGTATGGCTGCAGAAACGACATTTCGTTTGGACCTCAAGGGGTCCAAATGACAAATAAATTGTATCTTGTATCTTGTATCTTAATGGGTGTGTGTCACTTTGGCAACGTTACTTCCTACAAGATGACCAGTGATGTGCTGTATAATGGATGTTGCATGATGCTAAGCCAGTGTTTTTGTTTCTCTCTTTAGACCACGGTGATTGAGTATGTAAAACCCTCTGATCTTAAAAAGGACATGAATGAAACTTTCAGAGAAAGGTTCCCGCATATCAAACTGACGCTCAGTAAGATAAGAAGGTAAGGAAGAGCAGGGGCTGTGCGGGGCGCTTACCTGTTCAATCGCCTGATGGTCCGGTGGGGGGGGGGAACATGTTTGGAAGATTAAAGGGCGGCACAGCGGTGCAGCTGGACTTCGGTACACGAGACAATGAGGGTGGTCACGGTGGCGCAGCAGTAGAGTTGCTGCCTTGCAGCGCTTGCAGCGCCAGAGACCCGGGTTCGATCCCGACTACGGGTGCTGTCTGTACGGAGTTTGCACGTTCGCCCCGTGACCTGCGTGGGTTTTCTCCGAGATCTTCGGTTTCCTCCCACACTCCAAAGACGTGCAGGTTTGTAGGTTAATCGGCTTGGTGTATGTGTAAATTATCCCATGGTACACAAAAATGCTGGAGAAACTCAGCGGGTGCAGCAGCATCTATGGAGCGAAGGAAATAGGCCTTCGCCTATTTCCTTCGCTCCGTAGATGCTGCTGCACCTGCTGAGTTTCCCCAGCATTTTTGTGTACCTTCGATTTTCCAGCATCTGCAGTTCCTTCGTAAATTGTCCCTAGTGGGCGTAGGATAGTGTTATCGCTGGTGGGTGTAGACTCGGTGGGTCGAAGGGACTGTTTCCGCGCTGTATCTCTAAACTCATAAACTAAACTAACAAACTAAACTGAGCAGCGGAGAGAACTACTGCCTCACAGCGCCAGAGAACCCAATTCGATCCTAACCTCGGGAGCAGTCTGTACGGAGTTTGCACGTTCTCTCCGTGACCACATGGGTTTCCTCCAGGTACCCTGGTTTCCTCACAAAGACATGAAGAAGTGAATATTAATTGACCACTAAAGTTAACACCGAAAATTAAGTCTATTCATTGAAAGCAGCAATATGAGAATTATCAATGTATGATTATTGATTTCTCTAACCAAGTAATTCTATAATTTCCTCCCCTATCCTAGTCTTCCTGCTAGTTTCACTGTTCGTATCCCTTCGTTATCACTTCATCCACAGCCAACAACGGACCATTGTGGGCTCCTTGACTCTGATTTGTTCTGTACCTTTTCATACCTCTCCCCTCCCTCTCCCCTGACTCAGTCTGAAGAAGGGTTTTGACCCAAAACGTCACCTATCCATGTTCTCCACAGATGCTGCCTGACCCGCTGAGTTACTCCAGCACTCTGTGAAACGTCACCTGTCCATGTTCTCCACAGATGCTGCCTGACCCGCTGAGTTACTCCAGCACTCTGCAGTTCCTTCCGACACAAACAAGCTGCACACTGGAACGTGACTATCCTGATGATGATGCACGATTTTGAATTCAATCTTGCTGTTAATTAGTGGCTGGAGTTAAGACGATGGTGTTAAGACGATGTATTAAACAGATCCGCTCAGCAAGCTCCGATACCAGCGATTTGGCCGGGACAAGTGAAGCATAAAATTCTAATCTTGGACCATCTGGTCAGGAAAACTGCATCACACTCTCCTGCAGTTAATCCTAAAACATCCATAATGGAAACTTAGTTCCCCCTGCACTGCATATTTAGGTTCAGTAGTTTAGTTTAGAGATACAGCCTGGAAACAAGCCCTCTGGCCGACCGAGTCCGCACCGACCAGCGATCCCCGCACACTAACTGTGGAATTCTCTGCCTCAGAGGGCGGTGGAGGCCGGTTCTCTGGATACGTTCAAGAGAGAGCTGGATAGGGCTCTTAAAGATAGCGGAGTCAGGGGTATATGGGGAGAAGGCAGGAACGGGGTACTGATTGTGGATGATCAGCCATGATCACATTGAATGGCGGTGCTGGCTAAAAGGGCCAAATGGCCGACTCCTGCACCTATTGTCTATTGTCTGTCTAACATTATCCTACACACACTAGGGGCAATTTTACCAAAGTCAATTAACCTACAAACCCGTTCGTCCTTCTACTGTGGGAGGAAACCAGAGCACCCGGAGAAAATCAATGCAGGTCACGGGCGGTGAACTTGCAAACTCCGTACAGACAGCACCGAAGGTCGGGATCGAACCTGGGTCCCTGGCCCAGTGAGGCAGTGGCTCTCTGCACCCGTGTCGCCAGATCCCCAGCTTGGCTTCCTCAGCTAGTACGGTGCTGTATTCCATCCCCGCGCCCACCTCACTAATGCAGACTGTAGGAAGGAACTGCAGGTGCTGGTTTAAACCAAGGACTAATCCAGACCCCGGACAGTTGGAGCCCAGCTCAGACCCTTTAGTCTACCAACATCGCAGCCTCCCAAGGAAAACATATCCCATGTGATCATAAGCTCATAAGTGATAGGAGTAGAATTAGGCCATTCGGCCTATCTTGTCTACGCCGCCATTCAATCAAGGATCTATCTCTCCCTCCTAACCCCATTCTCCTGCCTTCTCCCCTGACACCCGCACTAATCGAGAATCTATCTCTCTCTGCCTTAAAAATATCCACTGACTTGACCTCCACAGCCGTGTGTGGCAATGAGTTCCACATGTACAGCTGCTATTTATTTCCTGTCCCTGGATCAATGCTGTGTTCCATACACTGCCCTGATACTGTGTGCTCTATTCTTTAAATAACCTTGTGTAACCCATCAAACATACTCTGAGAGTTTAAGTATATCACAGCTGCTGGTTCTCCCTAACTTCAACCTCAAACACCAACCATTTATAGACAATAGACAATAGCTGCAGGAGTAGGCCATTCGGCCCTTCGAGCCAGCACCGCCATTCAATGTGATCATGGCTGATCATCCCCAATCAGTACCCTGTTCCTGCCTTCTCCCCATATCCCCTGACTCCGCTATCTTTAAAAGCCCTATCTAGCTCTCTCTTGAAAGTATCCAGAGAACCGGCCTCCACCACCCTCTGAGGCAGAGAATTCCACACTCACAACTCTCTGTGAGAAAAAGTGTTTCCTCGTCTCCATTCTAAATGGCTTACTCCTTATTCTTAAACTGTGGCCCCTGGTTCTGGACTCCCCCAACATCGGGAACATGTTTCCTGCCTCTAGTGTGTCCATGCCCTTAACAATCTTATATGTTTCAATAAGAAATCCTTTCATCCTTCTAAACTCCAGAGTGTACAAGCCCAGCTGCTCCATTCGCTCAGCATATGACAGTCCTGTGAATCCAATTTGTCTTTGCACAATCCTATTAATATTCATAGTTTACTAGATGACCCCGTGGACCTGTTGGGCCCCTGTTGAGACGCCAGAGATTCTCGAAACGTTCAGTTATTACGGAAATATTAGATCAAAATGGCGATCTGAAAATGGCGGCGGGCCCAGCAACCCTCCCACAAGTGCGCACGCGCGGATATCGTGCCGGGTATCAAGCTCGAACGGGTTCAGAGAAGATTTACAAGGATGTTGCCAGGACTAGAGGGTGTGAGCTACAGGGAGAGGTTGAGTTGGCTGGGTCTCTATTCCCTGGAGCGCAGGAGGATGAGGGGGATCTTATAGAGGTGTATAAAATCATGAGAGGAATAGATTGGGTAGATGCACAGAGTCTCTTGCCCAGAGTAGGGGAATCGAGGACCAGAGGACATAGGTTCAAGGTGAAGGAGTAAAGATTTAATAGGAATCTGATGGGTAACGTTTTCACACAGTTGGGTGTATGGAACGAGCTGCCAGAGGAGGTAGTTGAGGCTGGGACTATCCCAACGTTTAAGAAACATTTAGACAGGTACATGGATAGGACAGGTTTGGAGGGATATGGACCAAGCGCAGGCAGGTGGGACTAGTGTAGATGGGCCAAACACTGTATCACTCTAAGACTCTATAGTTGAGTTTATTGTCATGTGTATTGAGGTACAGTGAAAAGCTTTTGTTGCGTGCTATCCAGTCTGTGGAAAGACAATACATGATTACAATCGAGCCATTCACAGTGTATAGATACATGATAAGGGAATAACGTTTAATGCAAATGAAGTCCAGTAAACTTTGATTAAAGATAGTCTGAGGGTCACCAATGAGGTAGATAGTAGTTCAGGACTGCTCTGTAGTTGTGGTAGGATGGTTCGGTTGCCTGATAACAGCTGGGAAGAAACTGTCCCTGAATCTGGAGGTGTGCGTTTTCACACTTCTGTACCTCTTGCCTGATGGGAGAGGAGAGAAGAGGGAGTGGCCAGGGTGAGACTGGTCCTTGATGATGCTGCTGGCCTTGCCGAGGCAGCGTGACGTGTAGATGGGTTTTCTCCGGGTGCTCCAGTTTCCTCTCACATCCCAAAGACGTGCGGGTTTGTAGGTTAATCGGCCCCTCTGTAAATTGCCCCCTAGTGTGTAGGGAGTGGATGAGAAAATGGGATGAGATGGAACTAGTATGAACGGGTGATCGATGGTCGGCGTGGACTCGGTGAGCAGATGGGCATTTTCTGAAAAATTGAAAGGCTTTCTTCATCATTCTTGCTGAGTACGGTCTTTTCCTTTCAAGTGCAAACTATTAGTCAAGTATGTTATAGCAAAGAGTATTACAATAAATGCTTAGGGAAATACAGTTAGCAGGAAATAGCATTGTCATTTGCGGCAGGGGGGCGGGACTATAAAACCCGGAAGTGTAGTCCCTCACTCAGTCTCTGCCAGACCCAGGAAGCGAGAGGGTCATGGTTCTCTGAGCTGCGAATAACACTGAATGCACGTCTACTCCACGGTGAGTCCCCTCGATGTGGCTGTAAAGTGGCTGCTGCCCAATTGTTTGCCTCGCCTTTTAAAAAAGTTTGTGTTCACAAAATGAATTTTGGTTGTCGGGTGGCTGCAGCCAAATTGTTTGCCTTGGCTTGGCTTTTAAAATCGTTGCAACAGTTGGTTGCCAGCCCAAGAATCCATTCGGCCCACAATGTCTATACTAGCCCTCTGGAAACCAGTTCCATCGGCCCGCAATACCCATACTAGCGCAACAGAACACCCCCCCCCCCCACTGGCGAGCAATATTGGAATTGGTGGAGAGGTGGAATATTGCGTTGGTGACCAGCCTTCCCATGTGATGCTGGGACCCAATGGGTCCCACCAAGTCTAGCACATAATACAACAACGAAACATGATTCTAAAATATAATCTAGTTTAAAAAAGCTAAACTTATTCTGCCACAGATTTCTATACACTCATTCATGTCTTCATTCATTCAATATTGGTTTAGTTTAGTTTATTGTCATGTGTACCGAGGTACTGTGAAAAGCTTTCTTCATTGAATGCTATCAATATCTTGATAGACTATACATGATTCTAATCAGGTTGTCCACAGTGTACAGATACAGGATAAAGGGAATAATGTTTAGTGCAAGGTGAAGTCTGATTAAAGATAGTCCAAAGGTCTCCAATGAGGTAGATGGGACGTCAGGACTGCTCTCCAGTTGGTGATGGGATGGTTCAGTTGCCTGATAACAGCTGGGAACCGCAAGGTCTGAATGACAATAAAGGCTACTTTGCTTTGACTTTGACTTTGGGAAGAAACTGTCCCTGAATCTGGAGGTGTGCGTCCGTTTTCACACTTCTGTACCTTTTGCCTGATGGGAGAGGGGAGAAGAGGGAGTGGCCAGGGTGTGACTGGTCCTTGATGATGCTGCTGGCCTTGCCGAGGCAGCGTGAGGTGTAGATGGAGTCAATGGAAGGGAGGTTGGTTTGTGCGATGGTCTGGGCTGCGTCCACAATTCGCTGCAATTTCTTGCGGTCTTGGATGGAGCTGTTCCCAAACCAAGCTGTGATAAAATGATCTGTACGGCACATCTGTAGATGTTGGTGAGTGTTGTTGGGGACTTCCTGGGTAGAAAGAAATGCTGGAGAACTTCAACGGGTGAGGCAGCATCTAGGGAGAGAAGGAATAAGTGACGTTTCAGGTTGAGACTCTTCTTCAGACTGATGGGGGGCAGGGGGGGTGGGAAAAAGAAAGGAAGAGGCGGAGCCTTCAAAGGATTTCCTTTGCTTAATTATTCCAGTTGCAGATTACTGTGACATTCTCCATTTTATTTTCTTCCATAGAAATAACAAATGTCAAAGAAATTAAATTAGCATTAATTCTCTGCCTCAGAGGGCGGTGGAGGCCGGTTCTCTGGATACTTTCAAGAGAGAGCTAGATAGGGCTCTTAAAGATAGCGGAGTCAGGGGATATGGGGAGAAGGCAGGAACAGGGTACTGATTGTGGATGATCAGCCGTGATCACATTGAATGGCGGTGCTGGCTCGAAGGGCCGAATGGCCTCCTCCTGCACCTATTGTCTATTGTCTGAAACAATAACACACAAATAGTGCGGCATGGTGGCGCAGAGTCGCTGCCTTGCAGCGCCAGAGACCCGGGTTCAATCCTCACTACGGGCGCTGTCTGTACGGAGTTCGTACGTTCTCCCCGTGACCTGCGTGGGTTTTCTCCGGGAGCTCCGGTTTCTTCCCACACTCCAAAGACGTGCAGGTTAATCGGCTTCAGTAAAATTGTAGATTGTTCC
This sequence comes from Leucoraja erinaceus, assembly GCF_028641065.1. NCBI lineage: Eukaryota > Metazoa > Chordata > Chondrichthyes > Rajiformes > Rajidae > Leucoraja > Leucoraja erinaceus. The sequence goes on from NC_073419.1 coordinate 1,583,200, forward strand.
TAGTGTGTGTGTGTGTGTGTGTGGGATAGTGTTAGTGTACGGGGTTTGCAGCCTCAGTGGGCTGAAGGACATGTTTCCACGCTGTATCTCTAAACTAAACTAATAATCAATATTGCAAGTTAATAATTGATAAATACTAGGTAATCGTGCAAAACCAAAGTCCAGCGTGCAATCTAAAACCAAGTCCGTCCAGGATCACAGTTGCTGACCTTGTGGATCCTGTTGCGCAAGAGGTTACATTTTCACTCACTGTTTGCCACGTTGGAATATCATCTTAACTCTTTCATATCTTGAATGTGTTTGGGAGAATTGAGCGAGTGTGGGGTTTCAAATACAAAAGGGCCTGTCCCACTTACGTGAGTTTTTTCTGCGACTTGCCGAAATGGAAGGGAGGTTGGTTTGTGCGATGGTCTGGGCTGCGTCCACAATTCGCTGCAATTCTTTGCGGTCCTGGGTGGAGCTGTTCCCAAACCGTGCTGTGATGCATCCCAATAAAATGCTTTCTACGGCGCATCTGTAGAAGTTGGTGAGAGTTGTAGGGGACATGCCGATCTTCCTCAGCCTTCTAAGGAAGTAGAGGCGGTGGTGTGCTTTCATGGTCGTTGCTTCAATGTGGGTGGTCCAGGAGAAGTTGTTGGGGATATTGACATCCTAGGACTCTAAAGTTTTCAACCATATTCTTGCTATTGAGGGAGTGCAGCGTTGGTTCACAAGGTTAATTCCCGGGATGGCGGGACTGTCATATGCTGAGAGAATGGAGCGGCTGGGCTTGTACACTGGAGTTTAGAAGGATGAGAGGGATTCTCATTGAAACATGTAAGATTATTAAGGGTTTGGACACGCTAGAGGCAGGAAACATGTTCCCGATGTTGGGGGAGTCCAGAACCAGGGGCCACAGTTTAAGAATAAGGGGTTGGCCATTTAGAACAGAGACGAGGAAACACTTTTTCACACAGAGAGTGGTGAGTCTGTGGAATTCTCTGCCTTTCATAACCGCTGATCATCCCCAATCAGTACCCCATTCCTGCCTTCTCCCCATATCCCCTGACTCCGCTATCTGTGGAAGTCTGTGGAATTCTCTGCCTCAGAGGACGGTGGAGGCAAGGTCTCTGGATACTTTCAAGAGAGAGCTAGATAGGGCTCTTAAAAATAATGGAGTCAGGGAATATGGGGAGAAGGCAGGAACGGGGTACTGATTGTGGATGATCAGCCATGATCACATTGAATGGCGGTGCTGGCTCGAAGGGCCGAATGGCCTACTCCTGCACCTATTATCTATTGTCTCTACTTAGGCACCATCAATGCAGACTTGGGCATGTGAACGACTTCACTGCCTGTTCGTACTTCATGCATGTATTCTACAGCATAGAACAGTTATAATTTTGTGTAGGAAGGAACTGCAGATGCTGGTTTAAACCGAAGATCCTGGAGTAACTCAGCGGGACAGGCAGCATCTCTGGAGAGAAGGAATTGGGTAACGTTCGGGTCGAGACCCTTCCTCAGAAGGTTATTTATTCAGAAGGAATACAAGTTAGTGCTGACCTGTTTTGCTTTCCGCAGCCTGAAGCGGGAGATGAGGAAGCTGGCACAGGAGGAATGTGGTCTGGAGGAGCCCACTGTTGCCATGTCCTTCGTCTACTTCGAGAAGCTGGCGCTGAAAGGCAAACTCAACAAGCAGAACCGCAAGCTGTGTGCGGGCGCCTGCGTGCTATTGGCGGCCAAAGTGGGAAGCGATCTGCGCAAACATGAGGTCAAGCATCTGATTGATGTAAGTACATGAGAGGGTGAGGGAGGGGGAGGGAGACGGAGTGAGACAGAGATAGGGAGACAGGGACAGAGCCACACAGACTGAGAGAGAGACAGAGACAGGGAGACAGTGTGTGTGAGAGAGAGAGAGAGACAGACACAGAGTGAGTAAATACATGAGAGGGAGAGGGAGACAGAGAGAGACAGAGACAGGGCATGCCATAACCTGAGAGACAGTGAATGACCAACATGCACATATATACACACTCACTAATCGACATTAACTAACACTAAGAAATTAATATTGAATTGCTAAACTTGCTATTGTGTTGTGCTGCTTACAGCTGCGGGAACATGTAGCAATCAATAAAGGGCTATAGGTCTATTGCAAGTTTATGTACAGCGACATACCTATCCATACACTGTATACTTGTATTTATACTGATGCATTTCAAACATGTACGTCATGTTTTATACTTTGGCAATATAACAATGTTTTTTTATCATGCCAATAAAGTTTTTAAATTGAATTGAATTGACAGAGACAGACAGAGTGAGAGAGAGACAGAGAGACAGAGTTAGAGAGAAAGATTGAGAGAGAGAGAGACAGTTAGAGAGGAAGAGAGTTAGAGAGAGAGAGAGAAAGATTGAGAGAGACTGATTGCGAGAGAGAGAGAGAGAAAGTGAGAGAGATTGAATTTCTGTCATTATTGATATCTGACATATGTATCCAAGTTCTTTGGAGAAGCAGCCTGAGTTACTCCAGCACTCTGTGTATTAGCCAGTACATGTAGTTCTTTGTTTCTGCAATGTGATGCTTACTTTTGCTTTCTCTCTTTTCCCTCGGAAGAAACTGGAGGAAAAGTTCAGACTGAACAGACGTGAACTGATAGCGTTTGAGTTTCCAGTCCTCGTTGCCCTGGAGTTTGCTCTGCACCTTTCAGAACAGGAGGTGTTGCCACACTACAGAAGACTGGCCCAGCACTCGTAGCACAGGCTGAGAGCGGGCCAAGGAAACCTCTCTGATCAGCACGTGCAGGAACGAACCGCAGATGCTGGTTCAAACCGAAAAGAGTCAGAGTAACTCAGCGGGACGGGCGGCATCTCTGGGGAGGAGGAAACGGGCGATATGCCGGGTCGAGACCCTTCTTCTTGCTTAGGGAATGACGATATCTCTCCTTTCCCTTATCCCTGACCAAGGGTCTCGACCCAAAGCGTCACCCATTCCTTCTCTCCAAAGAAGCTGCCTGTCCCGCTGAGTTACTCCAGCTTTTTGCGTCTGTCTGTAGGACCCACAGAACTTTGAACAATTGCGAGAAGATTGTGTGGTGTACTGGCCCCAACTTGATGTCCCACTGCATCAAACAGACCTTTCTATTTTTATATGTTCCACTAATGAAAATGCACTTTTGTAGCCTTGCAATGTAGCGATGATATTTCTATTGAGGATGTCTATTCATGTGACATCGACCATCAGTGCTGAACTGTTTGTTGAATTTTGTTTGCAATTTCGTTTTAACTTCAGCAGAAGAATTATGAAGGAGCATTTTCTGTTTGTCCCACATTATATAATGAATAGATGTATAATTGTCTCCGCAAAGAATTTGCTTCCCAACGCTGTTTTAAGAAAGAACTGCAGATGCTGGAAAAATCGAAGGTGGACAAAAATGCTGGAGAAACTCAGCGGGTGAGGCAGCATCTATGGAGAGAACTCCCCTGGTCAATTCGGCCCTTCCCACCCAAACCACCCCCTCCTCGGGCACTTTCCCTTGCAACCGCTTTACCTCCCCCCTCGACTCCATTCAAGGACCCAAGCAGTCTTTCCAGGTGCGGCAGAGGTTCACCTGCACCTCCTCCAACCTCATCTATTGCATCCGCTGCTCTAGGTGTCAGCTGCTCTACATCGGTGAGACCAAGCGCAGGCTTGGCGATCGCTTCGCCCAACACCTCCGCTCGGTTCACATTAACCAACCTGATCTCCCGGTGGCTCAGCACTTCAACTCCCCCTCCCATTCCGAATCCGACCTTTCTGTCCTGGGCCTCCTCCATGGCCAGAGTGAGTCCCACCGCAAATTGGAGGAGCAGCACCTCATATTTCGCTTGGGTAGTTTACACCCCAGCGGTATGAACATTGACTTCTCCAATTTCAGGTAGTCCCTGCTTTCTCCCTCCTTCCCCTCCCTTTCCCAGCTCTCCCACAGCCCACTGTCTCCACCTCTTCCTTTCTTCTTCCCCCCCCCCCACCCCCACATCAGTCTGAAGAAGGGTCTCGACCCGAAATGTCACCTATTCCTTCGTTCCATAGATGCTGCCTCACCCGCTGAGTTTATCCAGCATTTTTGTCTACCTTTGCTTCTAAACACTGATGACTTTTTTCAGACACCGTAGAATGAGACGTGGCTTACGAGGTTTGTACAATTTGTGTGTATAAAGCCGTCTCTTATTGCCCACCACGTTATAATTTTATAAATGTCCCAGTTGGGATTATTGCTGAATAATTGCCATGTGTAAGACTGCGCCCTTTAGTAAAACTGCTCTATATTAGAGTCGATATCGAGCACATTTGCTGTGCTATTCAAAGTGTTTGGCGTTTCCAAATAAGCTTTCTCCAACCATTGCTGTTAAGCCAGTGTATGTCTGATTGCTGGATTTCTTTCCTCCACCCTCTCTCCTGAATTGATTGATTGAAAGATACAGTGTGGAAACAGGCCCTTCGGCCCACTGAGTCCATGCTGACCCTCGGTCTCCTGTTCACACTAGTTCTACGTTATCCCACTCAATCAACCAGAGCCGAGCTTATTACTGGTGATGGGGAAAGTATGTGAAGAAGATTGATTGATTGGTCGACTGATTGATTGGTCGACTGATTGATTGATTGATTGATTGATTGATTGATTGATTGGTCGATTGATTGATTGATCGGTCGATTGATTGATCGGTCGATTGATTGATCGATTGATTTATTGATCGATCGATCGATTTATTGATCGGTCGATCGATTTATTGATCGGTCGATCGATTTATTGATCGGTCGATCGATTTATTGATCGGTCGATCGATTTATTATTCGATCGATCGATTTATTGATCGATCGATTGATTTAACAATCGATTGATTGATCGTTTGATTGGTCGATCGATCGATCAATTCATTCATTCAGTGTGTAAACAGGCCCTTCGGCCCACCTAGTCCATGACGACCATTGCAGATGCTGGATTAACACCAGCAGTGTGTTCTGCATGCTAGTTCTATGTTGTCCCACTTTCTCATCCTCTCCCTACACACTAGGGGGGCAATTTTCAAGAGGGCCAATTAACCGACAAAACCGCCCGTCTTTGGGGATGTGGGAGGAAACCGGAGCACCCGGAGAAAACCCACGCGGGTCACAGGGACAACAAGCAAACTCCACACACACACACACACAGCGCCCGATGTCAGGATCGAACCTGGGGTCTCGGGTGCGGTGAGGTAGCGACTCTACCCGCTGCGCCACCGTGCCGCCCTTATTTAGAATGAGTTTTCCTACGTTGAATAACCTTTTTGATAATGCTTGACTAGTGAAATATTTGAATGAGATGCTTTGCACTGTTAGCTGGTGAAAACAAGCCATATTTATCAGAACCAAACAAGCACAAACATAGGCCAGTAACTGCTTTTAGACTTTTTGTTACCTGCTGTTGTGTTAAAGCAAAAACAATATATTATTCAGAAACAGGAACTCCAGACCAGTAATATTGAATAGAGTCATAGAGTGAAACAGACCATTCGGCCCAACTTGCCCAGACTGACCAACGCGCCCCATCTACACTAGTCCCACCTGCCTGCGTTTGGCCCATATCCCTCCAAACCTGCCCTATCCATGTACCTGTCTAACTGTTTCATATTGCGATAGTCACTGCCTCAACTACCTCCTCCGGCAGTTCGTTCCATACACCCATTGTAACACCCATTATATGAAAAAAGTGACCCCTCAGATTCCTATTAAATCTTTCCCAAGGCCATTTTTATACATTTTGGTTTCACCATGTAGAAATTACAGCAGTGTTTACACATAGTCTCCACATTTCAGGGCACCATAATGTTTGGGACACAGCAATGTCATGTAAATGAAAGTAGTCATGTTTAGTATTTTGTTGCATATCCTTTGCATGCAATGACTGCTTGAAGTCTGCGATTCATGGACATCACCAGTTGCTGGGTGTCTTCTCTGGTGATGCTCTGCCAGGCCTGTATTGCAGCCATCTTTAGCCTATGTTTGTTTTGGGGGGTAGTCCCCCTTCAGTTTTCTCTTCAGCATATAAAAGGCATGCTCAATTGGGTTGGGTGATTGACTTGGCCACTCAAGAATAGACCATATTTTTAGCTTTGAAAAATTCCTTTGTTGCTGTAGCAGTATGTTTGGGATCATTGGCTTGCTGTAGAATGAACCGCCGGCCAATGAGTTTTGAGGCATTTGTTTGAACTTGAGCAGATAGGATGTGTCTCTACACTTCAGAATTCATTATGCTACTACCATCAGCAGTTGTATCATCAATGAAGATAAGTGAGCCAGTACCTTCAGCAGCCATACATGCCCAGGCCATAACACCCCCACCACTGTGTTTCACAGATGAGGTGGTATGCTTTGGATCTTGGGCAATTCCTTCTCTCCTCCATACTTTGCTCTTGCCATCACTCTGATATAAGTTAATCTTCGTCTCATCTGTCCACAAGACCTTTTTTCCAGAACTGTGGTTGCTCTTTTAAGTACTTCTTGGCAAACTGTAACCTGGCCATCCTATTTTTGTGGCTAACCAGTGGTTTGCGTCTTGCAGTGTAGCCTCTGTATTTCTGTTCATGAAGTCTTCTGCGGACAGTGGCCATTGACAAATCCACACCCGACTCCTGAAGAGTGTTTCTGATCTGTCAGAAAGGTGTTTGGGGAATTTCCTTTATTATAGAGAGAATTCTTCCATCATCAGCTGTGGAGGTCTTCCTTGGCCTGCCAGTCCCTTTGCGATTAGTAAGCTCACCAGTGCTCTCTTTCTTCCTAATGATGTTCCAAACAGTTGATTTTGGTAAGCCTAAGGGGTAAGCTCAGTCTCATAATGGCTTCTTTGACTTTCATTGGCACAACTTTGGTCCTCATGTTGATAAACAGCAATAAAAGTTTCCAAAGGTGATGGAAAGACTGGAGGAAAGAATAGGTGCTGAGAGCTCTCTTATACCTGCATTAAGGAGGCAATTAAACACACCTGAGCAATTACAAACACCTGTGAAGCCATGTGTCCCAAACATTATGGTGCCCTGAAATGGGGGGACTATGTATAAACATTGCTGTAATTTCTACATGGTGAAACCAAAATGTATAAAAATGGCCTTTATTAAAACCTGACAACGTGCACTTTAACCACATGTGATTTTTTTTCTATTACAAATCTCCAATTGTGGAGTACAGAGGCAAATAAATAAACGATGGGTCTTTGTCCCAAACATTATGGAGGGCACTGGATGTCGTCTGGTCCTGGATTCCCCTATTCTGGGCACGAGACTCTGTGCTTCTACCCGATCTTCTCCTCTCATGGTTTTGTACAGAGATTTTCCCAGTGATAACTTTCGAACAAACTCCATCCAAAAGTGATTCCACTTTCTTCCCAGTTGGTGGTTGACAAAGATGAATCTGGTTGCCGTACACAATTTCTCTGGTAACTGATTTACTGAGTAACTTTATTTTGTAGCTCTCTCCATCATGCATCTGCACCGATCTAGGTTTGTTGAATATAATACGAGCCGATAACAAGTTCTATGACAATAGACGTGATTCTGTTTTGAAACGTTGACAAACTATGAGAACAATAAAAGCTGTCTAATGTGTAAGATGTGCGTTTAAAGATTTTTTTTTTTTAGATTCCCCATATTAAACCCATTATCACAGTTTTGTGTGTCAGAGGGAACTTCAGATGCTGCTTTACACCCAAGGTAGACACAAAAAGCTGGAGTAACTCAACGGGACAGGCAGTATCTCTGGAGAAGAGGAAGTTGCAGCGCGGCTCTGGCTGCAGCGGCTCACCGGCAGTGCCGTTTGTTTTGTGTTTTTTATGTTGTTTATTTTGTTTTGGTTAGTCTAGTTTTTGGTTTTTAGTTTGTGTTTTGGGGGGGGGGGGGGTTTGAAACGGGGTTTGCAGTCTCTCCCTGCGGGGGAATGCGACTTCTCTGCCTCCGTCTGCGCTGAGGCCTAATGGAGCTGACGACCTCGAGGCTCCGGAGGCAGAGCCCGCCAGGACTCGCCCTGAGCTCGCTCCCGTGAGGGTGGTCCGGCTCAGGGCTGGAACAGTGCTCCCGTGAGAGGTTGTGACGCTCCCGTGAGGGCGGCCAGCCCGAGGGTGGAACGAGGCTCCCGTCGGAGCGGCCGAGCTCTGGGAGGTGCGGCGCTCGCAGCCCGAGGGAGGTACGGCGCCCATGTCGGGGCGGCCCGGTCCAGGGGAGAAGTGACGCCCAAGTCGGGGCGGCCCGGTCCGGGGGAGGTTCGGCACCCATGTCGGGGCGGCCCGGTCCGGGGGAGGTTCGGCGCCCAAGTCGGGGTGGCCCGGTCCGGGGGAGGTTCGGCGCCCAAGTCGGGGTGGTCCGGTCCGGGGGAGGTTCGGCGCCCAAGTCGGGGGGGCCCGGTCCGGGGGAGGTTCGGCGCCCAAGTCGGGGTGGCCCGGTCCGGGGGAGGTTCGGCGCCCAAGTCGGGGCGGCCCGGTCCGGGGGGAGGTTCGGCACCCATGTTGGGGCGGCCTGGTCCGGGGGAGGTTCGGCGCCCAAGTCGGGGCGGCCCGGTCCGGGGGGAGAAGTGACGCCCAAGTCGGGGGTGGCCCGGTCCGGGGGAGAAGCGACGCCCAAGTCGGGGCGGCCCGGTCCGGGGGAGGTTCGGCGCCCAAGTCGGGGCGGCCCGGTCGGGGGGGAGAAGTGACGCCCAAGTCGGGGCGGCCCGGTCCGGGGGGAGAAAGCGACGCCCAAGTCGGGGCGGTCCGGTCCGGGGGAGGGTTCGGCGCCCATGTCGGGGCGGCCCGGTCCTGAGGGAGAAACGATGCCCAAGTCGGGGCGGCCCGATCCGGGGGGGAGGGAAAGCGACGCCCAAGTCGGGGCGGCCCGGTCCGGGGGAGAAAGCGACGCCCAAGTCGGGGTGGTCCGATCGGGGGGGAGAAAGCGACGCCCAAGTCGGGGCGGCCGGCCCGGTCCGGGGGGAGAGAAGCGACGCCCATGTCGGGGCGGCCCGGTCCGGGGGAGGTTCGGCGCCCAAGTCGGGGCGGCCCGGTCCGGGGGGAGAAGCGACGCCCAAGTCGGGGCGGCCCGGTCCGGGGGAGAAGCGACGCCCAAGTCGGGGCGGCCCGGTCCGGGAGAGGTTCGGCGCCCAAGTCGGGGCAGGCCAACCCAGGGAAGAAGCGACGCCCAAGTCGGGGCGGCCCGGTCCGGGGGAGGTTCGGCGCCCAAGTCGGGGCGGCCCGGTCCCGGGGAGGTTCGGCGCCCAAGTCGGGGCGGTCCGGTCCGGGGGAGGTTCGGCGCCCAAGTCGGGGCGGTCCGGTCCGGGGGGAGAAGCGCGCGCCCAAGTCGGGGCGGTCCGGTCCGGGGGAGAAGCGACGCCCAAGTCGGGGCGGCCCGGTCCGGGGGGAGAAGCGACGCCCAAGTCGGGGCGGCCCGGTCCGGGGGAGAAGCGACGCCCAAGTCGGGGTGGCCCGGTCCAGGGGAGAAGCGACACCCAAGTCGGGGTGGCCCGGTCCGGGGGAGGTTCGGTGCCCATGTCGGGGCGGTCCGGTCGGGGGGGAGAAGCGACGCCCAAGTCGGGGCGGTCCGATCCGGGGGAGAGGGAAAGCGACGCCCAAGTCGGGGCGGCCCGGTCCGGGGGAGGGAAAGCGACGCCCAAGTCGGGGCGGCGGTCCGGTCCGGGGGAGGTTCGGGCGCCCAAGTCGGGGCGGCCCGGTCCGGGGGGAGGTTCGGCGCCCAAGTCGGGGCGGCCCGGTCCGGGGGGAGAAGCGACGCCCAAGTCGGGGCGGCCTGGTCCGGGGGAGGTTCGGCGCCCAAGTCGGGGCGGCCCGGCCCGGGGGAGGTTCGACGCCCATGTCGGGGCGGCCCGGTCCGGGGGGAGAAGCGACGCCCAAGTCGGGGCGGCCCGGTCTGGGGGGAGAAGCGACGCCCAAGTCGGGGCGGGTGACCAAGTCGGGGCGGCCCGGTCCGGGGGAGGTTCGGCGCCCAAGTCGGGGCGGTCCGGTCCGGGGGAGGTTCGGCGCCCAAGTCGGGGGCGGCCCGGTCCGGGGGAGGTTCGGCGCCCAAGTCGGGGCGGCCCGATCCGGGGGGGAGAAGCGGCGCCCAAGTCGGGGCGGCCCGGTCCGGGGGAGAAGCGACGCCCAAGTCGGGGCGGCCCGGTCTGGGGGGAGAAGCGACGCCCAAGTCGGGGCAGCCCGGTCCGGGGGAGAAGCGACGCCCAAGTCGGGGCGGCCCGGTCCGGGGGAGAAAGCGACGCCCAAGTCGGGGCGGGTCCGGTCCGGGGGGAGGTTCGGCGCCCCATGTCGGGGCGCGCCCGGTCCGGGGGGAGAAAGCGACGCCCAAGTCGGGGCGGCCCGATCCGGGGGAGAGAAAGCGACGCCCAAGTCGGGGCGGCCCGGTCCGGGGGAGAAAGCGACGCCCAAGTCGGGGTGGTCCGATCCGGGGGAGAAAGCGACGCCCAAGTCGGGGCGGCCCGGCCCGGTCCGGGGGGGGAGAAGCGACGCCCAAGTCGGGGCGGCCCGGTCCGGGGGAGGTTCGGCGCCCAAGTCGGGGCGGCCCGGTCCGGGGGAGGTTCGGCGCCCAAGTCGGGGCAGCCCGGTCCGGGGGAGAAGCGCCCAAGTCAGGGCGGCCCGGTCCGGGGGAGAAGCGACGCCCAAGTCGGGGCGGCCCGGTCCGGGGGAGAAGCAACGCCCAAGTCGGGGCGGCCCGGTCCTGGGGGAGAAGCGACGCCCAAGTCGGGGCGGCCCGGTCCGGGGGAGGTTCGGCGCCCAAGTCGGGGCGGCCCGGTCCGGGGGAGAAGCGACGCCCAAGTCGGGGCGGCCCGGTCCGGGGGGAGAGAAGCGGCGCCCAAGTCGGGGCGGTCCGGTCCGGGGGGAGAAGCGACGCCCAAGTCGGGGCGGCCCGGTCCGGGGGAGGTTCGGCGCCCAAGTCGGGGCGGCCCGGTCCGGGGGAGAAGCAACGCCCATGTCGGGGCGGCCCAGCCCGAGGCTGAAGACGGTACAGTACTCACGTGAGGGTGGCTGGGACGGTGTTCTGGCGGTGGTGGCCTGAGTCCGGGGTTCGGCCGCGGGCCAGCGGCTGCGTCTACAGGACTGGTGGGCGGCAGCTTCAACCACCCCGGGCCGCGGTGTTTGAGCCGCGGGACTGTTATAACATCGCCCGGGGGGAGGGGGTATCGCCTCAGCGCAGAGGGAGAAGAGGAGGGAAGAGACTGCAGACCTAAGACTTTTGCCTCCATCACAGTGAGGAGATGCTGGGTGGTCTCACTGCGGTGGATGTTAATATGTGTTTATTGTTGTTTTTATTGTATTATATGTATGACTGCTGCAATTTCGTTCAGACTTCAGTCTGAATGACAATAAAGGCTACCTAATTAATCTAAAAAATCTATCTAAAAAGGGTGACGTTTTGTGTCGAGACCCTTCTTCAGACTGAGAGTCAGGAGAAAGAGAAACGAGCCCTTATAAAAGCCCCTTATAAAAGGACTGGACATGGCAGATGCAGGAAAAATGTTCCCGATGTTGGGCGAGTCCAGAACCAGGGGCCACAGTCTAAGAATAAAGGGGAGGCCATTTAAAACTGAGTTGAGGAAAACCCTTTTCACCCAGAGAGTTGTGAATCTGTGGAATTCTCTGCCACAGAAAGCAGTGGAGGCCAATTCACTGGATGTTTTCAAGAGAGAGTTAGATTTAGCTCTTAGGGCTAACGGAATCAAGGGATATGGGGAGAAAGCAGGAACGGGGTACTAATTCTGGATGATCATCCATGTTCATATTGAATGGCAGTGCTGGCTCGACGGGCCGAATGGCCTACTCCTGCACCTATTGTCTATGTTTCTATAAGTTCATAAGTCATAGCAGCAGAATCAGCAGCATCCACCCTACTCTGCCATTCAATCATGGCTGATCTATCTCTCCCTCTCAGCCCCATTCTCCTGCCAGAAATCTCCAGGACCGGACGATGTTTCCCCCACTACTCTCAAGCTCTGTGCCGAACAACTGGCACCGGTCTACATAGACATGTTCAACCAGTCCCTGTAAACCTGTACTGTCCCTGCCTGCATCAAAGTTTCCACTATTGTCCCTGTACTCAAAAAGGCAAGGATTCAGTATTGATGTGGATAGAGAACTGGCTGGCAGACAGGAAGCAAAGAGTAGGAGTAAACGGGTCCTTTTCACAATGGCAGGCAGTGACTAGTGGGGTACCGCAAGGCTCAGTACTGGGACCCCAGCTATTTACAATATATATTAATGATCTGGATGAGGGAATTGAAGGCAATATCTCCAAGTTTGCGGATGACACTAAGCTGGGGGGCAGTGTTAGCTGTGAGGAGGATGCTAGGAGACTGCAAGGTGACTTGGATAGGCTGGGTGAGTGGGCAAATGTTTGGCAGATGCAGTTTAATGTGGATAAATGTGAGGTTATCCATTTTGGTGGCAAAAACGGGAAAGCAGATTATTATCTAAACGGTGGCCGCATGGGAAAGGGGGAGATGCAGCGAGACCTGGGTGTCATGGTACACCAGTCATTGAAGGTAGGCATGCAGGTGCAGCAGGCAGTAAAGAAAGCGAATGGTATGTTAGCTTTCATAGCAAAAGGATTTGAGTATAGGAGCAGGGAGGTTCTACTGCAGTTGTATAGGGCCTTGGTGAGACCACACCTGGAGTATTGCGTGCAGTTTTTGGTCTCCAAATCTGAGGAAGGACATTATTGCCATAGAGGGAGTGCAGAGAAGGTTCACCAGACTGATTCCTGGGATGTCAGGACTGTCTTATGAAGAAAGACTGGATAGACTTGGTTTATACTCTCTAGAATTTAGGAGATTGAGAGGGGATCTTATAGAAACTTACAAAATTCTTAAGGGGTTGGACAGGCTAGATGCAGGAAGATTGTTCCCGATGTTGGGGAAGTCCAGGACAAGGGGTCACAGCTTAAGGATAAGGGGGAAATCCTTTAAAACCGAGATGAGGAGAACTTTTTTCACACAGAGAGTGGTGAATCTCTGGAACTCTCTGCCACAGAGGGTAGTTGAGGCCGGTTCATTGGCTGTATTTAAGAGGGAGTTAGATGTGGCCCTTGTGGCCAAGGGGATCAGAGGGTATGGAGAGAAGGCAGGTACGGGATACTGAGTTGGATGATCAGCCATGATCATATTAAATGGCGGTGCAGGCTCGAAGGGCCGAATGGCCTACTCCTGCACCTAATTTCTATGTTTCTATGTTTCTATTACTGGTCTTAATGACTACATGCCTGTCGCACTGACCTCTGTACTCATGAAGACCCTTGAAAGATGCCTTCCAGATCTCAGTCCTAAATGGCCTCCCCCTTATGCTTTAACCGTTGGTGCTGGTAAATGATGGGATCTCTGATAGTATTGCATTCTAGGTATGGAGTAACACATCATGTAATAGACATTTGGACAGGTACATGGATAGGAGAGGTTTAGAGGCATATGGGCCAAGTGCCGCAAAATGAATAGCTTAGATGGGGCACCTTATGTGGTGTGGACAAGATGGGCTGAAAGGCCTGTTTCCATGCTGTACGACTCTGACAGCAATTTACGATGTAGAATGTCATATGGAATTATGACCTCTCTTCACGTGAGAGGGACTTGAATCCAAGACACACGAGTACTACCGCTGAGCCAAAGTGTCCTGCACATCTTTGTGTCTCCATCTAACTGCTCCACCCCGCTCCACTCTCCTCAAAGCCTTGTCTCCACAGATGCTGCCCGACCCGCTGAATTACTCCAACACTTTGTGTTTTGCTCAAGGTTCCAGCATCTGCAGATCCTAAAAGAGTCTTGCAGCACGGATAAAGGCCCTTCGGCCCTACTTGCCCACACCGCCCAACATGCCCCATCTGCACTATTCCCACCTGCCCTTATTCCCCTACACCTGTCCTATCCGTGTGCAGTAATGAACTGCAGATGCTGGTTTAAACCAAAACCAATGGTCTGAAGAAGGGTCTCGACCTGAAACGTCACCCATTCCTTCTCTCCAATGATGCTGCCTGTCCCACTGAGTTACTCCAGCATCTTCTGTCCTACCATGTACCTGTCCAAATGCTTCTTAAACGTTGGGATAGTCCCAGCCTCAACTACTTCCGCCAGCAGCTCGATCCATACACCAATCACTCATTGTGTGGAATAGTTATCCGTCAGGCTCCTGCTACCTCTTGCCCCCTTCGCCTTGAACCTATGTCCTCTGGTCCTCGATTCCCCTACTCTGGGCAAGAGGCTCTGTGCGTCTACCCGATTTATTCCTCTCATGATTTTGCACACCTCTATAAGATCTCCGGAGGTAGACACAAAACGCTGGAGTAACTCAGCAGGACGGGCAGCATCTCTGGAGAGAAGGAATGGGTGACGTTTCGGGTGGAGACCCTTCTTCAGGTCCTCATCCTCCTACGCTCCAGGGAATAGAATCCTCATCTGCCCATCCTTGCGCCACTTATATCTCCTCTGTTGTGGTATTTGTCTGTTCCCCAATGTTTAAATTCATGCATTCATCATCGCTGAAACGGTGACGGATGCACCACACATCTCTGTCCTCCAGTTCCTGCGGTCTTCCGCCGCTGGAAGTCTAGGATTTTGGTGTGTGTGTGCTTCATCATCGTTCCTTGCAATGCCGTGTACGGCAGTGATCGTAACTTCTACTGACGTGTGGATGGCCGTCGGCTCGCTAGGAGCTCATCCGCCCTTTGATAACAGACAATAGACAATAGGTGCAGGAGTAGGCCATTTGGCCCTTCGAGCCAGCACCGCCATTCAATGTGATCATGGCTGATCATCCCCAATCAGTACCCCGTTCCTGCCTTCTCCCCATATCCCCCTGACTCCGCCATCTTTAAGAGCCCTATCTAGCTCTCTCTTGAAAGTATCCAGAGAACCAGCCTCCACCGCCCTCTGAGGCAGAGAATTTAATAGCCTGAAGGCTAAACTAATATACTATATTATGAGAGGGAGGAGATATTGGTTAGAGAGGGAGGAGGGAGGGGTGGGGGGGGGGGGGGGGGGGGGGGGGAGGTGGGTGGTTAAGTTCATCAGGTCAAGTGATAGGAGTAGATTTAGGCCATTTGACCCATCAAGTCTACTCTGCCATTCAATCATGGCTGATCTATTTCTCTCTCCTAACCCCATTCTCCCCTGCTTTTCAAGAATGGTCCCGGCCCAAGACATCACCTACCCAAAGAATGCAGAGAAGATTTACGAGGGTGTTGCCAGGACTCGAGGGCCTGAGCTACAGGGAGAGGTTGGGCACGTTCGGACATTATTCCTTGGAGCGCAGAAAACTAAATACAGGAGGCTGAAGGGTGAACTCTCCTCTCCTCCAGCTTTCTGCCCACCCCCCCCCCCCATCCCCACAATCAAACTGAAGAAGGATCACAGTCCAAAACGTCACCTATCCATGTTCTCCACAGATGCTGCATGACCCGCTGAGTTACTCCAAAACGTCACCTATCCATGTTCTCCACAGATGCTGCCTGACCCGCTGAGTTACTCCAGCACTCTGTGAAACGTCACCTATCCATGTTCTCCACAGATGCTGCCTGACCCGCTGAGTTACTCCAGCACTCTGAAACGTGATCTAACGTGCTGCCTGACCCGCTGAGTTACTCCACAAACGTCACCTATCCTGAGATGCTGAGTTACTCCAGCACTTTGTGTCTATCATTCTTATGAACCAGGGCCTGCAGTTCTTTGTTTCAACAAGATATGAACGTATAAACTCTGAACAGACAGCACCAGTAGTGAGGGTCGAACGAGGGTCTCTGTTGCTGTGAGGCAGTAGCCCTACCCGCTGCGCCACTGTTCAGCCCATCAAGTCTACTCCGCCATTCAATCATGGCTGATATATCTCTCCCTCCTAACCTCATTCTCCTGCCTTCTCCCCATAATCCATGATTCCTTCGCTCCATAGATGCTGCCTCACCCGCTGAGTTTCTCCAGCTTTTTTGTCTACCTGGGAAGAAACTGTCCCTGGATCTGGAGGTGTGTGCGTTTTCACAGTTCTGTACCTTTTGCCCGATGGGGGAGGTGAGAAGAGGGAGTGGCCGGGGTGCGACTGGTCCTTGATGATGCTGCCAGCATAATGAAGGACAATTTCACGGCAATTTTCCTCAAAACCTTGTTGGAATTTGAATGAAGCCTCTTGCTTGCTGTGAATATGAATGAATCTTCTTGGAGAAGGAGTTATTTCTAATATCTGTGCAATTAGTGCGAGGGTGTTGGTACCTTCGGCTTGGCTGTCATAGTTGTAGCTCAATTTGAAGGTGAGCTTTGATCTGATTCTACAGCCTTGCGTTTCCCTCCAGGGAGCGGAATATATATTTCGCTGTGCAACCATTGAGAGGGGGCGACTGATTTTAATGGGAAATATATTTCCATGCATTATCGCTTGCTTGCACAACATTTTATTAATAATAGACAATAGACAATAGGTGCAGGAGTAGGCCATGCGGCCCTTCGAGCCAGCACTGCCATTCAATGTTATCATGGCTGATCATCCCCAATCAATACCCCGTTCCTGCCTTCTCTCCATATTCCCTGACTCCGCTATCTTTAAGAGCCCTATCTAGCTCTCTCTTGAAAGTATCCAGAGAACCTGCCTCCACCGCCCTCCGAGGCAGAGAATTCCACAGACTCACCACTCTCTGTGAGAAAAAGTGTTTCCTCGTCTCCGTTCTAAATGGCTTACCTCTTATTCTTAATCTGTGGCCCCTGGTTCTGGACTCCCACAACATCGGGAACATGTTTCCTGCCTCTAGTGTGTCCATACCCTTAACAATCTTATATGTTTCAATGAGATCTCCTCTCATCCTTCTAAACTCCGGAGTCTACAAGCCCAGCCGCTCCATTCTCTCAGCATATGACAGTCCCGCCATCCCGGGAATTAACCTTGTAAACCTACGCTGCACTCCTTCAATAGCAAGAATGTCCTTCCTCGAATTAGGGGACCAAAACTGCACACAATACTACGGTATTTTTTTGCTAACTTTAGTTTAGAGATTCGACGCAGAAACAGGCCCTTCGGTCCACCGAGTCCGCGCCGACAAGCGATCATTTTCCCTGTCCCACTTTCCCGAGTTACTCAGGAACTCTCACGAGTTTTCCCCTTGATTCGAACTCGGGGAATGTCGGGGAATGTCGGTAGCGAGCTCGTAGGAGTCCATAGATGTTTTGTAGCGGCTCGTAATGCCAGCTGTAGGAACTCAGGGCATCAGGTAAGTCGGGACGTTTTTTCAACATGTTGAAAAATGTCCACGAGTTAAAAAAAATAGCCCAGAGTACCTACGAATGGCTATTACCGTAATTCTCCGAGTTCTCCGGGGAGAATTTGTGAGTAACTCGGGAAAGTGGGACAGGCCCTTAAGCTTCTTGCCGACTGAGGAGTTTCATTGCGCCCTGGTGTTTATGGCAAGAAACTAATCTAAATTCAGCTTCAGCACGCTCTGCTTTTCCTTTGATAACACCAACACTTTCTCCTCTATGTGCTTCCTTATCTAATCAAGGCAATGCGTTCAGTCAGAAATGATTATGAAATCTCAGAGAGAGGAGATAGGCTTAACTGAGGTGAAAGAAAGTACAAGAGTTAAACTTTGAACATACATGGCCACTGGCAATTAATTGTTCACGTGACAGACAAGGATGTCTTCACAAGGATGGGCTTGTATACTCTGGAGTTTAGAAGGATGAGAAGGGATCTTATTGAAACATATAAGATTATTAAGGGTTTGGACATGCTAGAGGCAGGAAACATGTTCCCGATGTTGGTGGAGTCCAGAACCAGGGGCCACAGTTTAAGAATAAGGAGTAAGCCATTTTGAACGGAGATGAGGAAACACTTTTTTCTCACAGAGAGTTGTGAGTCTGTGGAATTCTCTGCCTCAGAGGGCGGTGGAGGCCGGCTCTCTGGATACTTTCAAGGGAGAGCTAGATAGGGCTCTTAAAGGTAGCGGTCAGGGGATATGGGGAGAAGGCAGGAGCGGGGTACTGATTGGGATGCATGGGACAAGTATAGGTAGCTGGGATCAAGTGCATCCCTGGAGGAGTTTCTCTCACTCCCCATCCCCCCCACTTGTAACAAGGACAGAGTTCCCCTTGTCCTCACCTTCCACCCTACCAGCCATCACATACAACAGAAAATCCCCCAACATTTTTGCCACCTCCAACGGGATCCCACCACTGGCCACATCTTCCAATCTGCTCCCCTTTCGCGTTTCCACATAGACGGCTCCCTCTGTAACTCCCTGGTCAATTCGTCCCTTCCCACCCAAACCACCCCCTCCCCTGGCACTTTCCCTTGCAAAAGCAGGAAATGCTACACTTGTCACTTTACCTCCCCCCCTCGACTCCATCCAAGGGCCCAAGCAGTCTTTCCAGGTGAGGCAGAGGTTCACCTGCACCTCCTCCAACCTCATCTATTGCATCCGCTGCTCTAGATGTCAACTGCTCTACATCGGTGAGACCAAGCGTAGGCTTGGCGATCGTTTCGCCCAACACCTCCGCTCAGTTCGCATTAACCAACCTGATCTCCCGGTGGCTCAGCACTTCAACTCCCCCTCCCATTCCGAATCTGACCTTTCTGTCCTGGGCCTCCTCCATGGCCAGAGTCTGCAAATTGGAGGAGCAGCCCCTCATATTTTGCTTGGGTAGTTTATACCCCAACAGTATGAACATTGACTTCTCCAATTTCAGGTAGTCCCTGCTTTCTCCCTCCTTCCCCTCCCCTTCCCAGCTCCCCCACAGCCCACTGTCTCCGCATCTTCCTTTCTTCTTCCTGCCCCCTCCTCCCACCCCCAAATCCGTCTGAAGAAGGATCTCGACCCGAAACGTCACCTATTCCTTCGCTCCATAGATGCTGCCTCACCTGCAACGGGGCCAGGAGATAGCTCTGGCGGGTAGCATTAAGGACAATCCCAAAAGATTTTATAAATACAACAGGGGAAAGGGTAACTAGAGAGAGAGTGGGACTTCTCGAGGATGTTTTATGAGGATGTTGCCAGGACTAGAGTGTGTGAGCTACAGGGAGAGGTTGGGTAGGCTGGGACTCTTTTCCATGGAGCGCAGGAGGATGAGGGGAGATCTTATAGAGGAATACAAAATCATGAGAGGAATAGATCGGGTAGATGCACAGAGTCTCTTGCCCAGAGTAAGAGAATCGAGGCCCAGAGGACATAGGTTCATGGTGAAGGGGAAAAGATTTAATAGGAATCCAAGAGGTAACTTTTTCACACAGAGGGTGGTGGGTGCATGGAACAAGCTGCCAGAGGAGGTAGTGGAGGCTGGGACTATCCCAACGTTTAAGAAACAGTTAGACAGGGACATGGATAGGACAGGTTTGGAGGGATATTGCCAAGCGCAGGCAGGTGGGACTAGTGTAGCTGGGACACGTTGGCCGGTGTGGGCGAGTTGCGCTGAAGGGCCTGTTTCCACACAGTATCACTCTATGAGTATGACTTACAAACCTGGTCGTCTTTGGTGTGTGGGAGGAAACCAGAGATCCTGGAGAAAACCCACGCAGGTCACAGGGAGAACATGCAAACTCAGTGGAAACGGCACCCTTGGTCAGGATCGAGTACGGGTCTCTGGCGCTGTGAGGCAGCAATTCTACCTCTGCGCTGAATCGGCAGTCTGAAGAAGGGTTTTGTCCGGAGATGCTGCCTTACCCGCTGAGTTACTCCAGCACTCTGTGAAACGCCACCTATCCATGTTCTCCACAGATGCTGCCTGACCCGCTGAGTTACTCCAGCACTCTGTGAAACGCCACCTATCCATGTTCTCCACAGATGCTGCCTGACCCGCTGAGTTACTCCAGCACTCTGTGAAACGTCACCTATCCATGTTCTCCACAGATGCTGCCTCACCCGCTGAGTTACTCCAGCACTCTGTGAAACGTCACCTATCCATGTTCTCCACAGATGCTGCCTGACCCGCTGAGTTACTCCAGCACTCTGTGAAACGTCACCTATCCATGTTCTCCACAGATGCTGCCTGACCCGCTGAGTTACTCCAGCACTCTGTGAAACGTCACCTATCCATGTTCTCCACAGATGCTGCCTGACCCGCTGAGTTACTCCAGCACTCTGTGAAACGTCACCTATCCATGTTCTCCACAGATGCTGCCTGACCCGCTGAGTTACTCCAGCACTCTGTGAAACGCCACCTATCCATGTTCTCCACAGTTGCTGCCTGACCCGCTGAGTTACTCCAGCACTCTGTGAAACGTCACCTATCCATGTTCTCCACAGATGCTGCCTGACCCGCTGAGTTACTCCAGCACTCTGTGTCTATCTTCGGAATAAACCAGCATTTGCAGTTCTTTCCTACTCATGTTATTTAACTTGTAGGAAAGAACTGCAGATGCTGGACACAAAATGCTGGAGTAACTCAGCAGGACAGGCAGCATCTCTGGAGAGAAGGAATAGGTGACATTTCAATAGACAATAGGTGCAGGAGTCGGCCATTCGGCCCTTTGAGCCAGCACCGCCATTCAATGTGATCATGGCTGATCATCCCCAATCAGTACCCCGTTCCTGCCTTCTCCCCATATCCCCTGACTGTCCGGAGTAACTCAGCGGGTCAGGCAGCATCTCCGGACATATCCCCTGTCCTATCTAGCTCTCTCTTGAAAGTATCCAGAGAACCTGCCTCCACTGCCCTTTGAGGCAGAGAATTTTACAGACTCACAACTCTCTGTGAGAAAAACTGTTTCCTCGTCTCCGTTCTAAATGGCTTACCACTTATTCTTAAACTGTGGCCCCTGGTTCTGGACTCCCCCAACATCAGGAACCTGTTTCCTGCCTCTAGCGTGTCCAAACCCTTAATAATCTTATATGTTTCAATAAGATCCACTCTCATCCTAAACTCCCGAGTATACAAGCCCAGCCGCTCCATTCTCTCAGCATATGACAGTCCCGCCATCCCGGGAATTAACCTTGTAAACCTACGCTGCACTCCCTCAATAGCAAGAATGTCCTTCCTCAAATTAGGGGACCAAAACTGCACACAATACTCCAGATGTGGTCTCACTAGGACCCTGCACAACTGCACAAGGACCTCTTTGCTCCTCTACTCAGCTCCTCTTGTTATAAAGGCCACATGCCATTCGCTTTCTTCACTGCCTGGGTCGAGACAGTTGGATGATCAGCCATGATCATATTGAATAGCGGTGCAGACTCGAAGGGCCGAATGGCCTACTCCTGCACCTATTGTCTATGTTTCTATGAGACCCGGGTGTGAAGAAGGGTCTCGACCCGAAACATCACCCATTCTTTCTCTCCAGAGATGCTGCCTGTCCCGCTGAGTTACTCCAATTTTGTGTGTCCACCTTCGTGTTATTTAACTGTTCCAATATTTATGAAAATCACATGTCACCTGTTCACTGAAAAAACCCCCAGTATTGATGAGAAATGCATGAACTAAACTTGGCTGGCAGACAGTTATGTGGGAAAAGCAGGTTAATATTTTATACGTCATGAAGCATCTGAAATTTAAAACCATACATTTCATTGAACGACAACTGCGTGCCAACATCTCTGCTCCTGCATCAACAAGATGTCCTCATTACAGTCGATTAAAAACCATGTTCACCTTTATAATCTGGGGAAAAATACACAATCTGTTTCCATGATCTCTGTTGGTTCTTCTCCATTGTTCAGGATATTCTTTTTCTCCGGGGCCCTGTGGCCAGACTGAAGAGTAAAAATATTAAATGTGAAATATTCACTAGAATAGTGCAAGGCCTGGATAGAGTGGACGTGGAGAGGATGTTTCCACTAGCGGGGGAGTCTAGGACTAGAGGTCACAGCCTCAGAATTAAAGGAAGCAGATGAGGAGGAATTTCTTTAATCAGAGGGTGGTGAATCTGTGGAATTCTTTGCCACAGAGGCTGTGGAGGCCACAAGTTAATGGATATTTTTTTAGGCGGAGATAGATAGATTCTTGATTAGTACGGGTGTCAGAGGTCATGGGGTGAAGACAGGAGAAAGGAGACAGGAACATTTAAGAATAAGGGGTAAGCCATTTAGAACAGAGAAGAGGAAACACTTTTTCGCACAGAGAGTTGTGAGTCTGTGGAATTCTCTGCCTCAGAGGGCGGTGGAGGCAGGTTCTCTGGATACTTTCAAGAGAGAGCTAGATAGGGCTCTTAAAGATAGCGGAGTCAGGGGATATGGGGATAAGGCAGGAACGGGGTACTGATTGGGGATGATCAGCCATGATTGCATTGAATGGCGGTGCTGGCTCGAAGGGCCGAATGGCCTACTCCTGCACCTATTATCTATTGTCCAATGGGGTTCTGAGGGAGAGATAATTCAGCCATGATTGAATGGTGGAATAGGCTTAATGGGCCAAATGGCCTAATTCTGCTGCTATCAGTTATGACCTTAGGACTGGGCACCCAGAGGTGAGCCCTTCATTTCATTGATTGCAGCAATCCAGTCCCCAGCATGAGGCGGTAAAGCTCAAAGTAGCTCACACCAGATTGCCGTCAGAAGCACAACTCTGCAGTCTTCCTCTCTGTGTTTTCTTGCACGGATCTGCTGCGAATGGAGGGACATGGATCACCTGTAGGCAGGTTTGAGTTGGTCTTAGTGTCATGTTTGGCACAGACATTGTGGGCTGCAGGCCCTAGTCTAGCTTCCATACGAAACAAAGTCAAAAGTCCTGGTGCCCAAAGAACGTGAAGCAAAATCGTAATCCATGTGATTTTGCACCAGTTAATTGTCCGTTTGTACACGTGGGAAGGAGGAACACACCTTCCCGCTGAAGATTGTCACCTGCGCCACTGTTTCCTGTTCCTGTCACGATTGGCGATGAGTGAGGAAAATACTTCCAGATGAGAAGCCATTTGGCAAATATCCTGGGGAGGTCTTCATCCGTTTGCTTGTGGTTCACTCACTGAGGTATAGACAAGAAGGGCTTCTCCAAACACACCCAACATGAGACTAAGGAGAGAGCAAAGAAACTCCATCAATACAAACTCCATCAATTGTACAAACTCCATCAATTGTACAAACTCCATCAATACAAATTATCCATCAATTATACAAACTCCATCAATTGTACAAACTCCATCAATTGTACAAACTCCATCAATTGTACAAACTCCATCAATTGTACAAACTCCATCAATTGTACAAACTCCATCAATTGTACAAACTCCATCAATTATACAAACTCCATCAATTATACAAACCATCAATTATACAAACTCCATCAATTATACAAACTCCATCAATTATACAAACTCCATCAATTATACAAACTCCATCAATTGTACAAACTCCATCAATTGTACAAACTCCATCAATTATACAAACCATCAATTATACAAACTCCATCAATTATACAAACTCCATCAATTGTACAAACTCCATCAATTGTACAAACTCCATCAATTGTACAAACTCCATCAATTGTACAAACTCCATCAATTGTACAAACTCCATCAATTGTACAAACTCCATCAATTGTACAAACTCCATCAATTGTACAAACTCCATCAATTGTACAAACTCCATCAATTATACAAACTCCATCAATTGTACAAACTCCATCAATTGTACAAACTCCATCAATTGTACAAACTCCATCAATTGTACAAACTCCATCAATTGTACAAACTCCATCAATTGTACAAACTCCATCAATTGTACAAACTCCATCAATTATACAAACTCCATCAATTATACAAACTCCATCAATTGTACAAACTCCATCAATTATACAAACTCCATCAATTATACAAACTCCATCAATTGTACAAACTCCATCAATTATACAAACTCCATCAATTATACAAACTCCATCAATTATACAAACTCCATCAATTATACAAACTCCATCAATTGTACAAACTCCATCAATTATACAAACTCCATCAATTATACAAACTCCATCAATTATACAAACTCCATCAATTATACAAATCAATTATACAAACCATCAATTATACAAACCATCAATTATACAAACTCCATCAATTGTACAAACTCCATCAATTGTACATCAATTCCATCAATTATACAAACCATCAATTGTACAAACTCCATCAATTGTACAAACCATCAATTGTACAAACTCCATCAATTATACAAACTCCATCAATTATACAAACCATCAATTGTACAAACTCCATCAATTATACAAACTCCATCAATTGTACAAACTCCATCAATTACACAAACTCCATCAATTGTACAAACTCCATCAATTGTACAAACTCCATCAATTACACAAACTCCATCAATTGTACAAACTCCATCAATTACACAAACTCCATCAATTATACAAACTCCATCAATTATACAAACTCCATCAATTATACAAACTCCATCAATTATACAAACTCCATCAATTATACAAACTCCATCAATTATACAAACTCCATCAATTATACAAACTCCATCAATTATACAAACTCCATCAATTATACAAACTCCATCAATTGTACAAACTCCATCAATTATCAATTATACAAACTCCATCAATTGTACAAACTCCATCAATTATACAAACTATCAATTATACAAACCATCAATTATACAAACCATCAATTGTACAAACTCCATCAATTGTACAAACTCCATCAATTGTACAAACTCCATCAATTGTACAAACTCCATCAATTGTACAAACTCCATCAATTATACAAACCATCAATTGTACAAACCATCAATTGTACAAACTCCATCAATTATACAAACTCCATCAATTATACAAACTCCATCAATTATACAAACTCCATCAATTGTACAAACTCCATCAATTATACAAACTCCATCAATTGTACAAACTCCATCAATTGTACAAAACATCCATCAATTGTACAAACTCCATCAATTGTACAAACCTCCATCAATTGTACAAACTCCATCAATTGTACAAACTCCATCAATTGTACAAACTCCATCAATTGTACAAACCATCAATTATACAAACCATCAATTATACAAACTCCATCAATTGTACAAACTCCATCAATTATACAAACTCCATCAATTGTACAAACCATCAATTAACAAACCATCAATTATACAAACTCCATCAATTATACAAACTCCATCAATTATACAAACCATCAATTGTACAAACTCCATCAATTATACAAACCATCAATTGTACAAACTCCATCAATTGTACAATTATACAAACTCCATCAATTGTAGGTTAAAACCTGAGGAAGGAATAAATCAGTACAGCTGTGGAGACCAAGTCATTGGATATTTTTAAGGTAGAGATTGACAGATACTTGATTAGTAAGCGTGTCAAGGGTGATGGGGAGAATGCGGTTGAGAGGGAAAGATAGATCAGCCATGATTGAATGGCGGAGTAGACTTGATGGGCTGAGTAGCCTATTTCTGCTCCAATGCCTTGTGAACTTATGACCACATGCACAAGCAAAAATAGTGAATAGTGAGATAGTAAATGAGGAGGAGCCAGAGGGTGGTGAATCTGTGGGATTCATTGCCACCGACAGCTGCAGAGGCCAGGTCATTGGATATTTTTAAAGCAAAGATTGATGAGTTCTTGTGTAGTAAGGGCTTCAAAGGTTATGGGGAGAAGGCAGGAGAATGGAGTTCAGACGGAAAATAGATCAGCCATGATTGAATGGCGGAGCAGACTCGATTGGCCTAATTCAGCTCCCATGTCTCATAGTCTTATTTTCTAGTCATTCTAGTCATTCCTTCTCACTGTGGGTATGTCTTGGTTACTGGGGCAGTTCTCTCAGCTGTTGTTACAGGGGGCAGTAACTCAGGTTTTCCCTCTCCAGCCCTTCTCAAAGGGGTATTGCAGACTCAGTTAAGGGCCCTTTCGGCGACTGCCGGCATCATTGACTGACGGATCAGATCACCAAAAACGTTCCGGCGTGATGCAGCATGACGACATATTGACGTGATGACGTAGTGGTTCCTCAAGTGTCGCAACATTTTTTTGTCGCCGCTGGATTTTGCAATGTTCAAAATCTTTTGGCGACCTTGATGCGTCAGCCAATGACGCCGGCAGTCGCCGAAAAAAGTGGGACGATCCTCCAGTGCTTCCACACAGCGGCTGTGGAAAGCATCTTGTCCGGAAACATCACAATTTGGTTTGGGAATTGCTCTGCCCAGGACAAGAAGGCTCTGCAGAGAGTAGTGCGTTTGGCCGAACGCACTATGGGAACTTCACTCGCCCCCCTGCAGGAACTATACATCAGAAGGTGCAACTCCAGAGCCAACAAGATCATGGGGGACCCCTTCCACCCCTGCAATGGACTGTTCCAGCTGCTACGTTCAGGCAAACGCCTCCGTTGCCATGCTGTGAAAACGGAGAGGATGAGAAGGAGTTTCTGCCCAGAGGCCATTAGGACTGTAAACTCCTATCTCACCAGGGACTAACTTTACTGAACCATTTTACTGTTGTGTGATGTCTTTATAAAATTGCTGTTTTTGCCTTTTTTTCCCTCCCACAAGTAAGTAATATGTGATTCTGTTTTGTAGTTTTTTGGCACAATGTTCCATTCTGCACATCTCGTCAACTTGACTTGGGTGACTTGACTTTATATCCTCTCAGCCACTCAGATACGTGTGTGAGGTGTTGCATTTTGGAAAGACAATCCAGGGCACGACTTTGACTGCTATTGCTGGTTGGGCCCGGTGTAGTGTTATGGAACAGAGGGGTGAGGGTGTCCAGGAAGTCTTCCCTGAAAGTGCCATCGCTGGTAGGTAGGAAGGTCAAGAAGGCTTATGGCGCATTGACCTTCATCAGTCAGGAGAAAAGGTCTCGACCCGAAACGTCACCCATTCCTTCTCTCCAGAGATGCTGCCTGTCCCACTGAGTTACTACAGCATTTTGTGTCTATCTTTGGTGTAAACCAGCACCTGCAGTTCCTTCCCACGCAAACTGAGTATAGAGCTTGGGAAAATATTGGGACAAATTGGATGAACAGCACTTCATATTCTGCTTGAGCAGCTTACAAACAGCGGTATAAACATTGATTTCTCTAACTACAAGTAACCCTTGCTTTCCCTCTCTCTCCGTCCCTCCCCCATCCTAGTTTTTTTTTTTTTGTTTTGTTTTGTTTATTTTATTAGAAGTTAATACAGTACAAAACAGTACAGTGGAACCTAATTTTAGGTGCCAACTATGTAATACCGTAATCCATTCTATGTACAACCTCTAGTTTTATGTTATGAGAAGGAAGTAAGCAAGACAAGAAAAAGAAAACAATAGAAAGAGGAAAAAGTGGAGAAATGGATGGTAGAGAGTAGAAAAACGTGAAGTGTGTATATAAAAAATAAAAAAGAAAAAGAAAAAGTGGAAAGTAGAAATAGAAGAGAAGGCCCCTTAAAAGATAATTTTTCAAATCTGTATTCGGAGATGTAGATCTATCCGCGTCATGAACTGAAATCAGCAATCTTTACGGTACCGCTGCATCACATGATTCCAAAAAGTCGATGAAAGGAGACCAACTCCTTAAGAATCCTAGTTCTCCGACTAGTTTCACCGCCCTCCTGATTAATGTTACTGACTGCAGGCCTCGTTGTCACCTTCCCCTCAGCTCACAATGAACCATTCTACATTTCCTTGACCATTATCTACTTTGATTAATTCCCGGGATGGCGGGACTGCCGTATGCTGAGAGAATGGAGCAACTGGGCTTGTACACTCTGGAGTTTAGAAGGATGAAAGGGAATCTTATTGAAACATATAAGATTATTAAGGGTTTGGACACACGCTAGAGGCAGGAAACATGTTCCCCATGTTAGGGGGGGAGTCCAGAACCAGGGGCCACAGTTTAAGAATAAGGGGTAAAACATTTAGAACAGAGATGAAGAAACACTTTTTCACCCGGAGAGTTGTGAGTCTGTGGAATTCTCTGCCTCAGAGGGCATTGGAGGCCGGTTCTCTGGATACTTTCAAGAGAGAGCTAGATAGGGCCCTTAAAGATAGCGGAGTCAGGGGATATGGAGAGAAAGCAGGAACGAGGTACTGATTGGGGATGATCAGCCATGATCACATTGAGTGGCGGTGCTGGCTCGAAGGGCCGAATGGCCTACTCCTGCACCTGTTGTCCATTATCTATCTGTCGTTTTCACACTTTACCCTTCCATATCTCTAGACTCCACACTGGCCAACAATGTCCCAGCTACATTAGTCCCACTTGCCCACACCAGCCAACAATGTCCCAGCTACACTAGTCCCACCTGCCTGCACTTGGTCCATATCCCTCCAAACCTATCCATGTATATGTCTAACTGTTTCTTAAACGATGGGATAGCCCCAGCCTCAACTACCTCCTCTGGCAGCTTGTTCCATACACCCACAACCATCTGTGAAAAAGTTACCCCTTGGATTCCTATTAAATCTTTTCCCCTTCACCTTGAACCTATGTCCTCTGGTCCTCGATTCCCCTACTCTGGGCAAGAGACTCTGTGCATCTACCTGATCCATTCCTCTCATGATTTTGTACACCTCTATAAGATCCCCCCTCATCCTCCTGCACTGCATGGAATTGAGACCCAGCCTACTCAACCTCTACCTATAGCTCACATCCTCTAGTCCTGGCAACATCCTTGTAAAACTTTCCTGAACCCTTTCAAGCTTGACAATATCTTTCCTATAACATGGTGCCCAGAACTGAACACAATATTCTAAATGAGGTCTCACCAACGTCTTATACAACTGCAACATGACCTCCCAACTTCTATACTCAATACTCTGACTGATGAAGGTCAAAGTGCCAAAAGCCTTTTTGACCACCTTATCTACCTGCGACTCCACCTTCAAGGAACCATGCACCTGTACTCCTAGATCCCTCTGCTCTACAACACTACCCAGAGGCCGACCATTCACTGTGTAGGTCCTGCCCTTGTTCGACGTCCCAAAATCCAACACCTCACACTTCTTTAAAAGACATTTGGTCAGGTACACGGGCAGGAAAGGTTTAGAGGAATATGGACCAAGGGAGGAGGGGGTGCAGGTTTTCCTAGGCTATCTTGGTTAGCATGAACAAGTTGGGCTGAAAGGCCCGTTTCAATGCTGCGTGCCTCCATCAACCCTTCCCAGAAGTGTTTCTCCCTCAATAACTCTGATCGGCCCAATTACCGAGCGAATTCGGCAGCGGTCACGGTGGCGCAGCGGTAGATTCGCTGCGTTACAGCATTTGCAGCACCAGAGACCCACGTTCGACCCCGACCACGGATGCTGTCTGCAGGGAGTTTGCACGTTCTCCCCGTGACCGCGCGGGTTTTCTCTGAGACATTCGATTCCCTCTCACACTCCTAAGACATACAGGTATGTAGGTTAATTGGCTTGGTGTATGTGTAAATCTCATGTGGGGTAGTGTTAGTGTGCGGGGATCGCTGGTCATTGCGGACACAGTGGGCCGAAGGGCCTGTTTCCGCCCGTTGTCTCTAATCGGAACCAAACAAAACGTGGCGCATTCGTGAAAGTTCCTACACTGGGGGAAAGCATGGATGTGATGAGTTTCAGTCAGGGACGAGAAGCAAACGGGGAAAGGGGAAAACAAGATAAAGACTGCTGTCACCCAGCTAGTTGTTGGTTGCAGGAATCTGGAGTGCTGGCATCAGCTATGGGGTTATTTGGAATAATGAAGGCCTCCAACTATTACTGCCTGAACTGAACTGATGCTGAAACTGGCAGCTTTAAAACGTTGATGCAAATGGTAATCGGATGTTGTTCTCCGGATTGAAACAATGATTGCTGCTTTTAAATGAAGACGTTTTATGTGCTGAGAACTGGAGCGCCAGAGAAGTGACTGCATGAAAGATTTTAAATAGATGCGTTACAATAGATTTGCCAAAACGTCACCATATCCTCTTGAAAGTCTGAAGGAACACTTTCAACCTTCTGTATCTTGTGTCCAACGAGATTGGGGGGGGTTGGAGAAGGAATGACCGAAGTGGATTTGATTAGGTCGGCTGCTTTCTTGGGCAGCGTGAAGTGTAGATGGAGTCAATGGTGGGGAGTGTGGTGTGTGTGGGACTGGGCTACATCTACAATGGTGGGGAGTGTGGTCTGTGTGATGGACTGGGCTACATCTACAATGGTGGGGAGTGGTGTGTGATGGACTGGGCTACATCTACAATGGTGGGGAGTGTGGTGTGTGTGGGACTGGGCTACATCTACAATGGTGGGGAGTGTGGTGTGTGTGGGACTGGGCTACATCTACAATGGTGGGGAGTGTGGTGTGTGTGTGGGACTGGGCTATCTCTACTCTGGTGGGGAATGTGGTGTGTGTGGGACTGGGCTACATCTACAATGGTGGGGAGTGTGGTGTGTGTGTGGGACTGGGCTACATCTACAATGGTGGGGAGTGTGGTGTGTGTGGGACTGGGCTACATCTACAATGGAGGGGAGTGTGGTGTGTGTGATGGACTGGGCCACATCTACAATGGTGGGGAGTGTGGTGTGTGTGGGACTGGGCTACATCTACAATGGTGGGGAATGTGGTGTGTGTGTGGGACTGGGCTACATCTACAATGGTGGGGAGTGTGGTGTGTGTGGGACTGGGCTACATCTACAATGGTGGGGAGTGTGGTGTGTGTGGGACTGGGCGACATCTACAATGGTGGGGAGTGTGGTCTGTGTGTGGGACTGGGCTACATCTACAAGGGTGGGGAGTGTGGTGTGTGTGTGGGACTGGGCTACATCTACAGTGGGGGGGAGTGTGGTGTGTGTGGGACTGGGCTACATCTACAATGGTGGGGAGTGTGGTGTGTGTGATGGACTGGGCTACATCTACAATGGGGGGGAGTGTGGTGTGTGTGAGGGACAGGGCGACATCTCCAAAGGTGGGGAGAGTGGGGTGTGTGTGGGACTGGGCTACATCTACAATGGTGGGGAGTGTGGTGTGTGTGATGGACTGGGCTACATCTACAATGGTGGGGAGTGTGGTGTGTGTGTGGGACTGGGCTACATCTACAATGGTGGGGAGTGTGGTGTGTGTGATGGACTGGGCTACATCTACAATGGTGGGGGGTGTGGTGTGTGTGATGGACTGGGCTACATCTACAATGGTGGGGAGTGTGGTGTGTGTGATGGACTGGGCTACATCTACAATGGTGGGGAGTGTGGTGTGTGTGATGGACTGGGCTACATCTACAATGGTGGGGAGTGTGGTGTGTGTGATGGACTGGGCTACATCTACAATGGTGGGGAGTGTGGTGTGTGTGATGGACTGGGCTACATCAGAGTGGCCCAGCGGTAGAGTTGCTGCCTCACGGTGCCAGAGGCCCAGGTTCAATCATGACTGCAGATGCTGTCTGTTCGGAGTTTGTACATTCTCCCTGTGACCACGTGGGCTTTCCCCGCATGCTCCGGTTTCCTCCCGCACTCCAAAGACGTGCAGGTTTGTTGATTATTTGGCAAATATTTGTCAAAAAAAAAAGATCGGTTGTCCCAAATGTGCAGGTATGGGATGATCGCTGGTCGGTGCGGACAAGATGGGCCGAAGGGCCAGTTTCCACACTGTATCTCTGAAGTCTAAGACTGCATATATAAAATTGAGAGGCATAGATAGGGCAGACAGAAGGCTCACCAGCGTCTCTTCTTCCTGAGGAGACTGAAGAAGCTCCATCTGTCTCCTCAGATCCTGGTGAACTTCTACCGCTGCACCATCGAGAGCATCCTTACCAACTGCATCACAGTATGGTATGGCAACTGCTCTGTCTCCGACCGGAAGGCATTGCAGAGGGTGATGAAAACTGCCCAACGCATCACCGGTTCCTCGCTCCCCTCCATTGAGTCTGTCCAAAGCAAGCGTTGTCTGCGGAGGGCGCTCAGCATCGCCAAGGACTGCTCTCACCCCAACCATGGACTGTTTACCCTCCTACCATCCGGGAGGCGCTACAGGTCTCTCCGTTGCCGGACCAGCAGGTCCAGGAACAGCTTGTTCCCTGCGGCTGTCACACTACTCAACAACGTACCTCGGTGACTGCCAATCACCCCCTCCCCCCCCCCGGACACTCCTCCCACAGGAAAAACACTATGACTGTATGCATGTAAATAGATATATTTATTGAAATCATATTCTATGTCGCTCTTCCAGGGAGATGCTAACTGCATTTCATTGTCTCTGTACTGTACACTGCACAATGACAATTAAAGTTGAATCTGAATCTGAGACATACCGAACCTTTTTCCCAAGATGGAAAAATCAAACTCTAGAGGGCACAGCTTTCAGATGAGAGGGGCAAAGTTGAAAGAAGATGAGCAGGGCAACTTTTTGTTTTTTCACAGAGGTTGGTGAGTGCCTGGAACGATGTACCGGGGTTGGTGGTGGAGGCAGATACAATCGTGGCTGGTGTTTAAGAGGCTTTTGGATATGCAAGGAACGGATAGATATGGGTTATGTCCCTCCAATTAGAAAGGAGTTGAGGCAGAATTTCTTCAGCCAGAGGGTGGTGAATCTGTGGAATTCAATGCCACAGGCGGCTGTGGAGGCCAAGTCATTGGGTATTTTTAAAACGGAGATTGATAGGTTCTTGATTAGTATAGGCATCAAAGGTTACGGGGAGAAGGCATGAGAATGGTGTTGAGAGGGATACAGACTTGATGGGCTGAATGGCCTCATTCTGCTCCTATGTCTTATCTGTAAATAGTTAAGAGATGTACACAGAGTGCTGGAGTAACTCAGCGAGTCAGGCAGCAGCTCTGGAGAAAGGGAATAGGTGACATTTCGGGTCGGAACCCTTCTTCAGATTGAAAGTAGAGGGGGGACGGATTAGAGGTAGGAAGAAACCAGACCAGGTAGGTTAAGAAATGGTCTTGGTATAATGTTAGGCCCAGACTTTCTGGGGCAAAGGGCCTGTTATTATGCAGTACTATTCCATGTAACTGCAGTATAGTACACTTCTTATCATAAGTTCATGTTGGAGTAGCGGAATTAGGCCATTCGGCCCATCAAGTCCACTCCGCCATTCAATCATGGCTGATCTACCTTTCCCTTTCAACCCCATTGTCCTGATTTCCCCCCATAACCCCTGACACCCATACTAATCAATAATTTAACAATATGCACCTTAAAAATGCTCAGTGACAGTCTCTCCAGCTGTCTGTGGCAAATAATTCCACAGATTCGCCACCCTCTAAAGAAATTCCTCCTCATCTCCTTTCTAAAGGTACGTCCTTTTATTCTGAGGCTGTGCCCTCTGGTCCTCGACTCTCCCACTAGTGAAAACATCTATATAACCATTCCCTGTAAACCATCACACAAACCAACCTCCCTTCCATTGACTCTATCTACACCTCACGCTGCCTCGGCAAGGCCAGCAGCATCATCAAGGACCTGTCGCACCCTGGCCACTCCCTCTTCTCCCCTCTCCCATCAGGCAAGAGGCACAGAAGGGTGAAAACGCACACACCTCCAGATTCAGGGACAGTTTCTTCCCAGCTGTTATCAGGCAACTGAACCATCCTACCCCAACTAGAGAGCGGTCCTGAACTACTATCTACCTCATTGGTGACCCTCGGACTATCCTTGATTGGACTTTGCTGGCTTTACCTTGCACTAAACATTATTCCCGTATCATGTATCTGTACACTGTGGACGGCTCGATTGTAATCATGTATTGTCTTTCCGCTGAGTGGATAGCACGCAACAAAAGCTTTTCACTGTACCTCAATACACATGACAATAAACTACACTGAACTGCATCCTCTCCACACCCACTCTATCCAGGCCTTTCCCTATTCAGTAAGTTTGGTTAAATAATAATGTCAAGCTTTAAAAATGAAGTTTTGTATATCTGCAGTTTGCAGGTGTAGATTGGTAGCTGCCCATTTGTTGCTCAGAGATGAGATCAATGTGGAGCATCTGATGTCAGGAAGATATTAGGGGCAGTTCACGGACAGCGTGGATAAACAGAGCTGATTGCTTTCAATTCTATTATTCACAAGCAGTGCTGCTGCCCACAATCCACCTCCCCCCCCCCCCCCCACCGATTATGTAACCTGCACACCACGTAGAAACGACTCAGTTTTAGCGCAAATGTGGAACAGTTTCACAATTAAATACATGAGTCTTTATTTTATTCATTCAAATGACGTGGCCTTCTCAGGTAATCTCAGTCACTGCATGATTACTCATTTTGTGAAAAATCTACTTCAGACAGAGTCAAGAGAGTGTTTTATTGTCCGAGGTGTCGGGAGTTAGAAAATAGACCATAGAAATACTCCAGCCCTCGTTTCATTTTGTATATTTTATACAGCTCTTAGTACATTTTCTTCCTTTCCCGCACAGTCATATTTTAGCTCCGTAATCAATTTTAAATTATTTATCTGCAAACACCACGGAACCCTGAGAGCTGCGCTTCAGAAAGGAGTGTTTTAGTTGCAACCAGTGGTGGTATTAGCTACAAAGCGAGGTTAGACACACTTGGATTATTTTTTCTGGAACATCTGAGGTTGAGGGGAGACCTGATTGATGTGTATAAAATGATGAGAGGCAGACAGTCAGCACCTTTTATCCCCAGGGTGGAAATGTCAAAGATTAGAGGGCATAGCTTTAAAGTGAGAGGGGCTAATTTAAAAGAGACGTGCGGGTCAAGTTATTTTACACATAACATAACAGGTGGGTGCCTGAACGCGCTACCAGGGGTGGTGGTGGAGGCAGATACGATAGTGGTGTGTAAGTGGTTTTTAGACAGGCACATGGATATGCAGGGAATGGAGGGATATGGATCACACGCAGGTACATAAGATCAGTTTATCGTAGAATTACACCCAAGACAGACACAGAGGTCTGGAGTAACGCAGTGGGTCATAGAAACATAGAAATTAGGTGCAGGAGTAGGCCATTCGGCCCTTCGAGCCTGCACCACCATTCAATATGATCATGGCTGATCAGGCCGGGTCAGGCAGCATCTGTGGGGAACATGGATAGGTGACGTCTCACAGAGTGCTGGAGTAACTCAGCGGGTCAGACAGCATCTGTGGAGAACATGGATAGGTGACGTTTCACAGAGTACTGGAGTAACTCAGCGGGTCAGGCAGCATCTGTGGAGAACATGGATAGGTGACGTTTCACAGAGTGCTGGAGTAACTCAGCGGGTCAGGCAACATCTGTGGAGAACATGGATAGGTGACGTTTCACAGAGTGCTGGAGTAACTCAGCGGGTCAGGCAGCATCTGTGGAGAACATGGATAGGTGACGTTTCACAGAGTGCTGGAGTAACTCAGCGGGTCAGGCAGCATCTGTGGAGAACATGGATAGGTGACGTTTCACAGAGTGCTGGAGTAACTCAGCGGGTCAGGCAGCATGTGGAGAACATGGATAGGTGACGTTTCACAGAGTGCTGGAGTAACTCAGCGGGTCAGGCAGCATCTGTGGAGAACATGGATAGGTGACGTTTCACAGAGTGCTGGAGTAACTCAGCGGGTCAGGCAGCATCTGTGGAGAACATGGATAGGTGACGTTTTGGGTCGGGACCCTACTTTCTGTATGAAGAAGGGTCCCAACCTGAAATGCCACCTATCCTTTTTCTCCATAGATGCTGCCTGGCCCGCTGAGTTACTCCAGTGCTTTGTATGTTTTCTTTTGCAAACAAGCATGGTTCATTGTATCTGCTGTAGATATTGTGGGCAGGGGGTCTGTGAGTGTGCAGTACTGTTCTATGTTCTATGTACAGTTTGATATCGACAGATTGACAGATTCGGGTGTCAGGGGTTATGGGGAGAAGGCAGGAGAATGGGGTTAGGAGGGAGAGATAGATCAGCCATGATTGAATGGAGGGGTTGACATAAGGTCATAAGTTATAGGAGCTGAATGAGGCCATTCAGCCCATCATGTCTACTCAGCCATTCAATCATGACTGATCTATCTCTCCTTCCTAACTGTTGCACCATGTTTGTGAGAATGACCGGGTCATTTGCAGTAAATGGTCTTTCTCCCTTCTCCCCTCTAGTGTGTAGGGAGTGGATGAGAAAGTGGGGCAACATAGACCACGTGTGGACTCGGTGGGCCAAAGGATCTGTTTCCATGCTCTAAAAGTAAAATCTAAAGCTATGATGAATGAATTGAAAAGGAACTAAATGAAACAAAAGAAAAATCAAATTTGAAAGTATTAAGTTCCATTTTTATTGCCAGACGTCAAAGGCTATGAATAATATTTATAGTCTAGGCAACGTGAAGCCAAGTACTGCTGACAATGGAGACGCTCCGCGATGAGTTATACACACTGAGGCCTTTGAATATCAGACAGCATAGACCCATTTGTCAATGTGGGCACTTCACATAAGAGCCAGTGTCAAATGTAGGATTATATTGTCATTTTGACCACAATGGTGAAACAATTGGACTCTGCATTTCATTTCATAAATCACCTCCCCCGATCTAACATCTCGGTTCAGGTACAGCTTCTTCCCCATAGCCATCAGGTTATTAAACTCTCTGCCTCAGAGGGTGGTGGAGGCTGGTTCTCTGGATGCTTTCAAGAGTGAGCTGGATAGGACTCTTAAAGATAGCAGAGTCAGGGGATATGGGGAGAAGGCAGGAACGGGGCACTGATTGGGGATGATCAGCCATGATCACATAGAAACATAGAAAATAGGTGCAGGAGTAGGCCATTCAGCCCTCTGAGCCTGCACCGCC
Source organism: Leucoraja erinaceus (assembly GCF_028641065.1). NCBI lineage: Eukaryota > Metazoa > Chordata > Chondrichthyes > Rajiformes > Rajidae > Leucoraja > Leucoraja erinaceus. The sequence continues at coordinate 1,619,766 of NC_073419.1, forward strand.
ATTCAATATGATCATGGCTGATCATCCAACTCAGTATCCTGTACCTGCCTTCTCTCCATACCCCCTGATCCCTTTAGACAGAAGGGCCACATCCAACTCCCTCTTAAATATAGCCAATGAACTGGCCTCAACTACCTTCTGTGGCAGAGAATTCCAGAGATTCACCACTCTCTGTGTAAAAAATGTTTTCCTCATCTCGGTCCTAAAAGATTTCCCTCTTATCCTTAAACTGTGACCCCTTGTTCTGGACTTCCCCAACATCGGGAACAATCTTCCTGCATCTAGCCTGTCCAACCCCTTAAGAATTTTGTAAGTTTCTATAAGATCCCCACATTGAATGGCGGTGCTGGCTCGAAGGGCTGAATGGCCTACTCCTGCACCTATTGCCTATTGTCTATTGTCTAGTGACCAGCGATCACCTTGTACACTAGCGCCCTGTATTCTACACATTCTAGGGACCATTTACATTCTTTACCGAAACCAATCAACCTACAAACATGTATGTCTTTGCAGTGTGAGAGGAAACCGGAGTACCTGGGGAAAACCCACGTGGTCACACTCACGGGTAGAACGTACAAACTCCATACAGACAGCGCCCGTAGTCAGGATCTAACCCGGGTCTATGGCCAACTCTGCCGCTGCGCCACCCTACCTCCCCATTATGTGGAATCATGTGAAGCTCACAGCTCTCCTCACTAGGTGAAGAGATAATTACATCATTACCAGTTTTTACTGCCTTTGCACAGGCAAAAAGGTATGATGGAAGCGGTTGCCAGAATGAGCTTAAACACAAAACGCTGGAGGAACTCAGCGGGACAGGCAGCGTCTCTGGAGAGATGGAATGGGCGGCGTTTCACGTCGAGACCCTTCTTCAGACCAAGAGTCAGGGTAGAGGGAGAGACAGAGATAAGGAAGGGTAACGGCACATCAAAGGGGACAAAGTCCGAGGAAAATGTAGAATAGATCATTGTCAGTTAGCGAGACCACACCTGGAGTATTGTGTGCAGTTTTGGTCCCCTAATTTGAGGAGGGACATTCTTGCTATTGAGGGAGTGCAGCGTAGGTTTACGAGGTTAATACCCGGGATGGCGGGACTGTCATATGCTGAGAGAATGGAGCGGCTGGGCTTGTACACTCTGGAGTTTAGAAGGATGAGAGGGTATCTTATTGAAACATATAAGATTGTTAAGGGTTTGGACACACTAGAGGCAGGAAACATGTTCCTGATGTTGGGCGAGTCCAGAACCAGGGGCCACAGTTTAAGAATAAGGGGTGAGCCGTTTAGAACGGAGACACTTTTTCTCACAGAGAGTTGTGAGTCTGTGGAATTCTCTGCCTCAGAGGGTGGTGGAGGCCGGTTCTCTGGATACCTTCAAGAGAGAGCTAAATAGGGCTCTTAAAGATAGTGGAGTCAGGGGAGAAGGCAGGAACGGGGTACTGATTGGGGATGATCAGCCACGATCACATTGAATGGCGGTGCTGGCTCGAAGGGCCGAATGGCCTCCTCCTGCACCTATTGTCTATTGAGAAGGTGACAACGAAGCAAACAGAGATAAAATGTAATCAGGGGGACAGTCAGAGTTGTTGGAGAACTAGGAAGTGGGGGGGGATGGAGAGAGAGGGAAAGCAAGGGTTACTTGAAGTTAGAGAAGGCGATATTCATACCGCAGGAATTATGTTGGCTGCACAAACGAAATATGGAGCACATGACTGCATGATCTTTAAAACAGAGGGATGATGCCAGTGTCTGCACACAGCTTTAATTTCTTCAATGACATTGGCGCAGTACAAGATCTGGCTGATAAAGTGCAGTGCAGTGGGACTACAGAGGGGCAATACATTATTGCAAGTACTTGTGGCAGAAGTGGATGATGGAGAATGTGATTGCAACAATTGATGGTTACTGCTTCACTGTCGAGGTAAAGGAACGCTCTCCATCATCGGTGTTATGTGGCCATCAGTTAAGCCTGATACGCAACTGTTAACATCTTCAATGCATTTAGATAATAAATTGTCTCCTTACCAGCAACTTGTACGTGTGTTCAATAGAGTCTCAAAGACGGCAAGTGACAAACACGCGGCCAAAACCTGAGTGGACAACCAAAAGAAAATTACATGATTGGGGGTTTACTCATCATCTATCATTGTCTGTTCAGTTCAGTTTAGTTTATTGTCACGTGTACCGAGGTACAGCGGAAAGCTCTTGTTGCGTGCTAACCAGTCAGCGGAAAGACAATACGTGATTACAATCGAGCCGTTTACAGTGTACAGTTACATGATAACGGTGAAAGCAACAGGTGTCCTAAACTGTCTGAGGCGCAACTTTCATCAATGCTCAACTTCCGTCAAGGAGAAGCTATACTTCACCCTCGTTAGATCTCATTTGGACTACGCAGTTGCAGCATGGGACCCATACACAAATAAAAACATTTCTTCCATCGAACGTGTCCAAAGACAGGCAGCTCGATTTGTTACTAACACCTATGAGAGAGAAGCGAGTGTCACCAAACTTCTGAATTCTCTGGGGTGGAACCCTCTCCAAGACAGACAGACGTGAAGCTCACCGTTTGTCCTGTTTTTACAAAATGTTAAATGGTCAGCTCGACATAGATTACAAGACCTACACCAAACCCAAACCAATTAGCAGCAGACGAGGGCATTCGATCCAATTTGTAATCCCAGCTACAAAGACAGATGTGTACAGCAATTCGTTCTTCCCCCGCACAATTAAAGCATGGAATAATCTCCACCCTACTATAGTTACCCAACCAGATGCAACTACATTTAAAGTAGCTCTTTCTTCCCAATAACCCTTTCTGGCTTAAGTCCTCCCTTCATCACCTCCAGTTTAAATTCCATTTGGAATATTTTGGAGGACCAAGATAAAGGAATAACGTTTAGTGCAAGGTAAAGCCAGCAAAGTCAGCTCAATGATGGTTCGAGGGTCATCAATGAAGTAGATAGTAGTTCAGGACTGCTCTCTGGTTGTGGTAGGATGGTTCAGTTGCCTGATAAGAGCTGGGGAGAAACTGTCCTGGTATCTGGAGGTGTGCGTTAACACACTTCTGTACCTTTTGCCCGATGGGAGAGGGGAGAAGAGGGAATGGCCGGGGTCAAGGAAAGAGCATTCACGTCGCGGGCCTGTCTCCACCAATCTTTCGACCACCATGCACCAGCAGCGACAAGACAGACACCATTGTTTGCAGATGCCGAGAAGTGTGTTCAGCTCTGGCTGATCAACTAATCTTGTGTGTGGACTCGATAAGAAGAAGAGGGAGTGGCCAGGGTGCGACTCGTCCTTGATTCTGGCCTTGCCGAGGCAGCGTGAGGTGTAGTTGGAGTCAATGGAAGGGAGGTTGGTTTGTGCGATGGTCTGGGCTGCGTCCACAATTCGCTTCAATTTCTTGCGGTCTTGGATGGAGCTGTTCCCAAACCGTGCTCTGATGCATCCCGATAAAATACTTTCTACGGCGCATCTGTCGAAGTTGGTGAGAGTTGAAGGGGATTCCAGAGAGTTGTAGAGAGATCTATTTCATTTGAAAGATAAATTATAAAGACTGTGAAGATTTATAACAAAGGGGGCTGGCTATCTGGGAATGAATCCTAGTCAAGAGTCAACAGTGTTTTATTCCCACAAGAAGCGAGGAGCTGACTATCACTGGCTAGAACCAGTATTGAAACATATAAGATCATTAAGGGCTTGGACACGCTAGAGGCAGGAAACATGTTCCCGATGTTGGGGGAGTCCAGAACCAGTGGCCACAGTTTAAGAATAAGGGGTTGGCCATTTAGAACAGAGATGCAGAAACACTTTTTCACACAGAGAGTTGTGAGTCTGTAGAATTCTCTGCCTCAGAGGGCGGTGGAGGCTGGTTCTCTGGATACTTTAAAAGAGAGAGCTAGATAGGACTCTTAAAGATAGCGGAGTCAAGGGATATGGGGAGAAGGCAGGAATGGGGTACTGATTGTGGATGATCAGACATGATCACATTGAATGGCGGTGCTGGCTCGAAGGGCCGAATGGCCTACACCTTCACCTATTGTCTATTGTCATAAAATCCTACTTTGTTAAAGCTTATTACAATTCAGAGAAAGGCTTCAAGAACTGAACAAACCAACTATAATGCTAGGAATTAATAGAAATCGCAGAGTCTTCTTCCCAGAGTAGGGGAATGAAGAACCAGACAACATAGGTTTAATGTGAGAGAGAAAATATTTAATAGATAATACCTGAGTGGTCTGAAGAAGGGTCCTGATCTAGAACGTTGCCTACCCATTCCCCCACAGATGCTGCCTGACCTGCTAAGTGACTGCAGACTCAAGATGCCGGCATCTGCAAATCCTATGGTCCCTGAGGCAATCAAATTACTTTAGTTTAGTTTAGAGATGCAGCGTGGAAACAGGCCCGCCGAGTCCACGCCGACCAGCGATCCACGCACACTAGCTCCAGGGACATTTTGCAAATTTTACCAACGGCATTTAACCTACAAACCCGTATGTCTTTGAAGTGTGGGAGGAAACTGGAGCACCCGGGGAAAACCCACGCAGGTCACGGGGAGAACGTACAAACTCTGTACAGACAGTGCCCGTAGCCAGGGAAATATGCCTATGATGTCTTAATTAATTTTGTTCTTTCTCCTAACTCATCAAATTTGGTGCAGTCCACACTTGTGCCCCAACACTTTCGTATCAGTTCTAATAATAAAGTCACCTGAGTGGAAACTGGTTTCATAGATTCATATCTCAACCACTAGATAAATTCTCACTTAAAACTGTACAGCACAGAACAGGCCTTTCATAAGGTCATAACTGATAGGAACAGAATTAGGCCATTCGGCCCATCAAGTCTATTCCACTATTCAATCGTGGCTGATCTATCTTTCCCTCTCAACCCCATTCTCCTGTCTTCTCCCCATAACCCCTGACACCCGTACTATTCAAGAATCTGTCAATCTCAGTCTTAAAAATACCCAATGACTTGTGGCCTCCACAGCCGCCTGTGGCAATGAATTCCACAGATTCACCATCATCTGGCTAAAGAAATTCCTCCTCATTTCCTTTCCAAAGGTACATCCTTTTATTCTGCCAGGTACTCCAAAGCCAGGCCACACTACAACATAGAAAACAACATTGAAAACTGAGGGTAGACCTCATTGAAGTGTATAAAATGATGAGAAACATTGATAGGGTAAACAGTCAGAATTTCATTCCAAAGGTGGAAATGTCAAAGACTAGAGGGCATAGCTTAAAGGTGAGAGCGTCGATGGAAAAAATACAGAGTGCTGGAGTAACTCAGCGGGTCAGGCAGCATCTGTGGAGAACATGGATAGGTGACGTTTCACAGAGTGCTGGAGTAACTCAGTGCTGGAGTAACTCAGCGGGTCTGGCAGCATCTGTGGAGAACATGGATAGGTGACGTTTCACAGAGTGCTGGAGTAACTCAGCGGGTCAGGCAGCATCTGTGGAAAACATGGATAGCTGACGTTTTGGGCTGGGATCTTCTTCAGACTGATGTTCTGAAGGGCCTGTTCTTGTACTGTACTGTTCTATGTCCAAGCAGCATACTAGGAGACCTGCTTTTACACTGGAGAAAATGAAGTGGTTAACAGAAATGATGATCATGGATGATATACCTCCCCTTTATTGATTTAAAATAAGAAAACCCACAGTAGGAATTGATTTCTCATTGATTAGGAATACAAACACCCAGCAATTCCAAAGCCATAAAGCAGCCGGATACTTTAAACCACAAAGATAGGCAGGACGGTGGCATAGCGTAGAGTTGCTGCCTTACAAACACCAGAGACCCCAGTTTCATCCTGACTACGGGTGCTATCTGTACCAGTTGGTACATTCTCCCTGTGACCGCATGGGTTTTCTCCGGGCACGCTGGTTTCATAAGTGATTCACTGGAGTTTAGAAGGATGATGGGGTATCTTATTGAAACATATACAATTATAAAAGGACTGGACACGCTAGATGCAGGAAAAATGTTCCCAATGTTGGGCGAGTACAGAACCAGGGGCCACACAGTCTTAGAATAAAGGGGAGGCCATTTAGGTTGAGGTGAGAAAAAACATTTTAACCCAGAGAGTTGTGAATTTGTGGAATTCCCTGCCACAGAGGGCAGTGGATGGATTTAAGAGAGAGTTAGATAGAGCTGTAGGGGCTGGTGCAATGAAGGGATATGGGGAGAAGGCAGGCACGGGTTATTGATTGGAGACGATCAGCCATGATCACAATGAATGAATGCGGTGCTGTCTCGAAGGGCTGAATGGCCTCCTCCTGCACCTATTTTCTATGTTTCTATGAGCAGAATTAGGGCATTCAGCCCGTCATGTCCACTCCGCCATTCAATCATGGCTGATCTATCTCTCCTTCCGAACCCCATTCTCCTGCCTTCTCCCCATAACCCCTGACACCCACACGGTTGCGCAGCGGTAGAGTTGCTGCCTCACAGCGAATGCAGCGCCGGAGACCTGAGTTCGATCCCGACTACGGGTGCTGTCTGTACGTTCTCCCCATGACCTGTGTGGGTTTTTTCCCAGATCTTCGGTTTCCTCCCAAACTCCAAAGACGTACAGGTTTGTAGGTTAATTAATAATAATAATAATAAATACTTTATTGATCCCCTCAGGGAAATTCAGATGTCCAGAAGCCCCCAACCAACAAACCCACAGATTCAAAACTAACGCAGACAGAAAATACATAGAATACACTGTGGACACTACCTGAGAGCAATAAATACTTAAAAAGACCAATAATTAACAATTAAAAATTAAAAATTGCAAGAATGCATCCCCCTACAGCCTAGCGGTCCGAATTATAAAATCTAATGGCTGCAGGGGTGAAGGATCTCCTGAACCGCTCCGTTCTACAGGGCAGGGAGAGGAACCGGTTGTTGTTCCGAGTGCTCTTTTGACTCTCCAGAATTACATGGAGGGGATGCCCGGGGTTTTTCAGGATGACCTGCACCTTGTGCCTCATACGCCTCTCAAGCACATCCATCCCAGAGTCTACTCTCCCCTCCAGCACTGAGCTAGCTCGTTTAACCAGTTTGACCAGCTTCTTGTTGTTTTTTGCACTAATGCTGTTGCCCCAGCAGACAACAGCGTAGAAAACAACACTTGCAACCACAGTGTTGTAAAAATTGGCTTGGTAAATGTAACAATTGTCCCTAGTGGGGTGTAGGATAGTGTTAGTGTGCGGGGATCGCTGGTCGGCACGGACCAGGTGGACCGAAGGGCCTGTTTCCGCGCTGTATCTCTAAACTAAACTAAACTAATCGAGAATCTGTCAGTCTCCGCCTTAAAATGAATCATTGACTTGGCCTCCACATCCGTCTGTGGCAAAGAATTCCACAGATTCACCACCCTCTGACTAAGTAAATTTCTCCTCATCTACTTCCTAAAGTTACATCCTGAGGGGCACCATTTTAGTTTAGTTGATGACTGGATGTAGTTTCCTCCCACATCCCAAATTCATGTGGGTTTTAAGATTCAGTAAATTGCCCATCTTGTGTTGGACAGAACTAATGTTTGGGTGATGGCTGGTCGGCATGAAATCCGTGGGCCGAATGGACTGTATCTCTAAACCAAACCAAAAGGGCACGTATTAACCTTGATTTTCTGATGTGGCGACAGTCGGTTGTGTACTGATGTTGTACATGTCCATGGATCTTTATACCAGATAGACAATAGACAATAAGTGCAGGAGTAGGCCATTCAGGCCTTCGAGCCAGCACCACCATTCAATGTGATCATGGCTGATCATCCCCAATCAGTACCCCCGTTCCTGCCTTCTCCCCATATCCCTTAACTATGCAATCTGTATCGTGCCCTATCTAGCTCTCTCTTGAAAGCATTCAGAGAACCTGCTGAGGCAGAGAATTCCACACTCACCACTCTCTGTGTGAAAAAGCGTTTCCTCGTCTCCATTCTAAATGGCTTACCTCTTATTCTTAAACTATGCCCCCTGGTTCTGGACTCCCCCTGGATGTTCTGGGTGACAATAGACAATAGGTGCAGGAGTCGGCCATTCGGCCCTTCAAGCCAGCACCACCATTCAATGTGATCATGGCTGATCATCCACAATCAGTACCCCGTTCCTGCCTTCTCCCCATATCCTCTGACTCCGCTATCTTTGCAATACAATACAATTTATTTGTTGTCATTTGAACCTCATTGAAGTTCAAACGAAATTTGGTTTAAGAGCCCTATCTAGCTCTCTCTTGAAAGTATCCAGAGAACCGGCCTTGTGCAAACAATACTCACTTTGTATTTTGAGGGAAAATAAAGACTGGTTTAGTAATGCAACATGTCCTTGGTGGTTTTGTTCAGAGATGATGGCGACAGAATCAGTAGTGTGCGGCCTATTATTATGGCTTGTGGTTTCCGCTAGTTATTTGCTACATTCTGTTACTCCGTTGCTGTGGATGTGGTGTTCAGCATACTTATTCCCCAAAATTTCATTTTGTTCATTTTTCAAAAGAAAACATATTTTTGGCAAATCGAACATAATATTATATCCAAGATATATGTTTAGTTTAGAGATACAGGAAACAGGCCCTTTGTCCCAAGTCCGGACCCACCAGCGATCACCTCACACTAACACCATTCCTTCTCTCCAGAGATGCTGCCTCATCCGCTGATTTAATCCAGCATTTTGTGTCTACCTTCTGCAGTTGTACAGAGCCCCAGTGAGACCACACCTGGAGTATTGTGTGCAGTTTTGGTCCCCTCATTTGAGGAAGGACATTCTTGCTATTGAGGGAGTGCAGCGTAGGTTTACAAGGTTAATTCCCGAGATGGTGGGACTGTCATATGCTGAGTGAATGGAGCAGCTGGGCTTGTACACTCTGGAGTTTAGAAGGATGAGATGGGATCTCATTGAAACAAATAAGATTGTTAAGGGCTTGGACACGCTAGAGGCAGGAAACATGTTCCCTATGTTGAGGGAGTCCAGAACCAGGGGCCACAGTTTAAGAATAAGGAGTAAGTCATTTAGAATGGAGACGAGGAAACAATTTTTCTCACAGAAAGTGGTGAGTCTGTGGAATTCTCTGCCTCAGAGGGCAGTGGAGGCCGGTTCTCTGGATGCTTTCAAGAGAGAGCTAGATAGGGCTCTTAAAAATTGCGGAGTCAGGAGATATGGGGAGAAGGCAGGACGGGGTACTGATTGGGGATGACCAGTCATGATCACATTGAATGGCAGTGCTGGCTCGAAGGGCCGAATGGCCTACTCCTGCACCTATTGTCTGTTGTCTATCCTACACACACTAGGGACAATTTACAGGTAGACACAAAATGCTGGAGTAACACAGCGGGTGAGGCAGCATCTTTGGAGAGAAGGAATGGGCGACGTTTCGGGTCGAGACTCGACTAGAAACATTGCCCATTCATTCTCTCCAGAGACGCTGCCTCACCCGCTGAGTTACTCCAGCATTTTGTGTCTACCTTCGATTTAAACCAGCACCTGCAGTTCTTTCTCACATATTAGGGACAATTTACACTTACGCCAAGCCAATTAACCGACAAACATCGTGTACATCTTTGGAGTGTGGGAGGAAACCGAAGACCTCGGGGAAAAAACCCACGCAGGTCACGGGGAGAACGTACAAACTCTGTACAGACAGTGCCCGTAGCCGGGGTATCTCTGGCGCTGAAAGCGCTGTAAGGCGGAAACTCTACCGCTGCACCAGACCCTTGTGCCGCACTTGGAAACAAAAATCTGAGAAAGTATAATCACAGTGTTAAATCTTAAAAGCAACTGATGGTGAAAGCAATATCAAGGACGGCAACATCAAAGAATCAGCTTGTACAATATGTGGAATCATGCCAAACAGAATCGTGATGTGTGTGATATTAGTTATAATCCCAGTCAAACCACAATGGCAACCATGTATTGAATTGAATTGATTTGCAAGGGAAACAGGCCCTTCGGCCCACTGAGTCCACCTCGCCCATCGATCACCCCTTCAGCCGTCTGTGGCAACAAGTAGATGCATTCCTTTATAGTTTAGAGATACAGCGTGGAAACAGGCCCTTCGGCCCACCAAGTCTATGCCGACCAGCGATCACCCGTTCACACCAGTTCGATGTTACCCCACTTTCTCATCCACTCCCTACACACTAGGGGGGCAATTTACAGAGGGGCCGATTAACGTACAAACCCGCACGTCTTTGGGATGTGGGAGGAAACCGGAGCACCCGGAGCAATCCCACGTGGTTTGCGGGAGAACGCACAAACTTCACACAGACAGTGGCCCAGGTCAGGATCGAAGCGTTGTCTCCGGTGCTGTGAGGCAGCAACTCCACCACATGCTTATAACTCATTTTATAACACTGGAGAATGGAAACTTTCATTCGCAGTTCCCTTGTATTTGGGTCATGGGTCTAAAATTAGAAGGATGGCAATCAAATTAATTTTACTGACATCAGTGTTTTTACAATCATAACTTTCAAATATTGTGGCTTAGAGTCAAACAGCACGGAAACATGTCCTTCAGCCCAATCGTTTAATGTATGCCCAAGATACCCCAACAAAACTAGTCCCACCTGCCCACGTTTTAGTTTAGTTTATTGTCACGTGTACCGAGGTACAGTGAAAAGCTTTAGTTGCATGCTAACCAGTCAGCGGAAAGACAATACACGATTACCATTGATTTCACATCGTACATATACATGATAAGGGAACGTTTAGTGCAAGGTAAAGCCAGCAAAGCCCGATAAACGATAGTCCAAGGGTCACCAATGAGGTAGAGAGTAGTTCAGGACTTCTCTCTGGTTGCGGTAGGGTGGTTCAGTTGCCACGAATGATTATTCACCCTATCTATCGATGGCATGTTGGCCTTCATAACAAGAGGAGTTGAGTATAGGAGTAAAGAGGTCCTTCTGCAGTTGTACAGGGCCCTGGTGAGACCACACCTGGAGTATTGTGTGCAGTTTTGGTCCCCTAATTTGAGGAAGGACATTCTTGCTATTGAGGGAGTGCAGCGTAGGTTTGCAAGGTTAATTCCCGGGATGGCGGGACTGTCATATGCTGAGAGAATGGAGCGGCTGGGCTTGTACACTCTGGAGTTTGGTAGGATGTTTCTCATTGAAACATATAAGATTGTTAAGGGCTTGGACACGCTAGAGGCAGGAAACATGTTCCCGATGTTCGGGGAGTCCAGAAACAGGGGCCACAGTTTAAAAATAAGGGTAAGCCATTTAGAATGGAGATGAGGAAACACTTTTTCAAACAGAGATAGATAGATAGATATAGATAGATAGATAGATAGATAGATAGATAGATAGATAGATAGATAGATAGATAGATTGATTGATTGATTGATTGATTGATTGATAGATAGATAGATAGATAGATAGATAGATAGATAGATAGATAGATAGATAGATAGATAGATAGATAGATAGATAGATAGATAGCCTTTATTGTCATTCAGACCGAAGTCTGAACGAAACGGAGACGAGGAAACACTTTTTCTCACAGAGAGTGGTGAGTCTGTGGAATTCTCTGCCTCAGAGGGCGGTGGAGGCCAGTTCTCTGATACTTTCAAGGGAGAGCTTGATAGGGATACCTTCGATTTACCAGCATCTGCAGTTCCTTCTTAAACAGTACTCCTTTAGATATCAAGCTACCATAAGCCGATGACTCCATCCATTCATACCTGATACTTAACTACCCTGGCCAGCACAAATCATGTCTGTTTAAAATCTCAAATGAGGAAAATTACATTTTTTTAATTACACAACTCCAGCACAATAATTTTCTGTTTTTAGACTTTTTTTTCTTCAGTCAGAGTTACGGGGAGAGTGAAGGGTTTCATTTCAAGCTTGTGCAAGAAGGAACTGCAGATGCTGGTTTAAACCGTAGACACAAAAAAGCAGGCAGTATCTCTGGAGAGAAGGAATGGGTGACGTTTCGGGATTCTGCCTGACCCGCTGAGACTCCAGCACACTGTGAAACGTCACCTATCCGTGTTCTCCAAAGATGCTGCCTGACCCGCTGAGGTACTCCAGCACTCTGTGAAACGTCACCTATCCATGTTCTCCACAGATGCTGCCTGACCCGCTGAGTTCCTTGAAGGTGGAGTTACAGATAGATCGGGTGGTCAAAAAAGCTTTTGGCACATTGGCCTTCATCAGTCAGAGTATTGAGAGTAGAAGTTGGGGGGTCATATTGCAGTTGCATAAGACGTTGGTGAGGTTGCATGTAGGGTATTGCGTTCAGTTCTGGGCACCATGTAGTAGGAAAGATGTTGTCAAGCTGGAAAGGGTACAGAGATATTTTACGTGGATGTTGCCAGGACTCGAGGGTGTGAGCTACAGGGAGAGGTTAAGTAGGCTTGGAGCGCAGGATGATGAGGGGTGATCGTATAGAGGTGCATAAAATCATGAGAAGAATAGATCGGGTAGATGCACAAAATCTCATGACCAGAGTAGGGGAATCGAGGACCAAAGGACATAGGTTGATGGTGAAGGGAGAAAGATTTAATAGGAATCTGAGGGGAAACCTTTTAGACAATAGACAATAGGTGCAAGAGTAGGCCTTTTGGCCCTTCGAACCAGCACCGCCATTCAATGTGATCATGGATGATCATCCCCAATCAGTACTAGAGGAGTATAAGGAATGTAAAAAGAATCTTAAGAAAGAAATTAGAAAAGCTAAAAGAAGATATGAGGTTGCTTTGGCAAGTAAGGTGAAAGTAAATCCAAAGGGTTTCTACAGCTATATTAATAGCAAAAGGATAACAAGGGATAAAATTGGTCCATTGGAGAGACAGAGTGGACAGCTATCTGCGGAGCCAAAAGAGATGGGGAATTATTGAACAATTTATTTTCTTCGGTATTCACCAAGGAGAAGGATATTGAATTATGTGAGGTAAGGGAAACTAGTAGAGTAGCTATGGATACTATGAGTTTCAAAGTAAAAGAAGTACTGACACTTTTGAAAAATATAAAAGTGGATAAATCTCCAGGTCCTGACAGAATATTCCCTAGGACATTTAGGGAAGTTAGTGTAGAAATAGCCGGGGCTATGACAGAAATATTTCAAAAGTCATTAGAAACGGGAATAGTCCCCGAGGATTGGCGTACTGCACATGTTGTTCCATTGTTTAAAAATAGTTCTAAGAGTAAACCTAGCAATTATAGGCCTGTTAATTTGACTTCAGTGGTGGGCAAATTAATGGAAAAGATACTTAGAGATAATATATATAAGCATCTGGATAAACAGGGTCTGATTAGGGACATTCAGCATGGATTTGTGCCTGGAAGGTCATGCTTGACTAATCTTCTTGAATTTTTTGAAGAGGTTACTAGGGAAATTGACGAGGGTAAAACAGTGGATGTTGTCTATATGGACTTTAGTAAGGCCTTTGACAAGGTTCCTCATGGAAGGTTGGTTAAGAAGGTTCAACTGTTGGGTATAAATGCAGGAGTAGCAAGATGGATTCAACAGTGGCTGAATGGGAGATGCCAGAGGGTAATGGTGGATGGCTGTTTGTCGGGTTGGAGGCAGGTGACTAGTGGGGTGCCTCAGGGATCTGTGTTGGGTCCTTTGTTGTTTGTCATGTACATCAATGATCTGGATGAAGGTGTGGTAAATTGGATTAGTAAGTATGCAGATGATACCAAGATAGGGGTTGTTGTGGATAATGAAGAGGATTTCCAAAGTCTACAGAGTGATTTAGGCCATTTGGATGAATGGGCTGAAAGATGGCAGATGGAGTTTAATGCTGATAAATGTGAGGTGCTACACCTTGGCAGGACAAATCAAAATAGGATGTACATGGTAAATGGTAGGGAATTGAAGAATGCAGTTGAACAGAGGGATCTGGGAATAACCGTGCATAGTTCCTTGAAGGTGGAATCTCATATAGATAGGGTGGTAAAGAAAGCTTTTGGTATGCTAGCCTTCATAAATCAGAGCATTGAGTATAGAAGCTGGGATGTAATGTTAATATTGTACAAGGCATTGGTGAGACCAAATCTGGAGTATGGTGTACAATTTTGGTCGCCCAATTATAGGAAGGATGTCAACAAAATAGAGAGAGTACAGAGGAGATTTACTAGAATGTTGCCTGGGTTTCAACAACTAAGTTACAGAGAAAGGTTGAATAAGTTAGGTCTTTATTCTCTGGAGCGCATAAGGTTAAGGGGGGACGATAGAGGTCTTTAAAATGATGAGAGGGTTAGGCAGAGTTGACGTGGATAAGCTTTTCCAACTGAGAGTAGGGAAGATTCAAAGAAGAGGACATGACTTCAGAATTAAGGGACAGAAGTTTAGGGGTAACATGAGGGGGAACTTCTTTACTCAGAGAGTGGTAGCGGTGTGGAATGAGCTTCCAGTGGAAGTGGTGGAGGCAGGTTCGTTGGTATCATTTAAAAATAAATTGGATAGCCATATGGATGAGAAGGGAATGGAGGGTTATGGTATGAGTGCAGGCAGGTGGGACTAAGGGAAAATAATTGTTCGGCACGGGCTTGTAGGGCCGAGATGGCCTGTTTCCGTGCTGTAATTGTTATATGTTTATATGGTTAGTACCCCATTCCTGCCTTCTCCCCATATCCCCTGACTCCACTATTTTTAAGAGCTCTATCTAGCTCTCTCTTGAACGCATCCAGAGAACCTGCCTCCACCGCCCTCTGAGGCAGAGAATTCCACAGACTCACAACTCTCTGTGTGAAAAAGTGTTTCCTCGTCTCCGTTCTAAAAGGCTTACTCCTTATTCTTAAACTGTGGCCCCTGCTTCTGGACTCCCCCAACATCGGGAACATGTTTCCTGCCTCTAGTGTGTCCAAGCCCTTAACAATCGTATATGTTTCAATGAGATGCCCTCTCATCCTTCTAAACTCCAGAATGTACAAGCCCAGCTGCTCCATTCTCTCAGCATATGACAGTCCCGCCATCCCGGGAATTAACCTTGTAAACCTACGCTGCACTCCCTCAATAGCAAGAATGTCCTTCCTCAAATCAGGGGACCAAAACTGCACACAATACTCCAGGTGTGGTCTCACTAGGGCTCTGTACAACTGCAGAAGGACCTCTTTGCTCCTATATTTGAATCCTCTTGTTATAAAGCAACACAGTGGGTGTAGGGTGTAGGGTGTAGTGGGTGTAGGGTGGGTGTAGGGAACAAACTGCCAGAGGAGGTAATTGAGGCTGGGACTATTGCAACGTTTGAGAAATAATCACACCGGTACATGGATAGGACAGGTTTGGAGGGATATGGACCAAGCACAGGCAGGAATGACTAGTGTAGGTGGGACAGGTTGGTCGGCGGGCGAGTTGGGCTGAAGGGCCTGTTTCCACTCTGTAAGACTCTAAGTAGTTCTGGCGGCTAAGTTACTTTAGTAAACCTTTTTATGTAAGCCTTTTTATGTAAACCACCATCTGCAATACCTTATATCCACAAAGTGGTGATACATTTTCAAAGTAAACAGGGTTTCCATTTATGATCAGTTTGTTTCCCTATTTCAACCCTGTGTCTAGAGATAAAACAAGCAGCTTATGAATCCGCAGACAAGAAACCTTCTGAGGTCAGGTAATTGTGCCGAATGATACACAAAGGCATCATGTGGGGATGAAGAAATGATCTATAACAAAGTCATAAATATGCGATATTTAATGGCACGGACCTGCCATCTATAAATCACCGACAAGTGTTCAGTTACACTGGAGAAAACAAGCTCACAGTTGTAGCCAAGCCAAATAAAGTTACTAATGGCCATAAACAAAATGAGAAGCAGGGCTTTTAAACACAGAGAACACAAGTTTCCATTTATTGAGTTTTTGAAAGGAAAGAAAAACACAGCCAGCTGTTAAAACATAAAGAATCAGAAGCAGTTAATCTCAGGCCTGTAATGTCTGCTGAAATCTTCGTCCGCTATGCTGAATAAACATCCATGTTACATGAGGGTGTGTTATTTCTAGTCTTGCTGTAGTGAAGACTGCATGATCTTATTATTACTGCAAGTATAGGCAAGGCGCAGTGCCTGTGTGGCTTGGGTCCACGGTGTTCCTGTGAAGCGCTTCGGCTCATTTTACTATGCTGTACAGAGTGCTGCACAAATGAATCTGCCGCTGCAGAGGCCATTGCATCAGCTGCCAACACATACGAGATCCCAGCCTGAGAGTCCCAAAGCACAATTCTCTTTCCTCTGGAAGAGAAATCTCTTGTTTGTTTTGCTCGCACTCGATAGGGCGTCACGGTGGCACAGTGGGTAGAGTTGCTGCCTCACAGCACCAGGAACCCGGGTTCGATCCTGACCACGGGTGCTGTAGCCAATATTAGACAATAGACAATAGGTGCAGTAGGCCATTCGAGCCAGCGCCGCCATTCAATGTGATCATGGCTGATCATCCCCAATCAGTACCCCGTTCCTGCCTTCTCCCCATATCCCCGGACTCCGCTATCTTTAAGAGCCCTATCTAGCTCTCTCTTGAAAGCATCCAGAGAACCTGCCTCCACTGCCCTCTGAGGCAGAGAATTCCACAGACTCACAACTCTCTGTGTGAAAAAGTGTTTCCTCGTCTCCGTTCTAAATGGCTTACCCCTTATTCTTAAACTGTGGCCCCTGGTTCTGGACTTCCCCAACATCGGGAACATGTTTCCTGCCTCTAGCGTGTCCAAGCCCTTAACAATCTTATTGAATGCTGCTATAACACTACACTGTGAAATATTGCACAGTCTGACTTGACGTTTTTCCTATTGTCGTTATTATTTATCTGTTACTTTGGAGGTCCGCTCGGGCAGTGCACCTGAAATTTCGTTGTATGTATTTACAATGACAATAAAGTGTATTTATTATTATTATTATTTATGTACGGAGTTTGTATGTTCTCCCCGTGACCTGCGTGGGTTTTCTCCGGGAGCTCTGGTGTCCTCCCACATTCCAAAGGCACGCAGGCTTGTAGGCTAATTAGCTTGGCGTCATTGTAAATTGTCCATAGCGTGTGTAGGGTAGTGTTAGTGTGTGGGGATCGCTGGTCGGTGTGGACTCAGTGGGCTGAAGGGCCTGTTTCCTCGCTGTATCTCTAAACTAAACTAAAGGGCCTGTCCCACTGGATAGACTCGGCTTGTAATTGCTAGAATTTAGAAGATTGAGTGGGGATCTTATAGAAACTTACAAAATTCTTATGGGGTTGGACAGGCTAGATGCAGGAAGATTGTTCCCGATGTTGGGGGAGTCCAGAACAAGGGGTCACAGTTTAAGGATAAGGGGGAAATCTTTTAAGACCGAGATGAGAATTTTTTGTTTCACACAGAGAGTGGTGAATCTCTGGAATTCTACAGAAAGTAGTTGAGGCCACAGTTCATTGGCTATATTTAAGAGGGAGTTAGATGTGGCCCTTGTGGCTAAAGGGATCAGGGGGTATGGAGAGAAGGCAGGGTTGGGATACTGAGTTGGATGATCAGCTATGATCATATTGAATGGCGGTGCAGGCTCGAAGGGCTGAATGGCCTCTACTCCTGCACCTGTTTTCTATGTTTCTATGTCATTGACTGACATGTCAGGGTTGGCGAAAGATCCAGCTGCGACACTTGAGGACACACCGCGCGTCAATACGCCGTCACGCCGTGACTTTTACGGTGACCTGATACGTCAGTCAATGATGCCGGCAGTTGCCGAAAAAATCGCCAAGTGCGACAGGCCCTTAAAGGGCAGAGCTTCTGAATTTCACTACGGTGGAAAACAAACTGTTATTAAATCATCCTCTGCTTCCCTCATCATTGATGTCAGCATAATCACGTTGATTAATCTGAGTGATGTCAGTGAACCATAATCAGTATAATCCCACCCCCACTCTGCTGGGCACCAATTTCTCCCACTATCCCGCCCCACCTCACCCTCCCCTTCCACCCATATCTCTCCCTCTGGCTTTGCATTTCATTTCTCTTTCCCTTTTAAAATGTTATAGGAAATGATGTTCCCGATGTTGGGGGAGTCCAGAACCAGGGAATAAGGGGTAAGCCATTTAGAACGGAGACAAGGGAACAGCTTTTCTCACAGAGAGTTGTGAGTCTGTGGAATTCTCTGCCTCAGAGGGCGGTGGAGGCCGGTTCTCTGGATGCTTTCAAGAGAGAGTTAGATAGGGCCCTTAAAGATAGCGGAGTCAGGGGATATGGGGAGAAGGCAGGAACGGGGCACTGATTGTGGATGATCAGCCTTGATCACATTGAATGGCGGTGCTGGCTCGAAGGGCCAAATGGCCTACTCCTGCACCTATTGTCTGTTGTCTATTGAAACTGAGGGGTAACGTTTTCCACACAAATGGTGGTGGGTGTAGGGATCGAGCTGCTGGAGGAGGTGGTTGAGGCTGGGACTATCACAAAGTTTAAGAAACATTTGGACTGGTACAGGGATAGGACAGGTTTAGAGGGATATGGACCAAGCGCAGGCAGGTGGGACAAGTGTAGATGGGACATGTTGGTCGGCATGGGCATGTTGGGCTGAAGGGCCTGTTTCCACACTGTATAACTCTATAACTCTAGCTTTCAGTGCTATGCTTTCAGATATAAGTGTGTTAAGAAGTGGAAATAGTTCATTGAAATATGTAAAGGTTTCTGCACAGCACGGTGGCGCAGCAGTTGAGTTGCTGCCTTCCAGCGAACGCAGTGCAAGAGACCCCGGTTCCATCCCGACTACGGCTGCCGTCTGTACGGAGTT
The DNA here is from genome assembly GCF_028641065.1 of Leucoraja erinaceus. Taxonomy (NCBI): domain Eukaryota; kingdom Metazoa; phylum Chordata; class Chondrichthyes; order Rajiformes; family Rajidae; genus Leucoraja; species Leucoraja erinaceus. The sequence goes on from NC_073419.1 coordinate 1,638,443, forward strand.
TGTACGTTCTCCCCGTGGGTTTTCTCCGAGATCTTCGTTTTCCTCCCACGCTCCAAAGAAGTGCGGGTTTGTAGGTTAATTGGCTTAGTAAATGTAAATAAAAAAATTGTCCCTAGTGGGTGTAGGATAGTGTTAGTGTGCGGGGATCGCTGGTCAGCGCGGACCCGGTGGGCCGAAAGGGCCTGTTTCTGCGCTGTATCTCTAAACTAAACTAAACTAAGTACAACAACTTGTCTTCACATGTTTGTGGTACAGGATGCACCAGAATGGCTATAACCCGGGCATGACACTGCCAATTATATACTTAAAAAGAAAGCCAGTCTTCTGACCTGCAAACTAAAAACCAATGACCTCACCCAGGATTTATGGCTTTCAAAAGACAAAGCTTCACTCGAGTTGCAGAATAACATGTTGTGCTCCACGCAGTAATGCTCCATTCATCCAACCATCGCCTCGGCTTATTTATCATCAGCAAACCATGAGCCGTTAATACAGCACTGATGAGATACATTGCATGCAGACTACGAGATGCTGCCTGTCCCGCTGAGTTACTCCAGCAGTTTGTGTCTACCACACGAGCCCTCGGATATCATTTTTAATCAATGGGAAGTTTCTGACTTCCACTTGTTTCTGTATGACTCATTAGCAAAAATATTGGCCATGGAACAACTTAGCAGGATGAAAACATACCAAAACAAAAGGGTTATAATCAAAATGACAATGTTGAAAGTTGCATGGTTTAGTGTACAAGAATCAAACGCAGCAATAGAGTCAACAGACGATAGACAATAGGTGCAGGAGTAGGCCATTCGGCCCTTCGAGCCAGCACGGCCATTCAATGTGATCATGGCTGATCATCCCCAATCAGTACCCCGTTCCTGCCTTCTCAAGTGAAGTCAAGTTTTTTATCACATACACATATGAGATGTGCAGTGAAATTAAAGTGACAAGGCCTGCGGATTGTCCCATATCCCCAGACTCCGCTATCTTTAAGAGCCCTAACCAGCTCTCTCTTGAAAGTATCCAGAGAACCGGCCTCCTCCGCCCTCCGAGGCAGAGAATTCCACAGACTCACCACTCTCCGTGAGAAAAAGTGTTTCCTCGTCTCCGTTCCAAATGGCTTACCCCTTATTCTTAAACTGGGGTAAGCCATTACCCCTTAGTCTTAAGAGTCAGAGCTATATAGCACGGAATCTGGGCCTTTGGTCCAACGCTGACCAAGATGTTCCATCCACACTCATCCCACTTGCCCACGTTTGGCCCATGTCCCTCTAAAACTTTCCGATCCATGCATCTGTCCAAATATGTCTAAAATGTCGACAACAGTTTGATTCAAGTACAAGTATGTATGGATACGTATAACATCATTCTAAATATAGAAATACCATCACCCAGAGTTTCTCCAGCATTTTTGTCTTTTCTTTTTAAAGCTTAAAAAATGAAGTGATACAAGAAATGCATGATATTATCTTTGGCTTATATTATTGTAATGTACACTTCTTCTAATAAATAAAATGAAAAAAAAAATGAAAACAAAAAGTTTGATTCAGATTTATCACCAGACTAATGTCTCATTAACTTTTGAGTCAGTAAACGAGTATGTTTCTAAAAAAAAGATTAAAATGTATTCAGACAGCATTGTTTCTGCAGTAGAGTTGTTGCTGAGAATGCAGTTATAGGAACATTAGGTTGGGGCTCTGGGGTTTAAGAGTCTTGTCCATTTCATACAGTCCTCTGGGAAATGTCGAAAATAAAATATTTATAATAAACCTTTCTCAGCCTAAATAGTATGTACTTCTGGACTCCCTCATGCTCCACCTCGTTGGGAATGCATTCCACACCAGCCCACAACATGCATGTTTATCTCCTTTCAATCATGTCATGGAAAGAAGACATTCCAAGGATTACTACAAAATATTACATTTGATGCCTCATATTTTCCATTGAAGATAAGGTTTTTCTAGCAAAGGTAATTAGGCCGTTAGCAGCACGGTGGCGCAGCGGTAAAGCTGCCTTACAATGCCAGAGATCCGGGTTCGCTACTGTCTCTGGATGCCGACTTTGCACGTTCTACCTGTGACCTGCATGGGTTTTCTCCGGGTGCTTCGGTTTCCTCCCGCACTCCAAAGACGCACAGGTTTGCAGGCTAATTGACTTGATAAAATTGTACATTTTCCTGCCCCCCCCCGCGACATCAATCTGAAGAAGGGTCTCGACCCGAAACGTCACCTATTCCTTCGCTCCATAGATGCTGCCTCACCCGCTGAGTCTCTCCAGCTTTTTTGTCTGCCTTCAAGTGCGGGAGAGGTAGATTTATAATTAAAAGCAAAATACTTTAAATGTTGGCGGCTATTGATAAAGCAGCACAGCACAGCACAGGATGGAGTCCTTCAAACCACAATGTTTGTGTGGAACATGATGCCAAGTTGAATTGATCTTATCTGCCTGCACATGATCCCTATCCCTCTATTCCATGCGTTTGCATGTGCCTATCTAAAAGCTTCCTAAACACCACTATCGTATCTGCCTCCCTTCACCAGCACTACTGGCTCTGCGTTGCAGGCCCCCACTACTGTCTGCATTAAATAAACCTACATTCAACTTTCCCTCCCTCACCTTATAGCCATGCCCTTCCAATGTTGGACACCAGTGTCTGCCTAAGGCAGAGGTCGGCAACCTACGGCCCCCGGGCCGAATGCGGCCTGTAACCCAAAATCATCCGGCCCACCGATCGCGGCCGAGCTCTGGCTGTACCGCATCCTGCGCAAAGCCGCCAGCACGGCCGCGCACCTTCTGGGAACACGTTTAAGAAAGAACTGCAGATGCTGGAAAAATCGAAGGTCGGTTCTCTGGATACTTTCACGAGCTAGCTAGATAGGGCTCTTAAAGATAGTGTGGAGTCAGGGGATATGGGGAGAAGGCAGGAACGGGGTACTGATTGTGGATGATCAGCCATGATCACATTGAATGGCGGTGCTGGCTCGAAGGGCCGAATGGCCTACTCCTACACCTATTGTCTATTGTTCTTTTCAGAATGCCAGGTTCTTGTTCAGAGTCATACAGCATGGAAACAGGCCCTTTGGCCCACACAAGCTCCACCTGCTGCATTTGGCCCACATCCTTCTAATCCTATCCTATCCATGTACCTGTCCAAATGTATTTTAACTAGTCTTGTGATAGTACCTGTTTCAACTATCTCCTTGTTCATTGTGATCATGGCTGATCATCCCCAATCAATAACCCGTGCCTGCCTTCTCCCCATATCCCTTGACTCCACTAGCCCCTAGAGCTCTATCTAACTCTCTTAAATTCATCCAGTGGTTTGGCTTCCACTGCCCTCTGTGGCAGGGAATTCCACAAATTCACAACTCTCTGGGTGAAAACATTTTTTCTCACCTCAGTCATAAATAGCCTCCCCTTTATTCTAGGACTGTGGTCCCTGGTTCTGGACTCCCCCAACATGGGGAACATTTTTCCTGCATCTTGCTTGTCCAGTCCTTTTATAATTTTATGTGTTTCTATAAGATCCCCCCCCCACCTCATCCTTCTAAACTCCAGGGAATACAAGCCTAGTCTTTTGTAGCCTCTGGTCCTGGACTCTCCCACAAGTGGAAACATTCTCTGCCTTAAAGCTCCTTGTTAGCTCCTGACAACGTTCCCCACACACGTCAGATGTGAATGAAAAGTAAGTAAATGCAAGGCTATTTCCAGTGGCAGCAGTTACTGATTGACTATTAGTAAAAAAAAAAATCTGAAACCTATTGTAAAATGCACAGATTGTAAAATAATAATCTACAGGAAGGCAACAAACGCCAGCCATGAGGATCAGTGGCAGGAAATGGCTTGCTGTAGTTCGTAGATAATGAAATCAGGAGTTCTCAACTTGACAGCCACACGAAAAATAACTTGGCCTCTGCCGCCAATACCCACAGGTTACAAAATAGGCTCCACGTTCTTTAATAATATGAAGGCAGAGTAATAAATGTGTTTCAACAAAATAAGTAGGAACTCGGATGCTGCTGCATTTCATTCTTAAACTAGCAAAGGTAATTAGGCCCTTAGCAGCACGGTGGCACAGCGGCAGACCTGCCATACCGCACCAGAGATCCGGGTTCCATCCTGTCTATGGGTGCCGACTCTGCGGGTTCTATCTGTGACCTGCGTGGGTTTTCTCCGGGTGATTCAAGATTCAAGAGAGTTTACTGTTATGTGTTCCTGATAGGACAATGAAATTCTTGCTTTGCTTCACCACAACAGAACATAGTGGGCATTGACTATAGAACAGATCAGTGTGTCCATATACCATTATATAAATATATATACACATGAATAAATAAACTGATAAAGTGCAAATAAATAGATAATGGGCTATAAATGTTCAGAGTTTTGTCCGAGCCGAGTTTAATAACCTGATGGCTGTGGGGAAGTAGTTATTCCTGAACCTGGTTGTTGCAGTCTTCAGGCTCCTGTACCTACCTGAAGGTAGCAGGGAGATGAGTGTGTGGCCAGGATGGTGTGGGTCCTTGATGATGCTGCCAGCCTTTTTGAGGCAGCGACTGCGATAGATCCCCTCGATGGAAGGGAGGTCAGAGCCGATGATGGACTGGGCAGTGTTTACTGCTTTTTGTAGTATTTTCCTCTCCAGGGCGCTCAAGTTGCCGAACCAAGCCACGATGCAACCGGTCAGCATGCTCTCTACTGTGCACCTGTAGAAGTTAGAGAGAGTCCTCCTTGACAAACCGACTCTCCGTAATTTTCTCAGGAAGTAGAGGCGCTGATGTGCTTTCTTAATAATTGCATCAGTGTTCTCGGACCAGGAAAGATCTTCAGAGATGTGCACGCCCAGGAATTTGAAGCTCTTGACCCTTTCAACCATCGACCCGTTGCTCTGGTTTCCTCCCACACTCCAAAGATGTACAGGTTTGTAGGCTAATTGACCCGATAAAATTGTAAATTGTGCCCAGTATGTGGTTAGTGCTAGGGTACGGGTGATTGAAGGTCGGCACGGACTCGGTGGGCCGAAGGGCCTGTTTCCGCACTGTATCTTGGCTCAAGAGTCTTTGGCGAGGAGGCTGAGGTAAGGATGATTCAAAATATGTGGGGTTTTTTTGTCCACTGAAGAAATGGCAGGCAAGTTGGTGCAGTGTGTTTCCTGCAGGATGTGGGAAGTCAAGGTGCTGGTGCTTCTGACAACTACACCTGCAGAAATTGTGTCCAGGTGCAGCTCCTGAATGGACCTGTTGGGGAACTGGAGAAGCTTGTATTCACTGGAGTTTAGAAGGATGAGGGGTCATCTTATAGAAACATATAAAATTATAAAAGGACTGGACAAGCTAGAAGCAGGAAAAATGTTCCCAATGTTAGGCGAGTCCAGAACCAGGGGCCACAGTCTTAGAATAAAGGGGAGGCCATTTAAGACTGAGGTGAAAAAAAACGTTTTCACCCAGAGAGTTGTGAATTTGTGGAATTCCCTGCCACAGAGGGCAGTGGAGGCCAAATCACTGGATGGATTTAAGAGAGAGTTAGATAGAGCTCTAGGGGCTAGTGGAGTCAGGGGATATGGGGAGAAGGCAGGCACGGGTTAATGATTGGGGATGATCAGCCATGATCGCGATGAATGGCGGTGCTGGCTCGAAGGGCCGAATGGCCTCCTCCTGCGCCTATTGTCCATGTATCTCTAAACTGAACTATTGATGAAAAGTTGATGTAAAAATAGCTCGGAGTAACTGCCTTGTCAAACATTAGTTCATTCAACATTGTTTGCACCATTTACAGCCCATGTGTAGTTTGCTCCATGTAGATATAAATGGGGCACTCGGCGGGAAGGACTCGCTATGAGTCGTGGCCGTATCCCATGGGCATGCCCGGTCGCCTGCCGCAGGACCGGGACCCCGCCCGGAGGGGGAAGCCCACCGAGCCGGGGCCCCCCTCCTCGTCCCCTGATGACCGATGACGGGAGAGGAAGTTGGAGGGAGTTGGCGACGGACGGTGGACTAATGGCCCGGTACCAAGAACTGGGGCGGTCTTATCTTCCGCGCCGGCTGCGGGACTCGCTCCCCGGGCAACAAGGGCTGAAGGAGAGGGACCACTGTTTGCGGGATGACGAGAATGCAGGAGACAACTGCAATGGGCCACTGCGGGCAGCTGCAACCGGGAGTGTACAAGTGCGCCAAAATGACACCTCTTGCATATGGAACTCTGCTCTGAACATTTGCGCTCATGTACAGCGATAGTCTTGCTGAACTGAATGCAAAAATCTCACTGTACCTGGGTACACATGATAATAAAGAAGCCATTGAAACATTTTTGACGCAAATGAATTTCTTTGGCAAAAGCACACCTCCAACTGCATTAGGCTGGAAATCCCAGGGAACTGGCCAAATGAATAGATGTGAATCAAAGTCACTGCGAATGGAATCTGGGGAGGCCTTGCAAAGTGATGAGGCTGCCGCATCAGTAAGGGCCTGTCCCACTTTCACAACCTAATTCACGACCTCCGCAGAGTTTGCCCATGACTCATACTCGCAGCATGGCCGTCATGAGGTCGTAGGTAGGCCGTGGCATCAAGTAGGTCGGGGCGTTTTCTAGTCTGATGAAAAATGTCCACGAGTAAAAAAGGTCGTGAATTAGGTTGTGAAAGTGGGACAGGCCGTTTACTTTTCAATACTTTAGGGGCCATCTGTGGCTTGTTGGCCTTTTGCTAGATTCTGCATATATTCCCCCCCCCAAATGACAATCTTAACTGAGATTTATATAGTAGCTTTAACATAAAATGTCATTTTGCAGACTCCCATGAGAGAACAGAGCAGGCCCTTCATCCCAGCATCAACTATCTCCTCCAGCAGCTCGTTCCATACACCCACCACCCTCTGTGTAAAAATGTCACCCCGCAGGTTACTATTAAAGCTTTCACCTTAAACCTCTGCCCTCTTGTCCTCAATTCCCCAACTCTGAGCAAAAGACTCTCGTGCGTTTACCTGACATATTCCTCTCGTGATTTTATACACCTCTATAAGACCATCTCTTATCCTCATGCGTTCCAAGGAATAAAGTCCCAGCCTGCTCAACCTCTCCCTATAGCTCAGGCGCTTGAGACCTGGCAACATGACTGAATAAGTTCATTGGCCAAGTATGTACACATACAAGGAATTTGCCTTGGTGCTCCACTCGCAAGTAGCAACATACAGTAAACAATTAAGAATGAAGCATAAAACATTAAAACATCAAGAATAAAACATTATGGTTTAAACATGTGAATGAAATAAACTACCAGAGCAAAGAGGGCTCGTAAATATTCTCTGCACCCTTTCCAGCTCGACAATTCTACCTCTTTGGTGACCTTCGGACTATCCTTGATCGGACTTTGCTGGCTTTACCTTGCACTAAACGTTATTCCCTTATCATGTATCTGTACACTGTGAATGGATCGATTGTAATCATGTGTTGTCTTTCCGCTGACTGGATAGCATGCAACAAAAGCGTTTCACTGTACCTCGGTACACGTGCCAATAAACTAAAGCCCCTGTCCCATTTACGTGTCATTCGCACGCTAATTACGCAACCTCCCGCAAGAGTCGTGTGCGTCTTCATGCTCCCAAACAGCCGTCTGGATCGTGACGTCATTTGAAGATGTACACAAAATGCAGGAGTAACTTAGCGGGACCGGTAGCATCTCTGGGGAGAACCAATGGGTGATGTTTCGGGTCGAGACTCGTCTTCAGTCTGAAAGAAGGGTCTTAACCCGCAAACGTCATCCGTTGCTTCTCTCCAGAGATGCTGCCGGTCCCGCTGAGTTACTCCTGCATTTTGTGTCCATCTTCAATTTTCTTGGGCCCCGCCCTGGGAGTAGAATTGGGGGCGGATCCGGACTGCAACGGCCGTGATCCCCAGGCCGAGCTCGCCGATCGTTTGCCTGTTTCTGCTGCTGTTGGAGGTGAGACGTTGCGTCGCGCCAGGGTCTTGGGCCTGTCCCACTTTGGCCGTCAGTTACGCGACAGGCCGTTGGCGTGCGAAGATTTTGTTCAGTACAAAATCCCGGAGCCCCGCGCGATACCGCTGACATCTCCATACCCCTTTGCGCTTCTCAGTGGGACCGGCCCCGCGCAGCCACACGATGCCCGTGTGCCTCAACGCAACCACGAGGTCATGTAATTTGCATGCAAGGACACATAAGTGGGACAGGGCCTTAAACCAACAAGCATCTTTCCTATAACAAAATAACGCTCTTTTGTTATAGCTACAGTATATTGTGCTAAACAGCAACCAAAAGTGTTTCACATCCATACCTTTGTCACCAGTGTCCATGCCCCATAACGCACTGTCGACACACACGTCTTCAACTTTACAGAAACCAAATGTAGGATTATCCCCAAAATTCCACTGCAGAAAGGGGAAAAAAACAACTTACTGCCACAGAAATCTTTTAACTTGCCATGAAATATAGGTTATGGGGGCGGTACAATGGCGCAGCGGTAATATTGCTGCCGCACAGCGCCAGAGACCCGGGTTCGATCCTGACTATGGGTGCTGTCTGTACAAAGGTTGTACGTTCTCCCCGTGACCTGCGTGGGCTTTCTCCAGTTTCTTCGGTTTCCTCCCACACTGCTAAGAATAAGGAGTAAGCCGTTTAGAACGGAGACGAGGAAACACTCTTTCTCACAGAGAGTGGTGAGTGTGGAGGCCGGTTCTCTGGATGCTTTCAAGAGAGAGCTAGATAGGGCTCTTAAAAATAGCGGAGTCAGGGGATATGGGGGAGAAGGCAGGAACGGGGTACTGATTGGGGATGATCAGCCATGATCACATTGAATGGCGGTGCTGGCTCGAAGGGCCAAATGACCTACTCCTGCACCTATTGTCTATTGTCTACTCCAAAGACGTACAGGTTTGTAGGTTTATCGGCTTGGTATAATTGTAAATTGTCCCTCGTGTGTGCTGGGTAGTGGTAATGTGCGGGGATCACCGGTCGGTGTGGAACCAAAGGGCCTCATTCCATGCTGTCTCTCTAACCTAAACTAAATATAGATTGTGTCACAATATCGGTTTGTTATTATAGAAAGAAATGATTGAATAAGTAACACAGCACGTTAAACCTTAGCTAAGATCAGCCATGAGCTCAGTCACATGTTGAATTCCAACACGCGGTCAAGTGTTGTGAATATATTTTGTGGCCAAACATGAACACTAAACATTAAACCTTAGGTCATGAAAAATATCGACTTGGCTCACTGAGGTTCTGTGCATGTAGCTGTAATTGTGAAAACAGAGAATCTGGTTGTTGGCTTCATTGGCTAGTTGTACACTGATTCCACATTCCTCACTACATCTGAAATACATGGACATTACATCCTCCCACTCGGACCATACAATATTTCTACTGGGGCGGTCACGGTGGCGCAGCGGTAGAGTTGCTGCCTTACGGCGAATGCAGCACCGGAGACTCCGCGTTCGATCCCGATTCGACTACGGCTGCTGTCCGTACGGAGCTTGTATGTTCTCCCCGTGACCTGCGTGGGTTTTCTCCGAGATCTTTGTTTCCTACCACACTCCAAAGACGTGCCTGTTTGTCGGTTAATTGGCTTGGTAAATGTAAAATTTGTCCCTAGTGGGTGTAGGATAGGCTTAATGTGCGGGGATCGCTGGTCGGCGCGGACCTGGTGGGTCTAAACTTAGGTACGTTACAATACTTACCTTCAGCGGCGGGGGGGGGGGGGGGGGGGGGTTAAAAAAAATTCTGGTCCTGGATTATATTTTGGGAGTGTAAAATTTTGCTGCGAATTTTGGCGCATTCTGTGTGTAAATTTTTTTTTTAATCGCTTTGGCCTATCAGCTTCTGAAAACCCATGACAACGGGGAGATTTATGTAAAATTAGTAGTTTATTTATATGTGAAAAGTGTTTCTTGTGTGAATGTTATTTGGACAAAACGGTGATTTTTTTTTAGGCAGTGTATTTAAAAATCACCGCACCCTCAACGTTCTTTTCTTAAGAAAATTGATAGCTGATTTAGATCCATTAATACAGGTATTGAATCAATTTCCTTTTGGCCTATAAAGCTACAATTAGGTAACTAATATTGTGAATGTATATTTGCTTCAATTTAAAAAAGTTAATCTTTTCTTAAGTAAGATGTTTGGTCCAATCATATTTGTAATTAGCACAATTAGGCTTCTAATTATATGCTTAATAAAGTCATCTAAGAACATTTCTTTCACTGAACATTTCTTTCAGTTCTCTTAAATTTTAAGAAAGTTATGGGCTTTTAAATGTTCTCGATCACAGCTTTTGTGTTAAGTCAATGAAAAAGCAATAGGGAACAAGATGCCAATTTCCAAGTATGAAAATTGCCATAACTTTTTTAATACTGAAGATATGAAAGTGAACTAGGTGTCAAATTAGACTTCTTTTTATGGTTTATCTGATGGGATAAATTAAAGACTTGATTTTTAAAATCTCAAAATGTTGTAACATTGCTACTAAACTAAACTGCTGGACCTTTTGCAGAGCCTAGAATGTGTCTCCCCCAAACCATTTCAGACTCCAGTTTGCCCACCAGAGTAGTGTTTTCAGTTGATAAAAATAGTAATGGAAGAATCTATATTTATAGAATATGGTTACGCAAAAATAATGTATAACAATTTTGATTGGTCATTAAGGAAAACGTTTTACGAGGATGTTGCCAGGACTAGAGGGTGTGAGCTATAGGGAGAGGTTGAGCAGGCTGGGTCTCTATTCCATGGAGCACAGGAGATAAAGAGGTAATCTTATAGCGGTGTACTAAATCATGAGAGGAATAGATCGGGTAGATGCACAGAGTAGGTGAATCGAGGACCAGAGGACATAGGTTTAAAGTGAAGGAGAAAAGATTTAATAGGAATCTGAGGGGTAACTTTTTCACACAAAGGGTGGTGTGTGTATGGAACAAGCTGCCAGAGGAGGTAGTTGAGGCTGGGACTATCCCAACGTTTAAGAAGCAGTTAGACATGTACATGGATAGGACAGGTTTGGAGGGATATGGACCAAACGCAGGCAGGTGGGACTAGTGTAGCTGGGACATGTGGGCAAGTTGGGTCGAAGGGCCTGTTTCTACACTGTTTCACTCTATGACTCATTGAAAGGGATTAATTTATATTGGAGTACAAACCACTATGGAATAAGAATGTTAAATTCATTGGGTCCTGATATGCAGAGTTAATAATAAATAGATTTAACAACAGTTGTAAATCTTTCAATAAAATCGCCTCAATGGTAAGTTAAGTTAGATAGATATAAAAAATACTGACAATGATCTATCTTTCACTAACAGAACACAATGACTGGCAAAAAAATGCCTATTTTGAACATAGAACACCATAGGAACAGACCCTTCAGCCCACCATCCTTGTGCCGTCCATGATGCAAGGCCCATTTTACTCTATTCCTTGCATTTCCGCATGCCTGTCTAAAAACCTCTTAAGTCACTATCGTATCCAAAGATCCTTTTGCAAGCAAGATGGATCACTCCTGCTAAATGCAAGGGGCTGACGTGTAGTACGCAACGGAGCGGAACGTGGGCCTTTTTTTCATCCATTTCAGTAACCCGACCCGACCCAACGTTGCGGGGGAACAGTTTGTGTTAATAAATTATTATTCTGAAAATGAGGAGAAAATTTTTACCAAATAACTTTTTTTTTTACGAGTTGGTTTCCATAGCCGGCTTCCGTCTCCGCACTAGTATCTTTGCTCCGCTACGGGATCTTTGGTTACGGACATGGGGCCGAAAATTACCCATGAATCTGCCCATGACTGTACTAAGTCTTTTTCGTCGAGTGGACTGTCTTGCTCGCTGTAGGATCTTTGATCGTATATGCCTCCACCACCACCCCTGGCAGTGCGTTCCAGGCCTCCACCACTCTATGTGTTAAATAAACTTGCCCTACACTTAAACTTTTCCCGTCGCCTCTAGTGTTGGACAATTTCACCCTGGGAAAAGGTTCTGACTATCTACCTTGTCTATGTCTCTCATAATTTTATGTACTTCTATCAACCTCCGATGTTCCAGGGAAAACAATCCAAGCTTATCCGACCTCTCCCTATAGCTGAAACCCTCTAATCCAGGCAGCGTTCTGGTAAACACAAAATGCTGGAGTAACTCAGCGGGCGAGGCAGCATTTCCAGAGAGAAGGAATGGGCGACGTTTCGGGTCGAGACCCTTCTGCACACTGATGTCGAGTGGGGGCGGGACAGAGATAGAATGTAGGCGGAGACGATAGGACTGGTGAGAGAACTGGGAAGGGGGAGGGGATGGAGAGAGAGGGAAAGCAAGGGCTATCTGAAGTTAGAGAAGTCAATGTTCATACCGCTGCGGTGTAAACTACACCTCTGCACTCTTTGGAAGAAAATGATCAATCCTACACTCAGACGTGATTGATGTTTGGAATATAAAATATATTCCTGGTCGGTGCGGATTTAGTGGGCCGAAGGGCCTGTTTCCATGCTGTATCTCTAAACTAAGAATGATCTGTGTTGAAGCTCCAGCAAATAGGCATTTCTTTATTTTTGATGACTTTAAACACCTTATTGACGGATTTTCTTTTGATCATCTGTCCTAACCCTTCTAATGCTGCTTAGCATTACTGTCTGTCTTAAAAATATCATTCATTATTAAAATTACTCCATAAATAATAGCTTTTGCTCAGTGCTGGAAGGTTATTAAGAAGTACCGTATTTCCCAGCAATGAAGACGCACCCCCAAGAGGCGGAGGAGAGAGAGGAGGGGGAGAGAGGTGTGGAGGAGGGGGGAGATGGGGTACCACCATGAGGTACCACCTCCAGTTTAAATTCCATTTGGAATATTTTGGAGGACCAAGAAACCAAGAGAGAGAGAGAGAGAGAGAGAGATTCCCATCAGCCGCCAGCAATGAGAAATACATTTTCGTGCCCTATTTTTGGGTAAAAAACAGCGCCTTCATTGCCTGGAAATACGGCCCAGCAATTGTCTAGCAAGTGTGTAGGTTTGTTTTCCTTTGGGGAAATGTCTGGTTCATCATCATCAATAATTGTCTAGACAGAGGCACATAGATATAGAGACCAACAATGTGGAGAGCTGCTGATGATGTAGACCAGCACTGAATAATGCCTTGGATCAAACAGCCATTTCAAGGGATATAGAAACATAGAAACATAGAAACATAGAAATTAGGTGCAGGAGTAGGCCATTCGGCCCTTCGAGCCTGCACCGCCATTCAATAGATCATGGCTGATCATCCAACTCAGTATCCCGTACCTGCCTTCTCTCCATACCCCCTGATCCCCTTAGCCACAAGGGCCACATCTAACTCCCTCTTAAATATAGCCAATGAACTGGCCTCAACTACCCTCTGTGGCAGAGAGTTCCAGAGAGAGTTCCAGATATGGGGCGAAGGCAGGAACAGGGTACTGATTGGGGATGATCAGCCATGATCACAGTGAATGGCGGTGCTGGCTCGAAGGGCCGAATGGGCACCTATTGTCTATTAGGTTCAAAGAAAATGTAGAAGAGATCATTGTTATCTAGGAGAAGCTGACAACGAAATATACAGAGATAAAATGTAATGAGGGGGACAGTAGGAGAACTGGTAGGAGAACTAGGAAGGGGCAAGGGATGGAGAGAGAGAGAAACCAAGGGTTACTTGAGGTTAGAGAAGTCAATATTCATCCGGCTGGGGTGTAAGCTGCAGTCTGAAACAGTAAACTAGTCTGAGCCAACCACGATGAGGCCAAATTAAAGTGTATATCTGCCTGCACTTGTGTTTGTCTAAATGCCTCTTATACTTTGCTATTGTATTTGCCTCCACCATTTCCCCTGGAGGTGTGTTCCAGGCACCTACTGTCAGTGCAAAAAAAATATTGCCTTGCAAATCTTTAAATTGCCACCCTCTCACCATAAAGCTGTGCCCACACATAATTGACACTTCCTCTCTGGGAAAAAGGCTATCAAGCCTGAGGAATGGTGTTAAATGATTCATGTGTAGAAACATCTTTGACCGTTCTGTCCTGGGCCTCTTCCATTGCCAGAGTGAGGCCCAGCGCAAATTGGAGAAGCAGCCCCTCATATTTTGCTTGGGCAGCTTACACCCCAGCGGTATGAACATTGACCTCTCTAACTTCAGATAGCCCTTGCTTTCTCCCTCCTTCCCCACCCCCTTCTCAGCTCTACCACAGTCCTACTATCTCCTCCTACTTCCTTTCTTTTACCCACCCCCCCTCCCCACCGACATCAGTCTGAAGAAGGGTCTCAACCCGAAACGTTGCCTATTTCCTTATCTCCATAGATGCTGCCTCACTGGCTGAGTTACTCCAGCATTTTTTGTCTACTTTCCCCACATCACCCCGATCCTGGCCTCTCTCCACTGGCTCCCTGTGCGGTTCCGAATACATTTCAAGATCCTCCTCCATGTCCACAAAGCCCTTAACGGGCTTGCCCCCACCCACATCAAAAGTCTTCTCACCCACCACACCACCTCCAGCTCCCTCAGATTGGCCGACAGAGTTACTGAACATCTAATCATAAGCTCTAGGGGCGACCAAGCCTTTGCGGTTGCAGCTCCTAGACTGTGGAACAGCATCCCTCTTCCCATCAGAACTGCCCCCTCCATCGACTCCTTTAAGTCGAGACTTAAAACTCATCTTTACTCTCAATCCTTTCTTGACGTCCTCTGAGGGAGGGCTACATGTATGTATTAATGTATGTACTTAATCTATGAACCAATGTTGTATAACGTTAGTACCTCCACCAATGTAAAGCACTTTGGCCAACGAGAATTGTTTTTTAAATGTGCTGTAGAAATAAAAGTGACTTGACTTGACGTGACTACTTTCGATTTTTTCAGCATCTGCACTTCCTTCTTAAACAAGGAACTGCAGAGGCTGGTTTAAACCAAAGATTGACACAAAAAGCTGGAGTAACTCAGTGGGCCAGGCAGCATCTCTGGAGAGAAGAAATGGATGACGTTTCGGGCCTTCAGATCCTGTTAAAGGATTCAGCAGGATACAGAAATATGGGCAGAGAAATGGAAGATGGAGTTTAATCCAGACCAGTATGATGTGTTGTACTTTGGGAGGTCAAATGTGAGAACATTAACATTTTAAGAAGCATGATTTCAGAAGAAAGCTGAATTACTCAGTGAATGAATACTGTAAGAATAGTTGTTTTCATACAATTGGATTGAAACATCAGAAATGATGAATTTGAGGCATTGTATTGTGTTTTGAAGGTAGACTAAAATGCTGGAGAAACTCAGCGGGTGAGGTAGCATCTATGGAGCGAATAGGTGACGTTTTGGGTCGAGACCCTTCTTCAGAAATTAGGAAGGACATTCTTGCTATTGAGGGAGTGCAGCGTAGGTTCCCCAGGTTAATTCCCGGGATGGCAGGACTGTCGTATGATGTTATTCATATGTGCAGCATTGTACTGTGCATGTGCAGCATCGTACCGCGCGTGTGCACCATCATACTGTGCATGTGCAGCATTGTACTGTGCATGTGCAGCATCGTACCGTGCATGTGCACCATTGTACTGTGCATATGCAGCATTGTACTGTGCATGTGCACCATCGTACTGTGCATGTGCACCATCGTACTGTGCATGTGCACCATCGTACTGTGCATGTGCACCATCGTACTGTGCATGTGCAGCAGCGTACCGTGCATGTGCACCATCGTACTGTGCATGTGCACCATCGTACTGTGCATGTGCAGCATCGTACCGTGCATGTGCACCATTGTACTGTGCATGTGCAGCAGCGTACTGTGCATGTGCAGCATCGTACCGTGCATGTGCACCATCGTACTGTGCATGTGCAGCATCGTACCGTGCATGTGCACCATCGTACTGTGCATGTGCACCATCGTACCGTGCATGCGCATCGTACTGTGCATGTGCACCATCGTACCGTGCATGTGCACCATCGTACCGTGCATGTGCACCATCGTACCGTGCATGTGCAGCATCGTACCGTGCATGTGCAGCATCGTACCGTGCATGTGCAGCATCGTACCGTGCATGTGCACCATCGTACTGTGCATGTGCACCATCGTACCGTGCAGCATCGTACTGTGCATGTGCACCATCGTACCGTGCATGTGCACCATCGTACCGTGCATGTGCACCATCGTACCGTGCATGTGCAGCATCGTACCGTGCATGTGCAGCATCGTACCGTGCAAGTGCAGCATCGTACCGTGCACGTGCAGCATCGTACCGTGCATGTGCAGCATCGTACGGTGCATGTGCAGCATCGTACCGTGCATCTGCAGCATCGTACCATGCATCTGCAGCATCGTACCGTGCATGTGCAGCAGCGTACCGTGCATGTGCAGCATCGTACCGTGCATGTGCAGCATCGTACCGTGCATCTGCAGCATCGTACCGTGCATGTGCAGCAGCGTACCGTGCATGTGCAGCAGCGTACCGTGCATGTGCAGCAGCGTACATGTGCAGCATCGTACCGTGAATGTGCACCATCGTACCGTGCATGTGCAGCAGCGTACCGTGCAGCATCGTACCGTGAATGTGCACCATCGTACCGTGCATGTGCAGCAGCGTACCGTGCAGCATCGTACCGTGAATGTGCAGCATCGTACCGTGCATGTGCAGCAGCGTACCGTGCATGTGCAGCATCGTACCGTGTATGTGCAGCAGCGTACCGTGTATGTGCAGCAGCGTACCGTGCATGTGCAGCAGCGTACCGTGCAGCATCGTACCGTGAATGTGCACCATCGTACCGTGCATGTGCAGCAGCGTACCGTGCAGCATCGTACCGTGAATGTGCAGCATCGTACCGTGCATGTGCAGCAGCGTACCGTGCATGTGCAGCATTGTACTGTGCATGTGCACAGCAGCGTACCGTGCATGTGCAGCATCGTACCGTGCATGTGCAGCAGCGTACCGTGTATGTGCAGCATCGTACCGTGCATCTGCAGCATCGTACCGTGCATCTGCAGCATCGTACCGTGCATGTGCAGCAGCGTACCGTGCATGTGCAGCAGCGTACCGTGCATGTGCAGCAGCGTACCGTGCAGCATCGTACCGTGAATGTGCAGCATCGTACCGTGCATGTGCAGCAGCGTACCGTGCATGTGCACCATCGTACCGTGTATGTGCAGCAGCGTACCGTGCATGTGCAGCATCGTACTGTGCATGTGCAGCAGCGTACCGTGCATGTGCAGCATCGTACTGTGCATGTGCAGCATCGTACTGTGCATGTGCAGCATCGTACAGTGCATGTGCAGCAGCGTACTGTGCATGTGCAGCATCGTACTGTGCATGTGCAGCAGCGTACCGTGCATATGCAGCAGCGTTCTTGTTTTTTGGCGGGTTTTTCAAAACATGGATTGTCATTATCTTAAGAGTATCTTAAGAAACAAAGAGAGACGAATGGAGTTCGTGTACAAATGACGTGGCAGTAAATTCCTTTGGGCTTTATGCTTCTAAATACTTTATTAAGAGATAAGGCTTTTAAAGATAAATGACTTTATAAAAGTCGACTGACTGTCTACTGGAGAGGAGAACAATCTGCGCCAGCGCGGTTTTTAAGATTCTCTCAAAGCCGACTGACTGCCTACCCTGAGTAATTACTCACGGCACGTGCCTGAACTGAACCATCCTTCGAATAACTAGAGCAGGGGTGGGGAACCTTTTCAGTACGAATGCTGCATTAAGTTAGCTGTAATCTAATAAGGCCGCATCCAAGAAACTTCAATTAGATATACTTCAAAATGTACATTCTTTTGTTATAGCTCTCCTGACTTACTAATGTTTTCATTGTGGCCGTCAGTCGGGGAGGATAATTTCGTTGAATCTTCTTTTACTCTTTGGTATTTTAAATACGTTCATTTTAAGATTAAAATAAAAATCATAAAAGACGAACAAAAACATATTATTAATAAACATAAAAGGTAGACAAAAATGCTGGAGAAACTCAGCGGGTGAGGCAGCATCTGTGTGCAAAGGAAATAGGCGACGTTTCGGTTCGAGACCCTTCTTCAGGTCTGAAGCTTGTCAGACTCCTCCCAATAAACCCAGGCATTCCAGCCAATTTTTCTGACCTGAAGAAGGGTCTCGACCCGAAACGTCGCCTACTTCCTTCGCTCCATAGATGCTGCCTCGCCCGCTGAGTTGTCTACCTTCGATTTTCTAGCATCTGCAGTTCCTTCTTAAATAAAAATAAAAGGATTTGTTCTACAAAATTTGGATTCATTCAAAAGGTCGCACTAAATGGCCTAGAAGGCCGCAGGTTCCCCACCCCTGAACTAGCGTGTTCCTGGCTTACCGTCGACCACATTGGAGACCCTCGGACAATCTATAATTGGACTTAATCTTGCACTAAGCATTATTCAATAAGAAGAGGGCACGGATTAAAGGTGATTAATAAAAACAGTCCGTGATATAAAGTGCTGTGAACACACAATTTTGTTTTGTTTTAGAACGCACTTGCTGACAGGCCGTTGAAAGCAGATTCTACCGAACATTTCAAAAGGGTATGGAATAAACCCTTGAAAGAATAAAGAATCATCGGGCCAAGAAGAATGTGCCAAGGAGTGGGACTATTTGGACAGTTATAACAAACAGCTGATACAGATACAAAGGGCCGCATAGTTGCCTTTTGTGCTGCGTCATACAAGAACCACACCTTAGTGAGTACTGGCAAAACAAAATACCAATCATAGAAACATAGAAAATAAGTGCAGGAGTAGGCCATTCGGTCCTTCGAGCCAGCACCGCCATTTAATATGATCATGGCTCATCATCCACAATCAGTATCCCGTTCCTGCCTTCTCCCCATATCCCTTGATTCAGTTAGCCCTAAGAGCTAAATCTGACTCTCTTGAATATATCCAGTGAATTGGCCTCCACTGTCTTCTGAGGCAGAGAATGCCACAGATTCACAACTCTGGGTGAATTTATTTATCCTCATCTCAGTCCTAAATGGCCTACCCCTTATTCTTAAACTGTGACCCCTGGTTCTGGACTCCCCCAACATCAGGACCATTTTTCCTGCATCATCATTTTAGATGTTTCTATAAATTGAATTAAGTTACAGTTTAGTTTATTGTCCCGTGTACCGAGGTACAGTGAAAAGCTTTTGTTGCGTGCTAACCAGCCAGCGGAAAGACAATACATAATTACAATCGAGTCATTTAACGTCCCTAAACGTTAAGGTTAAGGTGTGAAACGTCCCTAAACGTTAAGGATAAGGTGTGAAAACCCCTCTGCATAGGGATAACGTTTAGGGTAAGGTTAATCCAGCAGAGTCCGAGGGTCATTAACAAAGTAGACAGTACTGCTCTCTGGTTGTGATAGGATGATTCAGTTGGCTGATGACAGATGGGAATAAACTGTCTCTGAATTTCAGGTATCCAATTTCAGGTAGTCCCTGCTTTCTCCCTCCTTCCCCTCCCCTTCCCAGCTCCCACATAGCCCACTGTCTGCACCCCTTCCTTTCTTCTTCCTCTCCTTTCTTTTTCCCGCACCCCCCCCGAACATCAGTCTGAAGAAGCGTCTCGACCAAAAACATCGCCGATTCCTTCGCTCCATAGATGCTGCCTCACCCGCTGAGTTTCTCCAGCATTTTGTCTACCTCTGAAAATAGCCATCAGGCTATTAAACCTGGTGGACAAAACTCTGATTATTAATAACCCATTTTCTGTTAATTGCACTTTATCAGTTTATTTATTCATGTGTGTATATATTTATATCATGGTATATGGACACACTGATCTGTTTTGTAGTCAATGCCTACTATGTTCTGTGTGCTGAAGCAAAGCAAGAATGTCATTGTCCTATACAGGGACACATGACAATAAACTCACTTGAACTTAAACTTGAACTTGAGGTGTATGTTTTCACAATCATATACCTTTTGCCCGATGGGAGAGGGGAGAAGAGGGAGTGGCCAGGGTGTGACTCGTCCTTGATGATGCTGCTAGCTTTGCCGAGGCAGCGTGAGGTGTAGCTGGAGTCAATGGAAGGGAGGTTGCTTTGTGAGATGGTCAGGGCTGCCTCCCAAGGGAACAGGGCCTTTAGACATCCGTGGAGCCATCTTATATGAGCACGTGGAAGAACCAATATGTCAATGTTGACTGAAGATGATAACACCATTTTATTACCTTGCACAACAGCCCCAGTGGAAGTGGTAAGAATAGAGGAATGGAAACGCCAAGACATCAAATGCGTCACCTGAGAGCAAAAACAAAGACATTTTATCAAAGGGCATTGAAATTCACTTGTTAACAATGTACTTACAGCATGAGATGCAAAACTGAATTAAGTTAATAGACATATTAAGATCTTATTTTTCCTAAGATAGACACAAAGTGCTGGAGTAACTCAGCGTGTCAGCAGCATCTCGGGTGGAAAAGGATAGGTGATGTTTGGGGTCGAAGAGTCATTCGCAGATTCTTATTAAATAGGGAATGGGGGTGGGAGAGCCGGGGGGGGGGGGGGGGGCCTAGAGGCGAGAAAAGGCCAGAACAAACCATGGCCGGCAGGAAATGGAGTTAAGATGGAAAGATAGATCAGCCACGTTTGAATGGCAGAGTAGACGAATGGCCTAATTCTGCTCCTATCACTTGTGAACTTAGGAAAGTAAATTTGAATTGCCTCAAGGTTTGTGTGTGATGGGGTGTGGATTCCCCTTGACTAAGCCACAACACAGGGAGGGAGCCCGGTTGCTTCAGGTGCAGCCCTCATGGCAGTGTGGCCAAAGACCCAGATCAGGACATCGTGCCAGGGGAAAATTGTAAACCTGATAAGGTGAGAAATGTTCCCAAACTCAAGAGAATAAATCTGATGTGCCGTAATTGTTTGAGATACATTTGAATACTTTTCCTTTGAGTGTTCATTCAGAGTTGACCAAAGGGCTTCCCCTGGCTACGTGTGTAAGAAGGAACTGCAGATGCTGGTTTACACCGAAGATAGACACAAAAAGCTGGAGTAACTCAGCGGGACAGCCAGCAAGACTGGAGGGAAGGTGTGGGTGACATATCGGGTTCATACCCTTCTTCAGACTGAACCATACATTGAAATAAAAACACAAAACAAACTTGGTAAATAGAATACTTACAGAAGAAAATCATACAGGTTAGATAATTTGAAAAGCATTAAACATTGAGTGACGTGCAAAAAAAGGATGCTTGCTTCAAACAAAATAGATCATGTACCTGAGGGATAAGCAGCACATATCAATATCACCACGCTGAAAATCAAAGGAAATATAAAATAATAAGTTGTACAATTGCCCAATACTTTTCATAGTTTGAACTACGGTGTTTTGATCTTAATGTTTTAACGTTTTAAGTTATATTCTTAATTGTTTACTGTATGTCGTGTTGTTGCTTGCGAGCGGAGCACCAAGGCAAATTCCTTGTATGTGTACATACTTGGCCAATAAGCCTGTTTAAGAAGAAACTGCAGATGCTGGAAAAATCCAAGGTGGACAAAAATGCTGGAGAAACTCAGCGGGTGAGGCAGCGTCTATGGAGCGAAGGAATCGGTGACGTTTAGGGTCGAGACCCTTCCTCAGACTGATGTGGGGGTGGGGGGGGGGGAGAAGAAGAAAGGAAGAGGCAGAGACAGTGGGCTGTGGGAGAGCTGGGAAGGGGAGGGGAAAGAGGGAGAAAGCAGGGACTACCTGAAATCGGAGAAGTCAATGTTCATACCGCTGGGGTGTAAACTACCCAAGCGAAATATGAGGTGCTGCTTTATTCTTTAATTGTTTTATTCTTAATTGTTTACTGTATGGGGTGTTGTTGCTTGCGGGCGGAGCACCAAGGCAAATTCCTTGTATGTGTACATACTTGGCCAATAAACTGATTCATTCATTCATTCAAGAGTAAGACCAAGTTCTTTATACATCCAAATCATTAACCTTGTTTTAACTGAATGCTACGAGAGCTCTGGGAAGCAGAGTTGAGTTAGCTGGGGAGGATAGACATTTTCCACAATGCAAGTAGATAAAGGGATGAGTAACGGAAAAAGGTTCACAAAGTATAGACAAAATGTGACAAAAATGCAAAGCAAATCAATGTACAATTATACGTCTATCGCCCAAAGGTTTTGAGATGTAGCCAAATATCATAGTTGAATTGATCTGCAAATGCAGAGTTAAGAGAAAAACAATAGACAACAGACAATGGGTGCAGGAGTAGGCCATTCAGCCCTTCGAGCCAGCACCGTCATTCAATGTGATCCTGGCTGATCATCCCCAATCAGTACCCCATTCCTGCCTTCTCCCCATATCCCCTGACTCCGCTATCTTTAAGAACCCTATCTAGCTCTCTCTTGAAAGCATCCAGAGAACCAGCCTCCACTGCCCTCTGAGGCAGAGAATTCCACAGACTCACAACTCTTTGTGAGAAAAAGTGTTTCCTTGTCTCCGTTCTAAATGGTTTACCCCTTATTCTTAAACTGTGGCCCCTGGTTCAGGACTCCCCCAACATCAGGAACATGTTTCCTGCCACTAGCGTGTCCAAACCCTTAATAACCTTATATGTTTCAATAAGATACCCTCTCAGCCTTCTAAACTCCAGAGTGTGCACAAGCCCAGCTGCTCCATTCTCTCAGCATATGACAGTCCCACCATCCCGGGAACTAACCGTGTAAACCTACGCTGCATTCCCTCAATAGCAAGAATGTCCTTCCTCAAATTAGGGGACCAAAACTGCACACAATACTCCAGGTGTGGTCTCACTGGGGCTCTGTATAACCATAGGTAGGAGCAGGTTGTTCAGCCCCAAAAGAAGTGAATTGATTTGAAAGATATAGGCATGTTGTTCTAGCCAGTCCATGCCATCGTTCACACTAGTTCTAAGTTATTTTGTCATTCACTCCCTGCACACTACAGGGAAATTTACAGAGACCAATTAACCTACAAACCCGCACGTCTTTGGGATGTGGGAGGAAACCGGAAAATCCGGAGGAAACCCACGCAGTCACAAGGACAACGAGTAAACTCCGCACAGACAGGCCCGAGGTCTGGATGGTACTCGGGTCTCTGGCGCTGTGAGGCAGTGGCTCTATCAGCTGCGCCACCTTATTGTGGCGGTCAAAATGTAGACACAAGAAATCGCAGATGCAGACTGAAGAGGGGTCCTGAGCCGAAACGTTGCCTATTCATGTTCTCCACAGATGCTGCCTGACCCGCTGAGTTACTCCAGCACTCTGTGGAATGTCACCTATCCATGTTCTCCAAGATGCTGCCTGACCCGCTGAGTTACTCCAGCACTCTGTGAAACGTCACCTATCCATGTTCCCCACAGATGCTGCCTGACCCACTGAGTTACTCCAGCACTCTGTGAAACGTCACCTATCCATGTTCCCCACAGATGCTGCCTGACCCGCTGAGTTACTCCAGCACTCTGTGAAACGTCACCTATCCATGTTCCCCACAGATGCTGCCTGACCCGCTGAGTTACTCCAGCACTGTGTGAAACGTCACCTATCCATGTTCTCCACAGATGCTGCCTGACCCGCTGAGTTACTCCAGTACTCTGTGAAACGTCACCTATCCATGTTCTCCACAGATGCTGCCTGACCCGCTGAGTTACTCCAGCACTCTGTGAAACGTCACCTATCCATGTTCTCCACAGATGCTGCCTGACCCGCTGAGTTACTCCAGCACTCTATTGTTCGAACAAGATCATTTTCAGCTTGGTAACCTATGACAGTGGGTGGAACGACAGCGTGGGGGTTGTTGACCCAGGACAAATTTTATATAACATAATTGAAGAAAGATCGAAATGATTTCAAAGCAAGACTGAAACGATGATCCAATTTAGTTTAAGTAAAGGACTGCTAATTGTAGATTGTAGACCTATACTTTCATTTTATTTTAAACTTAAAAAGCAGGAAATGAAATAGTGTCATCTAAAGAAATCATTACAAGCCACCGACAAAATCCTGTCCCTAGATTCTGTGAAGGACAAACACGAAAAAGTTCATAAGGTCATAAGTGATAGGAGCAGAATTAGGCCATTTGGCCCATCAAGTCTACTCTGCCATTCGATCATGGCTGATCTATCTCTGCCTCCTAACCCCATTCTCCTGCCTTCTACAGGTGCACAGTAGAGAGCATGCTGACCGGTTGCATCGTGGCTTGGTTCGGCAACTTGAGCGCCCTGGAGCGGAAAAGACTACAAAAAGTAGTAAACACTGTCCAGTCCATCATCGGCTCTGACCTCCCTTCCATCGAGGGGATCTATCGCAGTCGCTGCCTCAAAAAGGCTGGCAGTATCATCAAGGACCCACACCATCCTGGCCACACACTCATCTCCCCGCTACCTTCAGGTAGAAGGTACAGGAGCCTGAAGACTGCAACGTCCAGGTTCAGAAATAGCTACTTCCCCACAGCCATCAGGCTATTAAACTCAACTGAAACAAATCTTTGAACATTAATAGCCCATTATTTGTTTATTTCCACTATATCTGCTTATTGATTCATGTGTGTGTATATTTATATAATAGTATATGGACACACTGATATGTTCTGTATTCATGCCTACTATGTTCTGTTGTGCGGAAGCAAAGCAAGAATATCATTGTCTATCTGGGGCACTTAACAATAAACTATCTTGACTTGACTTAACTTCTCCCCATCACCTTACTGCCTGCTGGGAACAGCTGATGTGCTGTGGCTTGAGAAGCTCTCAGGTCGCAATGAAGCTGAAGTACCTGCATCATCAGCAAACAGCAAAACAGGCACAGAATCAAACCTCGCATGTCGTCGGGATGTGGGAGAAAACTGGAGCACCCAAAGGAAATCTATGCAATCACAGGGAGAACATGCAAACTCCACACAGAGAGTATTGGCATTGGTGAGGCCAATTCTGGAGTATGGTGTACAATTTTGGTTGCCTCATTATAGGAAGGATGTCAACAAAATAGAGAGAGTACAGAGGGGATTTACTAGAATGTTGCCTGGGTTTCTGCAACTAAGTTACAGAGAAAGGTTGAACAAGTTAGGGCTTTATTCTCTGGAGCGCAGAAGGTTAAGGGGGGGCTTGATAGAGGTCTTTAAAATGATGAGAGGGATAGACAGAGTTGACGTGGATAAGCTTTTCCCACTGAAAGTAGGGAAGATTCAAACAAGAGGAGATAACGCTAGAAGAAGGGTTTCGGCCCGAAACGTTGCCTATTTCCTTCGCTCCATAGATGCTGCTGCACGCGCTGAGTTTCTCCAGTTTTTGTGTACCTTCAAACAAGAGGACATGATTTGAGAATTAAGGGACTGAAGTTTAGGGTTAACATGAGGGGGATCTTCTTTACTCAGAGAGTGGTGGCTGTGTGGAATGAGGTGAAGGTGGTGGAGGCAGGTTCGTTTTTATCATTTAAAAATAAATTGGATAGTTATATGGACGGGAAAGGAATGGAGGGTTATGGTCTGAGCGCAGGTAGATGGGACTAGGGGAGAATACGTGTTCGGCACAGACTAGAAGGGTCGAGATGGCCTGTTTCCGTGCTGTAATTGTTATATGGTTAGTAGAGAAGCAACAAACCTTTCTTCATCAACGAGGTTGAGTCAATGATATTTACCTGCACAGGTAGCTTAAATACTGTTGCTCAAGATCACTGAAAGAGAAAAAAAGGCTTCAATATCCTTCCATGTTAGCGATTTACACCTCAACTTCCTTCAAAGGCTTAGGAAGTTTTTGCTTGTCTCCTTACAACTCTCACCAACTTCTACAGATGCACCATAGGAAGCATGTTATGAGGATCAGCTGAATCATCCTACCACAAGCAGTGCTGAACTACTATCTACCTCTTTGATCACCCTCGGAATAGCCTTGATTGGACTTTGCTGGCTTTACCTTGCACTAAATGTTATTCCCTTATCATGTATCTGTACACTGTGGACGGCTCGATTGTAATCATGTATTGTCTTCCCGCTGACTGGTTAGCACGCAACAAAAGCTTTTCACTGTACCTCGGTACACATGACGATATACTAAACTGATTCAACTGATATCCATTACATATCTGAAGAAGGGTTTCGGCCCGAAACGTTGCCTATTTCCTTCGCTCCATAGATGCTGCTGCACCCGCTGAGTTTCTCCAGCTTTTTTGTGTAACCTCCATTACATATCCGTCTGAAGAAGGGTCTCGACCCAAAACGTCACCTATTCCTTCGTTCCATAGATGCTGCCTCACCCGCTGAGTTTCTCCAGCATTTTTGTCTACCTTCCATTACAAGCATGTCATCAGAAACCAATTTAAATTATAAATACAAAAATGTGAAACTGCCCTTTCAAAATTCACACAGATTTCCACTGAAAGCTGACCAGCTGTTCTATTGTGCTGACTCAAACCCTCTTCACATTAGTAGTTTTCAGCATAGCAGTGCTTGAGTGCTTGGTTTATTATTGTCTCATGTACCGAGTTATCCAGTCAGCGAAAAAACTATACATGAATTACAATCATGCCATCCAAATTGTACAGATATAAGATAAAGGGAATAACATAGGCACTGTGACCAATAATTACATCCTTCTCATGAACTTTGACAATAGACAATAGACAATAGGTGCAGGAGAAGGCCATTCGGCCCTTCGAGCCAGCACCGCCATTCAATATGATCATGGCTGATCATCCACAATCAGTGCCCCGTTCCTGCCTTCGGCCCTTCGAGCCAGCACCGCCATTCAATATGATCATGGCTGATCATCCACAATCAGTGCCCCGTTCCTGCCTTCTCCCCATATCCCCTATCTTTAAGAGCCCTCTCTAGCTCTCCCTTGAAAGTATCCAGAGAACCGGCCTCCATCGCCCTCTCAGGCAGAGAATTCCACGGACTATAAACAATATATTTTAAAACTTAAAACATTAGTTCCGAGTCTGACTATTTTAAGAGCAAAGAATGTTTTACATTTGGAGATTACAATGTGGAACATAATACCATAGTCATTGAGGGCAAAAGCCAGATGAGCATTTGATGGAAGAGAGAACAGAAGAAGAATTTGATGAGATTAGGGTCTTACAGAGTGGAAACACCGGCCAATATGTTCCAGCTACACTAGTCCCACCTGCCTCCATTTGGTCCATATCCCTCTAAACCTGTCCTATCCATGTACCTTTGTAGGATGGAATTACAGATGCTGGTTTAAACCGATGACACAAAAAGCTGGAGTAACTCAGCGGGATAGGCAGCATCTCTGAAGAGTAGGAATGGGTGACGCTTCAGGTCGAGACTGGGTCTTGACCCAAAAAGTCACCCATTCTTTCTCTCCAGAGATGCTGCCTGTCCCGCTGAGTTACTCCAGCATTTTGTGTCTACGGTTGAAACCAGCATCTGCAGTTCCTTCCTACAAGTTAAATAACATGAGTAGGAAAGAACTGCAAATGCTGGTTTATTCCGAAGATAGACACAGAGTTACTCCAGTTTTTCAGGTATATCTTCTATCCATGTAACTGTTTCTGAAATGTTGGGATAGTCTCAACTACCTCCTCTGGCAACTTGTTCTATGCACCCACCACCCTTTGTGCGAAGATAAAGAGATTGGAGATACTTGTGTAAGCATCCATGCAGGAGATGATCTTTGAGGTCAATGATATTATTTGGTGCCGTAGATACTTTGAAAGGCAGGGTGAAGGAACTTCATTGCTAATACATTTGGCATAGTGGTCTGGACATTTGCCACATCTCTAATTCATTGTAGATGACAGTATTTTGTACAACAAAAAAAAAAAGAATAAATACTTGTGTGAGAAAGAGCTATTGAGGGAGTGCAACGTGGTTTACAAGGTTAATTCCCGGGATGGCGGGACTGTCGTATGCTGAGAGAATGGAGCAGCTGGGCTTGTACACTCTGGAGTTTAGAAGGATGAAACATATAAGATTGTTAAGGGTTTGGACACGCTTGAGGCAGGAAACATGTTCGCGATGTTGGGGGAGTCCAGAACCAGGGGCCACACACAGTTTAAGAATAACGGGTAAGCCATTTAGAACTGAGACGAGGAAACACTTTTTCTCACAGAGAGTGGTGAGTCTGTGGAATTCTCTGCCTCAGAGGGCGGTGGAGGCAGGTTCTCTGGATGCTTTCAAGAGAGAGCTAGATAGGGCTCTTTAATATAGCGGAGTCAGGGGATATGGGGAGAAGGCAGGAACGGGGTACTGATAGGGGATGATCACATTGAATGGCAGTGCTGGCTCGAAGGGCCGAATGGCCTACTCCTGCACCTATTGTCTATTGTCTATTGTCTAAAGCACATTATTTTGATCCAATAGCTGAAGCAATGCAACTGTTATTTGTGTCTCTGTGTCTATTAGAAACCCGAATGGTCCTGCAACAATGCCAAAAGTTGAACTGTTGAGCTCCTGTGTTAGAATAAAAATCTGAACAGTTTTACCTGAGTGAACAGGGTTTTAACTTCTGAAATACTTTGTATCCACCTGCAAAAAAAAACAAAACATCATCAGTTAACTTTAGGATGGCAAAGTGGCACAGCTGGTAGAGCTGCTGCCTCACAGCGCCAGAGATCCAGGTTCAATCCTGACCTCAGCTGCTGTTTGTAGGGAGTTTGCACATTTTCCCATTGGCATGGGTTTTCTCTGGCTTCCTCCCACATCCCAAAGACATGCATGTTTGTGGGTTAATTGGCCTCTGTAAATCGCCCCCTCTCGTCTAAGGAGCGGATGCAAATGTGGGATAACACAGAACTAGATGTATAGGGCTCTGGTGAGACCACATCTGGAGTATTGTGCGCAGTTTTGGTCTCCTAATTTGAGGAAGGACATCCTTGTGATTGAGGCAGTGCAGCGTAGGTTCACGAGATTGATCCCTGGGATGGCGGGACTGTCATATGAGGAAAGATAGAAAAGACTAGGCTTGTATTCACTGGAGTTTAGAAGGGTGAGGGGATATCTTATAGAAACATATAAAATTATAAAAGGACTGGACAACCTAGATGCAGGTAAAATGTTCCCAATGTTGGGCGAGTCCAGAACCAGGGGCCACAGTCTTAGAATAAAGGGGAGGCCATTTAAGACTGAGGTGAGAAAAAACCTTTTCACCCAGAGTTGTGAATTTGTGGAATTCTCTGCCACAGAGGGGAGTGGAGGCCAAGTCACTGGATGGATTTAAGAGAGAGTTAGATAGAGCTCTTGGGGCTGGTGGAATCAAGGGATATGGGGAGAAGGCAGGCACTGATTGGGGACGATCAGCCATGATCACAATGAATGGCGGTGCTGGCTCGAAGGGCCGAATGGCCTCCTCCTGCACCTATTTTCTATGTTTCGATGTTTCTATGTTTCTATGTAACAGAATGTAACAATGGGCGGCACGGTGGCACAGCGGTAGAGTTGCTGCCTCACAGTGTAAGGGACCCAAGTTCGATCCTTACTACGGATGTTGTCTGTACAGGATTTTTACCTTCTCCCTGTGACCTGCGTGGACATTCCCCGGGTGCTCCAGTTTTCTCCCACACTACATCGACGTACAAGTTTGTAGGCAATTGGCGTTGGTAAAAATTGTAAATTGTCCCAAACGTTCAGTGGCTGAAGAAAGATGTCGACCCGAAACGTCACCTATTCCTTCGCTCCATCGATGCTGCCTCACCCGGAGAGTTTCTCCAGCATTTTTGTCTACCTTCGATTTTTCCAGCATCTGCAGTTCTTTCTTAAACAAATTGCCCCTAGTGTTCAGTGTGGGTGTGTACGGGGATTGTTGGTTGGTGCGTACTCGGTGGGCCGAAGGGCGTGTCTCCGCGTTGGCTAAGGCTAAGAATAAGGAGGAAGCCATTTAGAACGGAGACGAGGAAACACTTTTTCTCAGAGAGAGTGGCGAGTCTGTGAAATTCTCTGCCTCAGAGGGCGGTGGAGGCAGGTTCTCTGGATGCTTTCAAGAGAGAGCTCAGCACCGCCATTCAATGTGATCATGGCTGATCATCCCCAATCAGTACCACGTTCCTGCCTTCTCCCCATATCCCCTGACTCCGCTATCTTTAAGAGCCCTACCTAGCTCTCTCTTGAAAGCATCCAGAGAACCTGCCTCCACCGCCCTCTTGAGGCAGAGAATTCCACAGACTCACAACTCTCTGTGAGAAAAAGTGTTTTCTCGTCTCCATTCTAAATGGCTTACCCCATATTCTTAAACTGTGGCCCCTGGTTCAGGACTCCCCCAACATCGGGAACATGTTTCCTGCCTCCAGCGTGTCCAAACCCTTAATAATCTTATATGTTTCAATAAGATCGCCTCTCATCCTTCTAAAATCCAGAGTGTACAAGCCCAGCCGCTCCATTCTCTCAGCATATGACAGTCCCGCCATCCCGGGAATCAACCTACGCTGCACTCCCTCAATAGTAAGAATGTCCTTCCTCCAAATAAAGCTCTATTGTATCTTATCGTATCGTTAGACACAAAATGCTGTGGTACCTCAGTGGGTCAGGCAGCAGCTCTGGAGAAAAGAAAGTCGGGGAGGGTTTCGACCCGAAATGTCACCTATTCATTCTCTCCAGAGATGCTGCATGACCCGCTGAGTTACTCAAGCATTTTGTATCTGTACTCGGTTTAAACCAGCATCTGTAGTACACCTTCCTACACATTCTCCATCGGTGCTGCTTGACCGACTGAGTTACTCCAGCACTGTGTGTCTTTTTATTCTACACAAGCAGATATTGGGACAGGTTTTAAGCAGCACCCTACAAATAAAAGAGGTATGAGGCACACAGATTTGACCTACTGTACCTACTCCTGCACCTATTGTCTATTATCTATTGTCTACCTCACTAAGGTCATATGTGATAGGAGCAGAATTAAGCCATCAAGTCTACTCCGCCATTCAATCATGGCTGATCTATCTCTCTCTCCTAACCCCATTCTCCTGCCTTCTCCCCATAACCCCTGAGACCCGTACTAATCAAGAATCTATCTAGCACTGCCTTAAAAATATCTACTGACTTGGCCTCCACAGCCTTCTGTGGCAATGAATTCCACACATTCACCACCCTCTGACTAAAGAAATACCTCTTCATCTCCTTCCTAAAGAAACGCCCTATAATTCTGAAGCTATGATCTCTAGTCCAAGACTCTCCCACCAGTGGAAACATCCTCTCCACTTCCACACGAGCCAAGCCTTTCACTATTCTGTAATGTTTCAATGAGGTCGCCCCTCATTCTTCTAAACTTCAGCGAGTGCAGGCCCAGTGCCGTCAAACGCTCATCATAGCTTATGTTCAAGATGGAACTGCAGATGCTGGAAAATCGAAAATTGCTGGAGAAACTCAGCAGTTTGAAGAAGAGTTTCGGCCCAAAATGTTGCCTATTCCCTTTGCTCTATAGATGCTGCCGCACCCACTGGGTTTCTCCAGCAATTTTGTCTACCGCTCATCATAGGTTATCCTACTCATTCCTGGGATCATTCTTGTAAACCTCCTCTGGACCTTCTCCAGAGCCAGCACATCCTTCCTCAGATACGGTGCCCAAAACTGCTCACAATATTGCAAATGCGGCCTGACCAGCGCCTTGTAGAGCCTTCACTTAGGTTTAGAAGAAGAACTCTGGAGCATGGCCCCACTATGGTCAATGGCAGTAGAGCATGTGGAGATGGGGCCTGTGAATGTGGAGCAGAATAACAGACAGCCAACCATGTCATCTCTACCACCAAATGGAGCTCTGTCAGGGCCTGGCAGACATTGACGCCAACAGAGCCAACAACCTGGCTGCTCAACACCCGGAGGTACACAAAAATGCTGGAGAAACTCAGCGGGTGCAGCAGCATCTATGGAGCGAAGGAAATAGGCAACGTTTCGGGTCGAAACCCTTCTTCAGACTGATGTGGGGTGGGGGGGAGAAGGAAGGAAAAAGGGAGGAGGAGGAGCCCAAGGGCTGGGGGATGGGAGGAGACAGCTCGAGGGTTAAGGAAGGGGAGGAGACAGCAAGGACTAGCAAAATTGGGAGAATTCAACGTTCATGCCATCAGGACGCAAGCTACCCAGGCGGAATATGAGGTGCTGTTCCTCCAATTTCCGGTGTTGCTCATTCTGGCAATGGAGGAGACCCAGGACAGAGAGGACAGGACAGACTGGGAATGGGAGGGGGAGTTGAGTGCTGAGCCACCGGGAGTTCAGGTAGGTTATTGCGGACTGAGCGGAGGTGTTCGGCGAAACGATCGCCCAACCTCTGTTTCATCTCCCCGATGTAAATCAGCTGACATCTAGAGCATCTCAACACCCGGCTTGAGATCTAACTATTCCTTTGGTTTATGTTCCATTCACAAGAAGTTCTTCGTCTTGACAAAGTGATTAAATTCAGGGAGGTTCAAGCAACCAAATCAGACACTGATATCTTAGGCATCTTGTCACAGAGCAGGGAGGTGAAAACCATTGCGGGATTTGGAAACAAGGTTGATCATTTTGAATTTTAGAGCAATTAACTTTGGTTAAATTTAGGCTCCTAACTTTGAGGCTAATCATATCGCAGGTTGAATATAAAATTGTGATCCTTCCACAGAGGATCATTTTTAATATTACAAATTAACCTTATTTCAGTACACCGTGGATATTAATCAGAAGTATATAAAATTGTGGGAGCTCGTAAGTTCATGTGACAGCGGCAGAATTAGGCCATTCGGCCCATCAAGTCTACTCCGCCATTCAATCATGGCTGATCGATCGATCTCTCCAAACCCCATTCTCCTGCCTTCTCCCCATAACCCTGACACCCGTACTAATCAACAATCTATCTATCTCCTGGCCCTGTAGCGGCGCTGCCCAAGCAGTGGCGGCTCATCTGCAGTCCGTCTGTCTTTTTATTGTGTTTTATTTTGTTTTGTTGGACGTATGTTTTAGTTTATTTTTAGTTGTATGTGTGGGGGGGGGCGGGGAAAACTTGTTTTAGTCTCGTCCTTCGGGGGGATGCGACCTTTTCTTTGTCGTATCTTCGTCTCAGTCTCCGTCTGCGCTGAGGCCTAATCGCGGCGCTGGCGGCCTCCAACTGGAACTGACCTCGAGGGCCTGGAGGCTCGAGGCTCCGACTCGCCATCGCGAAGCTGGCCGACTTCGGGGCTTCGGAGCCTCGGAGGCTTCGGCCGCGGGCCCAGTGGACGGCAACATCGGGAGCTCGCAGGTCCCAGGTTGGTGACCGATTCTCCAGAGCTCCCGCAACAACAGCTTTGTCCGCTGGAATGGAGGGTGGCAGCTTCGTCCGCCCCGGGACGCGGAATTTGAACCGGCCCGTTCGCGGAGCTCAGGTTAAGCCGCGGGACTTACCACCACCACCACCCGGCGGAGTCCCAACATCGAAATCCTGGATCGCCTCAACGCAGAGGGAGAACAAGGAGGGAAGAGACAAGGACTTTAAGACTTTTGCCTTCCATCACAGTGAGGAGGTGCCTGGTAGACTCACTGTGGTGGATGTTAAACTGTGTTCATTGTGTGTTCTGTTATTTTATTCTCTGTCATGACTGCAAGGTATGCAATTTCGTTCAAACTAAAAGTTTATATGACAATAAAGGATACTTTATACTTTATACTTTAACTCTACCATAAATATATCCACTAACATTGTCTCCTGTGGCAAAGAATTCCACAGATTCACCACCCTCTGACTAAAGGAATTTCTCCTCATCTCCTTCCTAAAAGAACGTCCTCTAATTCTGAGGCTGTGACCTCTAGCCCTAGACTCTCCCACTAGTGGAAATATCCTCTCCACATCCACTCTATCCAAGCCTTTTACTATTCTATACGTTTCAATGAGGTCCCCCCTCTTTCTTCTAAACTCCAGCGAGTACAGGCCCAGTGCCGACAGGCGCTGATCATGGGTTAACCTACTCATTCCTGGGCATAATCCTATGCATAATTAGAGGCATAATGTGGCGGTACGGTGGCGCAGTGGTAATTGCCGCCTCACAGCGCCAGGGACCTTCGATCCTGACTACGGGTGCGGTCTGTACGGAGTTTGTGTAGACCAGTTTCTGCAGTTCCTTGTTTCTACATTACTGGGGTAGCGGTAGATTTGCTGCCCTAGTGTTTGCAGCGCCGGAGACCTGGGTTCTATTCCGACTACGGGTGCTGCCGGTATGGAGTTAGTCTATTCTCCCCGTGACCGCGTGTGTTTTCTCTGAGATGTGCGGTTTCCTCCCACACTCCAACGACATACAGGTATGTTGGTTAATTGGCTCAGTATGTGTGTAAATTGTCCTGAATGTGTGCAGGATAGTGTTATTGTGCGGGGATCGCAGGTCGGTGCGGACTGGGTGGGCTGAGGGACCCGTTTCCACGCTGTATCACTAAACTAAACTAAACTACCTTTTGCTGAAGGGCAAGTTCGTCTGCAGCATTGCTCAATGTTCTATGTTTAACTAACGTGTTCTTGTGTTGTAAACACAAAATGTGATTTTACTTGTTCATCAGTCACTGAAAGTTAGCATGCAGGTACAGCAGGCAGTGTAGAAAGCAAATAGTATGTTGGCCTTCATAGAGAGAGGATTTAAGTATAGGAGCAAGGAGGTCCTACTGCAGTTGTACAGGGCCCTGGTGAGACCACACCTGGGGTATTGTGTGCAATTTTGGTCATCTAATTTGAGGAAGGGCATTCTTGCTATTGAGGGAGTGCAGTGTAGGTTTACAAGGTTAATTCCCGGGATAATGGGTCTGATATATAATGATAGAATGGAGCAGCTGGGCTTGTATACTCTGGAATTTAGAAGGATGAGATCTTATTGAAACATATAAGGTTATTAACGGTTTGGACGCTAGAGGCAGGAAACATGTACCTGATGTTGGGGGAATCCAGAACCAAGGGTCACAGTTTAAAAATAAGGGGTAGGCCATTTAGGACTGAGATGTGGACATTTTTTTCACCCAGGGAGTTGTGAATCTGTGGAATTATCTGCCATAAAAGCCAGTGGAGGCCAATTCACTGGATCTTTTCAAGAGAGTTAGATATAACTCTTAGGGTTAACAGGATCAAGGGATATGGTGAGAAAGCAGGAACGGGGTACTGATTTTGGATGTAGACACAAAATGCTGGAGTAACTCAGCAGGACAGGCAGCATCTCTGGAGAGAAGGCATAGATGCTGCCTGCCCCGCTGAGTTACTCCAGCACCTTGTGTCTACCTTCGATTTAACCAGCATCTGCAGTTGTTTCCTACTGATTTTGCATGATTAGCCACGATCATATTGAACGGCAGTTCTGACTTGAAGGGCCGAATGGCCTACTCATGCCCCAATTTTCTATGTTTCTAAAATGCTGGAGTAACTCAGCAGGTCAGGCAGAATCTCTGGAGAAAAGGAACAGGTGACGTTTCGGGTGGCGACACTTCTTCAGACAATTGACAATAGGTGCAGGAGTAGGCCATTCGGCCGTTTGAGCCAGCACCGCCATTCAATGTGATCATAGCTGATCATCTCCAATCAGTACCCCGTTCCTGCCTTCTCCCCATATCCCCTGACTCCGCTATTTTTAGCTCTCTCTTGAAAGCATCCAGAGAATTCCACAGACTCACCACTCTGTGTGAAAAAGTGTTTCCTCGTCTCCGTTCTAAATGGCTTACCCCTTATTCTTAAACTGTGGCCCCTGGTTCTGGACTCCCCCAACATCGGGAACATATTTTCCTTGTGGTCCCTTGACACCGTCAACCTGACAAAAACGGTTTCAAATGCATTTTATGAACTCGGCTCACAAACCACTTGTGCTCATTTGTTTGCACCAACTATACGAGGGACTAATGTCCTCCATAAGTAACCTCTATCCTAGTTGCAAGCCCGGATACCTTGATGTATGTTCTGTCGACATAATTCAGAAACTATACCCACAAATGTTTAGTTTGTAGCGGCACCAATCGTGGTGAATAAGGCCAGACGTCAGGCTGGTTCAAACAGTAGTTTTATTCAGGTGTTACATGTTAAGTTGGTCCTCTAACGTAATTGTCAATGCTGCTGTAGCTGAGCGAGGTTGTTCTCTCGGGCTCAGCTACCTGTTGACTCCCTCAGTCTCAAGGTGAGATAAGCTTAAGGAGCAGGACACTCCCTCTAGCCCGTGACGTCACGTGCCAGCCCTCGTAGCTACTGACGAGGGTTTGACCATAAGTGGTCCGTGTATCAGCTGACGCCCCAAGTTTAAGAAAGAACTGCAGATGCTGGAAAAATCGATGGTAGACAAAAATGCTGGAGAAACTCAGCGGGTGAGGCAGCATCTATGGAGTGGAGGAATAGGTGACGTTTCGGGTCGAGGTCTTTGTAATTTTATGGCCACAGTATCATCCATTTGTGTTCTGCAGCCACTGTGACCATTGTTTGCCCACCTCCATCATTTTTACATTGCAATTATTTTCTTTGCATCAAGAGTCAAGTCATGAGACAAGAGTGTTTTATTGTCATATGTCCCGGGTGGGACAATGGAATTCTTACTTGCTGCAGCACAACAGAATATGTGAATATGGAAACATTGTACATAACAGGAAAGTAAAGAAAAAGTTCAATAAATAACAAATATAGTGCAAATAACAAATAATAATATAGTCTTTTGCAGTTCAGAGCTCAGAGCTTATTCGCTGTTGTGTTTAATAGCCTGATGGCTGTGGGGAAGTAGCTGTTCCTGAACCTGGACGTTACAGTTTTCAGGCTCTTGTACCTTCTTCCTGATGGCAGTGGTGAGATGAGTGTGTGGCCAGGATGGTGTGGGTCCTTGATGATTTTGGCTGCCTTTTTGAGGCAGCAACTACGGTAGATCCCTTCGACGGTGGGGCGGTCAGAGCCGGTGATGGACTGGGCAGTGGTCACAACCTTTTGTAGTCTTTTTCGCTCCTGGACGTTCAAGTTGCCGAACCAGGCCACGATGCAACCAGTCAGAATGCTCTCTACCATGCACCTGTAGAAGTTTAGGAGAATCCTGTTCGACATGCCAAATCTCCGTAATCTTCTCATGAAGTAGAGTCGCTGATGTGCCTTCTTTACAATTGCATCGGTGTGCTGGGTCCAGGAAAGATCTTCTGATATATGCACGCCCAGGAATTTGAAGTTATTGACCCTCTCCACCATCCATACATGCCATACATTCCGAATTAACCATTTTCAATCTTGGACACCTTGCAACCACGTTACACTAATTGCCAAGGAATCAAACCATTTATCCTTATTTGTATCAGGGATTCATTGACTGTTATAAATGTCCTCCGCATTCACAGATAGTGCATTCAATTTTAACCCTTTACCATTTACCCCAGCTATATTCTCAATTACTGATGCTGGGATGACTGATTTTATACTTGAATGACTTTCTATATTGAATGCAATTATGTTTAGTCCTGGCTTTTCACTTCAAACTTATGAAAACTCCCCCAAAACTCCCTCACCATGTTACTTTGGTAATATATAATGCAGCCCAGACCATCACCCAAACCAACCTCCCTTCTATTATCCAGATCAGTCTGAAGAAGGGTCTCGACCCAAAACATCACCCATTCCTTCTCTCCAGAGATGTTGCCTGTCCCGCTGAGTTACTCCAGCATTTTGTATCTACCTCCCTTCTATGGACTCCATCTACACCTCACGCTGCCTCGGCAAGACCAGCAGCATCATCAAGGACCAGTCGCACCCCGGCCACTCCCTCTTCTCCGCTCTCCGTTCAGGGAAAAGGTACAGAAGCGTAAAAACGCACACCTCCAGATTCAGGGACCGTTTCTTCCCGGCTGTTATCGGGCAACTGAACCATCCTACCACAACCAGAGAGCAATCCTGAACTACTATCTACCTCATTGGTGACCATCAGTCTATCTTTGATCGGACTTTACCTTGCACTGAACGTTATTCCCTTTTCCTGTATCTGTACACTGTGGACGGCTCGATTGTAATCATGTATTGTCTTTCCGCTGACTGGTTAGCACACAACAAAAGCTTTTCACTGTACCTCGGTACATGTGACAATAAACTACACTGTAACTGAATTCAATTTTAACACTACCATTTTTCCCAGGTCTATATTTGCAATTACTGATGTTGTGATGACTGATTTTATACTCTGTCCATTCGTGACTTTCTTTATTTACTGCAACTATCTTTAGCCCTGGCTTTTCTCTTCAGTCTTCCCCAAATCTCTTCACCATATTACTTTGGAAATATACAACCGCTAAAGTCTTGACATTAGAGAGCATATCGGGTGCAAGAGAACAATGAGAACACTGCTTCTGGAAGAATTTTGAAACCTCTGGTCCATTTCACATTTTGTCGTGATAGATTTCATAGAACAAAAAGGAAAGTGCTGGAGTAACTCAGTGGAACACACAGTGCTGGAGTAAGTGAAGAAGGGTCCCGACCTGAAACATCACCCATCCATGTTCTCCAGAGATCATCGTCAGATTGTTCTGTTTCGGGTCGGAACCCTTCTTCAGACTGGTGATTAATTAACCGAGTTGATTGAAAGATACAATATGGAAACAGGCCTTTCAGCCCATCTAGTCCAGGCCAGACAACGATCGCTCGTCCACACTAGTTCTATGCTATCCCACTTTCACATCCACTCCCTACACACGAGGGGGCAGTTTACAGAGGGCCGATTAACCCATAAACACGCTCGTCTTTGGATGTGGGAGGAAGCCAGAGCACCTGTAGGTAATTCAGAAATGAACCCGTGTCTATGGCGCTGTGAGGCAGCAGCTCTACCAGCTGAGCCATTCAATTCAATTCAATTCAATTTAACTTTAATGTCATCGCACAAATACAAGTATGAGTACAACGAAATGCAGTTTTGCGTCAGTCCGTAGTAGTTGTACATAAAGAAAACAAAAAAAATAGAAAGAGGGAAGATACAGAATAATCAGGAAATACAGAATAATTAAACAATGGGGACGGAGAGACTGGAGAAATCTATTGGCGGGACTCCGAGTTCAGCAATGTGATTGTGTTGTTGTAGAAGCTGTTCCTCATCCTACTAGTACGTGGCCTGAGGCTCCTGTAACGCCTCCCTGATGGGAGGAGGGCAAACAGTCCATGGTTGGGGTGTGAGGGGTCTTTGATGATCTTCCCAGCCCGTCTCAGACACCGTTTTCGGTGGAGGGCATCCATGGCAGGGAGCCATGGAGGCATCCACATGAAGTTGCACATACGACGTTAACAATGACCAGCTTGATGTCAAAAGCACAAATGCTTGATGCCTTTATACTATATTCATATTTTGGCACCCTATTCTGGCTCTGTAACGCACTCTGAAATGGCTTGGCAGAGTATTCATGGATTCACGTGGTAAGCAGCTGATGATGGGTCTCGACTGCAATATTAAGGGCCTGTCCCACTGTACGAGCTAATTCAAGAGCTCTCCCGAGTTTAAAAAAAAAAAATCAAACTCGTGGTAAGCACGTAGAATGTTTGTAGCGGGTACATCGGAGCTCAGGACGTCTCTTAGCGGCTAGTAACACCAACGGCAGGTACTCGGGGAAACGCGGTAAGCTCGTGAAGACTCGTGAAGATTTTTCAACGTTGAAAAATGTCCACGAGAGCCCCGAGTACCTCCGAGCGGCTGTTACCGTAATTCTCCGAGTTCGAATCTGTCGAAACTCGGGAGAACTCTAGAATTAACTCGTACAGTGAGACAGGCCCTTCACCCATTCCTTCTCTCCAGAGATGCTGCCTGTGCAGCTGAGTTACTCCAGCATTCTGTGTCTATTAAATAAGGTCATTAAGCCTGCCATATCAGTGGTGGATTTTAGAATGAGCTTTTAACTCTTTAGCTCGGGCCCCATGAATATTTCCTCATCGTATATGTATCAAATTCCTCTTCTGACACTTAGCGATGAATGTGCTACGACCCATTTTCAGGCAGTGCTTTCCAGTTTCATAAAATTGTAAGTCATTTTATTTCACAGTGTTTTTTTACAGTGAAGTTTCTCCTTCAGTCTATACAAATGCAAAGCTGCGCAATGACAGAGGACAAGCGACAGTTCGGGTCGGCAGGAGGGTCCCGGGGAGACATGATGGTGACAGGAGTAAGTCTGCAAGAAGCCTGCCATGTTTTAGAATTGTACACTTAGCTTAGTTTCGAGATACAGCATGGAAACAGGCCCTTTGGCCCACTGAGTCCACGCTAACCATCTATCACCCGTCCAAGTCAAGTCAGATTTATTCGCCACGTGCACATAAAGTGCAGTGAAATGAATTTGCCAGCAGCGGTACAATAAAAAAAAAACACACAATACACAATAAAAATTTAATGCAAACATTCATCAGTGTGGTGGAAGGCACAAAGTTTGGTCAGCCCTCCTCCATTTTCCCCCGTGGTCCACTTTATCCCACTTACTAATCCACTCTCTACACACACTTGGGGACATTTACAGAGGTCGATTATTGTTATAAAATTATAAAAGGACTGGACAAGCTAGATGCAGGAAAAATGTTCCCAATGTTGGGCGTGTCCAGAACCAGGGGCCACAGTTAGAATAAAGGGGAGGCCATTTAAGACTGAGGTGAGAAAAACAAATTTTCACCCAGAGAGGTGATGAATTTGTGGAATTCCCTGCCATAGAGGGCAGTGGAGGCCAAGTCACTGGATGGATTTAAGAGAGAGTTAGATAGAGCTCTAGGGGCTAGTGGAATCAAGGGACATGGGGAGAAGGCAGGCACGGGTTATTGATTGGGGACGATCAGCTATGATCGCAATGAATGGCGGTGCTGGCTCGAAGGGTCGAATAGCCTCCTCCTGCACCTATTTTCTATGTTTCTATGTTTCTATCTACAAACCTACACGTCTTCGAGATGTAGAAGGAAACCCGAACACCTGGAGAAAATCAACGCAGTCACAGGGAGATGGTGTAAACTCCACACCCGAGGTCAGGATTGAACCCAGATTTAGATTTGTTTAGTTTAGTTTAGTTTAGTTTAGAGATACAGTGCAGAAACAGGTCATTGAGCCCATAACGTCTGTGCCGCCCAGCAATCAGTAGTTCTATCCTGCGCATTAGGGACAATTTACAAAAGCCAATTAACCTACGAACATGCACGTGTTTGGAATAGTGGCGGAAACTGGAGATCCCGGTGAAAACCCAAGTGGTCACATGGAAAAGATACAAACTCCATGCAGACAGCCCCCATAGTCAGGATCAAACCCAGGTCTCCGGCGCTGTAAGTCAGCAACTCTATCACTGTGCCGCCACTTTGGTCTCTGCCCTTAAAAGACCAATGGAGATTGCGGGCTTCGATCACGCTTCCTCTCGCAGGCCACGCAAGCAGATAGAGGCATTCATTTAAGAATGGTAGAGAATGTTCCAATCTCAAATGTCAATATGACCTACTGACAGAAGTATCAAAGTAGCTTCCTTTTAAAAAATAATTATAGCACAGAACAACATCATCTATTGCTGTCCATGGGCAGAATTATTTAAAAAAAAGCATGAAGCATCCCCATGTTACATGATCATATGTTTGAGTAATACTATGGTATGGTACACTGTAATATCAACCATTATCATGGTATGGCCAGTGGTTGGAGTAGAGGGAGGGGGAGCACAGAAATAGCATCTTCACCTCACCAATTCATGCATTCATCATCGCTGAAAACATTAGCGACACAGTGGTGCCGGTTTCCGACGGGAACGTTGACGGATGCACCACACATCTCTGTCCTCCAGTTCCTGCCGACTTCCGCCGCTGGAAGCATAGGATTTTGGTGTGTGTGTGTGTGTGTGTGTGTGTGTGTGTGTGTGTGTGTGTGTGTGTGTGTGTGTGTGTGTGTGTGTGTGTGTGTGTGTGTGTGTGTGTGTGTGTGTGTGTGTGTGTGTGTGTGTGTGTGTGTGTGTGTGTGTGTGTGTGTGTGTGTGTGTGTGTGTGTGT
This sequence comes from Leucoraja erinaceus, assembly GCF_028641065.1. NCBI lineage: Eukaryota > Metazoa > Chordata > Chondrichthyes > Rajiformes > Rajidae > Leucoraja > Leucoraja erinaceus. Next base: position 1,680,208 of record NC_073419.1, read on the forward strand.
GTGTGTGTGTGTGTGTGTGTGTGTGTGTGTGTGTGTGTGTGTGTGTGTGTGCTTCATCATCATTACAATGCTGTGTACGACAGTGATCGCAACCTCTACTGAAGTATGGATGGCCGTTGGCTCGCTAGGAGCTTATCCGCCCTTTGACAGGTCTTGTTTTTGGTCCTGCTGCAGGTCCACAGCCCCCCTCCTTACCTGGCAAACCAGGTGGGGGAGACGGTTTAGTCGCCGACTATCCGACCATGGAGCAGGTAGCGTGGGATTACATGGTACCCGTGGCAGGAGGGAACTCCCCCCCCCCCCCCCCCCCCACCAGACCTGACCTGAGAACCAATCCTGTGACAATAATACTGCAAATCATCCATTCAGATTGATCCCAAATCAAACCGTTCCCCTGCAATGGCAGGAGATGTAACACCCAGAAAAAGGGACCACATCACCCCGATCCTGGCCTCTCTCCACTGGCTCCCTGTGCGGTTCCGAATAAATTTCAAGATCCTCCATTATGTCTACAAAGACCTTAACGGGCTTGCCCCCACCCACATTAAAAGTCTGCTTACTCACCACACCACCTCCAGCTCCCTCAGATCGGCCGACTTGGGGTTGCTGAACATCCCGCGGTCTAAGCATAAGATCAGGGGTGACCGCCCGCGCCTTTGCGGTTGCAGCTCCTAGACTGTGGAACAGCATCCCCTCTTCCCATCAGAACTGCCCCCCCCCCATCGACTCCTTTAAGTCGAGACTAAAAACTCATCTTTACTCTCAAGCCTTTCTTGACGTCCTCTGAGGGAGGGCTACATGGAACAATTGAACAAAAAATTGAACAATTTTTTTTCTTCGGTATTCACCAAGGAGAAGGATATTGAATTATGTGAGGTAAGGGAAACTAGTAGAGTAGCTATGGATACTATGAGGTTCAAAGTAAAAGAAGTACTGACACTTTTGAAAAATATAAAAGTGGATAAGTCTCTAGGTCCTGACAGGATATTCCCTAGGACATTGAGGGAAGTTAGTGTAGAAATAGCAGGGGCTATGACAGAAATATTTCAAATGTCATTAGAAACGGGAATAGTCCCCGAGGATTGGCGTACTGCGCATGTTGTTCCATTGTTTAAAAAGGGTTCTAAGAGTAAACCTAGCAATTATAGACCTGTTAGTTTGACTTCAGTGGTGGGCACATTAATGGAAAAGATACTTAGAGATAATATATATAAGCATCTAGATAAACAGGGTCTGATTAGGAACAGTCAACATGGATTTGTGCCTGGAAGGTCATGTTTGACTAATCTTCTTGAATTTTTTGAAGAGGTTACTAGGTAAATTGACGAGGGTAAAGCAGTGGATGTTGTCTATATGGACTTTAGTAAGGCCTTTGACAAGGTTCCTCATGGAAGGTTGGTTAAGAAGGTTCAACTGTTGGGTATAAATGCAGGAATAGCAAGATGGATTCAACAGTGGCTGAATGGGAGAAGCCAGAGGGTAATGGTGGATGGCTGTTTATCGGGTTGGAGGCAGGTGACTAGTGGGGTGCCTCAGGGATCTGTGTTGGGTCCTTTGTTGTTTGTCATGTACATCAATGATCTGGATGAAGGTGTGGTAAATTGGATTAGTAAGTATGCAGATGATACCAAGATAGGGGGTGTTGTGGATAATGAAGAGGATTTCCAAAGTCTACAGAGTGATTTAGGCCATTTGGAAAAATGGGCTGAAAGATGGCAGATGGAGTTTAATGCTGATAAATGTGAGGTGATACACCTTGGCAGGACAAATCAAAATAGGACGTACATGGTAAATGGTAGGGAATTGAAGAATACAGTTGAACAGAGGGATCTGGGTATAACCGTGCATAGTTCCTTGAAGGTGGAATCTCATATAGATAGGGTGGTAAAGAAAGCTTTTGGTATGCTAGCCTTTATAAATCAGAGCATTGAGTATAGAAGCTGGGATGTAATGTTAAAATTGTACAAGGCATTGGTGAGACCAAATCTGGAGTATGGGGTACAATTTTGGTCGCCAAATTATAGGAAGGATGTCAACAAAATAGAGAGAGTACAGAGGAGATTTACTAGAATGTTGCCTGGGTTTCAACAACTAAGTTACAGAGATAGGTTGAATAAGTTAGGTCTTTATTCTCTGGAGCGCAGAAGGTTAAGGGGGGACCTGATAGAGGTCTTTAAAATGATGAGAGGGATAGACAGAGTTGATGTGGACAAGCTTTTCCCTTTGAGAATAGGGAAGATTCAAACAAGAGGACATGACTTCAGAATTAAGGGACAGAAGTTTAGGGGTAATATGAGGGGGAACTTCTTTACGCAGAGAGTGGTGGCGGTGTGGAATGATCTCCCAGTGGAAGTGGTGGAGGCAGGTTCATTGGTATCATTTAAAAATAAATTGGATAGGTAAATGGATGAGAAGGGAATGGAGGGTTATGGTATGAGTGCAGGCAGGTGGGACTAAGGGGAAAAAAAATTTGTTCGGCATGGACTTGTAGGGCCGAGATGGCCTGTTTCCGTGCTGTAATTGTTATATGGTTATATGGTTATATGGTTACATGTATGTATTAATGTATGTACTTCATCTATGAACCACTGTTGTATAACGTTAGTACCTCCACCAATGTAAAGCACTTTGGTCAACGAGAGTTGTTTTTTAAGTGTGCTGTAGAAATAAAAGTGACTTGACATGACCTGTCTCTACAGCCCTCCCTCCACGGCCCCAGTAGTCCTTCCCGGTGAGACAGAGGTTCACATCCACCTCCTCGAACCTCACCTCCAGCATACAGTGTTCCTGATGCAGCCCCCTGTACATCGCCGAGACCAAGTGTTGGTCGCTAATCATTTTAACTCCCCTTCCCATTCCCACACTGACGTTTCTGTCCTGGGCCTCCTCCCTCCATTGCCATCTCTCAAACTAAACCAAATCACCTTTAGACTTCAGAGATACAGCGTGGAAACAAGCCCTTCGGCCCAACCAGTCTGCACCGACCATCGATCACCCCGTACACTAGCACTGGACTACACACTAGGGACAATTAACAGAAGCCAATTAACCGACAAACCTGCACGTCTTTGGAGTGTGGAAGGAAACCGGAGCACCCGGAGAAAACCCACGCGGTCACAGGGAGATCGTCCAAACTCCGTACAGACAGCACCTGAAGTCAGGAGCGAACACGGGTCACTGGCGCTGTGCGGCAGCAACTCTACCGTTGCGCCACCATGACGTCCAAAGTGTGGGATTGTAATACAGTAAGAATAGTGGCTTTATGAGAGGAGGAAATCAGCCAAAATAATATTTAGATTCAAAATTGGGTATAAAACAAAAAGTGTAGCGAGATTTTTAACAAATAAATATCTAGTGAGCTGAGGACATCTGTGGACACTGGCAGGGATATCAATCTCTTCAAACCATACTGATTAAATGTTGCATATTCATTTAACTTACCCGCACATGCAACGTGTAACACTCCCCAGTAGACGCCGTCTGATTCAGACTGCAACAGAGAAAACAATTTTTAATGTATAAAGACGCACATTCCTTGCTCTGTAGCTCCCCCTCATGGGGATCTAAGTTTAGTTCAGTTAAAGCCCTGTCCCACGGTACGAGTTCATTCCAAGAGCTCTCCCGAGTTTGCCCTGATTCGAACTCGGAGATTTACGGTAATGGCCATTTGTCGGTACTCGGGGCTCTCGTGGACATTTTGTATCATGTTGAAAAATCTTCACGAGTCTTCCCGAGCTTACCTGCCGTTAACGAGTCTTCCCGAGTACCTGCCGTTAGCGTTACGAGCCGCCAAGAGACGTCCCCGAGCTCTGACGTACCCGCTACGTTGATTCTCCGTGCTTACCACGAGTTTGATTTTTTTAAACTCGGGAGAGCTCTTGGAATGAACTCGTTCCGTGGGACAGGGCTATTAGTTTAGTTAATTGTCACGTGTACCGAGGTTGTGTGCTAATAGTCAGTGGCTAGACTATACATGATAAATCATAATGTTTTATTATTAATGCTTAATGTTTTATGTGTCATTCCTATCTGTCACTGTTTGTCATGTTGTCACTTGCGGGCGGAGCACCAAGGCAAATTCCTTGTGTGTGAATACTTGGCCAATAAACTTATTCATTCATGATTACAATCAAGCCACCCACAGCATGCAGATACATGATAAAGGGAATAACGTTTAGTGTACGATAAAGTCCAGGAAAGTCCGATTAAAGATAGTGCGAGGATCTCAATGAGATAGACAGTAGCTCAGGACCACTCTCTCGTTGGTGATAAATCTGAAGTTGATGCAAACTATATGATAACATCATAGAAATATTTAGAAACGAGGAACTGCGGATGCTGGATTACCAAGGAAAGACACAAAGTGTTGGAGTAACTTAGAGGGGTCAAGAAGCATCTCTGGAGTTAAAGGATGAGTGATTTTGGGTTGTGATGTCAAGGTCTGAAGAAGGGTCCTGAAACGTCACCTATCCAGTGTAGATGGTTTATGCATGCAACCTATAATGTAGCTACCTCATTACCACTAACCACGCCCAGTCATCTCAGTATAACTGTGATATCCTCCCCTTGTCCCCCCCTTGGTTCCAGTACGCCTGAAGACTAGATGCAGTCAGTACTGGGACGTGTGTAACATGTGCCTTAATTAAAGACTCAGTAAAGGTTACAGTGCGTCAGACTCCACTCCTTTACATGGTGTCAGCAAGTTAAACGCGCGCCTCCTGTTTATCGGGTTTTATTTGTCCCTAGTCCAACTAGTGTTTTTATTCCCTATTCATCATGGCATCCTCATGCCGAAAGTCCTCTCCCCTTGTCTTTAACGCTGACATTGTGGAGCGATGGGCTCTTTTCGTGATGGACTACAACCACTTCGTCAACATCGTGCACCAAAATGACCCAGATGCGGTCAAAGCCTCGCTCCTGCTGAGCCTTGGCCGGTCCCGATGCTATGAAACGAGCTCAGGCTTTCAACTACAATCCAGCGGTCCTGGATGACAACGACCAGGTCGTCGAGCCGGCGGAATCTGCCAAATGACCCGGTATGTCTCTTACGCAGGTTTGCGGAGATTTGTGACTTGCCCTCCAACCACATATTGGAGTGGGCTAGATTTTTTACACGGAAAGAGCAGCCTGATGAGCCTGTCGAATGTTTTATCGCTAACCTGCGCTACCATGCTCAGCGGTGCCGTTTCGAGACCATGCGTGATCAGCTCACCAGAGATATCCTTGTCACCGGCATGCTCGATCAGAAGCTACGTGCTGATCTACTGCAAAGACCAGACCTCACCCTGACTCAGGCAATGCATGCATGCTGATGATCCAGCTTCACGGCAAGAGGGCCTGAAGACACCGGGCTGGCTGAGGAGGCCAGATATAGGCCCCGACCTCGGGTGGACTATGAGGGGGAGAACTGGATATTTTTAGTGCCTTTCCTCACAGTGAATTCTGCTGTGGGGGGACGTTTCATGTTGATTTCTATAGTGTACTGTTTCTGTGTCTTTTTTCTTTTTCTCTTTTTTCTCTTTTTTTGATTTGTATGGATTTATTGCATTGATCTGTTCAATTAATTTAATCAATCCCTGTAAAGCACTTTGGTTCAAATACTGGTTTTGTTGAAAAGTGCTATATAAATAAATATTATTATTATTATTATTATTATTATAGCTGAAGTAGTCGCCCCGCCACATGGGCAGAGGGGATCTGACAATCGGGCTATTAATCTGACTGGTGTTGCGATGCCCCGTCGAAAACAAGGCAACTTTTGCCCTACGCCGCGGCCGACTTATGCCCCTCAGGTCCCGCTCATCAAGAAGTGTCCCAACTGCAATTATATCCACTCCATGCAGTTGCAGTGCCCAGCACTTGGCAAAGCTTGCAATTTCTGTAGGAAGATGAACCATTTTGCAGCTGCCTGTCGTTCCCATGGGAACGTTCCCTCAGCTCCTAGACAAGTTCTAAACAACCTTCAGCAAGCTGATAGCGATTTCGACTCCCAGTCTTCTGTTGACACTGCCCTCGACTGTGAGCCCACCTGTTCCATGGGAGATGCCAGTGTTTACACTCTCCTTCATAGCCGATCTCGCCTCCACGATCCTTCTGTGCTCATTACTGTCAACAACAAGTCCTTCAGTGCTAAACCCGACACGGGGGCCAAGGTGAATGTTATGTCAACATCCCTATTCAAACAGATAAGAAATAATGAGCCGCTGACTGCTGATCGCTCCATATTGCATGCTTACGGGGGAGAGGAGCTAACGCCAGTGGGGAGGGCCACCTTCCACTGTGTGCTGCAGAAATCATCCCGTGACCTGTCGTTTTTTATTCTTGACTGTGACTGTGTGACTCTGTTGAGCAATCAGGCGTGTCAGGATCTCAGTCTAGTGTCTTTCGACCGTACGGTCCACGAAGTGCGGGCGATGCTGAATCCACTCTCCGATCACCCTGACCTCTTCGATGATAAGCTGGGGAAGCTGCCACTTGTATACAAGATCGCAACTGACCCGTCGGCAGTGCCTGTGATCCGTGCCCCACACAGGGTGTCGTTTGCCATGAAGGGCAAGGTCGAAGCCATGCTGAAGAACATGGTTGACATGGGAGTGCTTGCAGCCGTCAGCGATCCCACCGAGTGGGTCTCCACCATGGTCGCCACCATGAAGAAGGGTAAGAATGAGATACAGGTGTGCTTAAACCCCAAGGATTTGAATCTGGCAATAAAACGTCCCCACTACCCTATGAGGACTGTAGAAGATGTTGCTGCTCAGGTCGGTCAGGCCACGATGTTTTCCGTCCTCGATTCCAGGAGCTCGTTCTGGCAAATACCCCTAGACAAACGATCCTCGGACTTAACCACTTTTGGCACCCCCTTCGGAAGGTTTAAATTTTTGCGGATGCCGTTCGGCATCAACTCCGCTAGCGAAGTGTTTCAGCGCTCCGTGGAGCAACTGTTTGCTGGTCTGCCGTGTGCCATAATTGTGGATGATATCCTGGTCTATGGGAAAGATGCTGCTGAACATGATCGCCATCTCCGACAAATTCTAGACCATGCTCGCCAGATCAACTTAAAACTCAACCTGTCTAAGTGCAGGTTCCGTGTTGCTGAAGTACCCTATGTTGGCCACATCTTCACAGCCCACGGGCTGAAACCTGATCCGCAGAAGACCAACGCTATCTCCGAGCTGCCTGCCCCGACAGATGTTACCAGCCTTCAGCGTTTCCTGGGCATGGTCAACTACTTGGGGAAGTTTATCCCTGACCTCAGCGAATTAAGCGCACCCCTGAGGCAATTGACGAAATAAGACATTGCCTGGTCCTGGTTTCCCCAACACCAGCAGGCTTTCGACTTCCTCAAAGCGAAGCTGATCAGCACGCCAACTCTAAAGTTTTTTGATCTGCAGCGTCCGATTGTAGTTATGTGTGATGCTTCCCGTTTTGGACTCAGTGCCGCCTGCCTGCAACTGCATGGTGATGGCTCGCTACAGCCCATTTCCTATGCCTCGCGCACCATGACAGACACTGAGCAGCGCTATGCACAAATCGAGAAGGACCTTCTTGCAGTTGTATTTGCCTGCTCCAAGTTCAAGGACTTCCTTTTCGGTACCAGATTCACCGTCGAGACGGATCATCAACCCTTGGTAACCATCCTCAATAAGCCTATCCACATCGCTCCAGCCAGACTCCAGCGAATGATGCTACAGCTCCAGCGGTTCGACTTTCAGATCGTGTACAAGAGGGGCACTGAGATGCATGTGGCCGACGCGCTGTCCCGGGCCCCCCGGTCCTTCTGCGACAGACATCCCTACGAACAGGAAGATTTGCAGGTGCTGAATGTTAACTTTGTTCCCTCTGAGCAGCTGCAGTGCCTGGTTGAGCACACCGCCAATGACCCAGACCTGCAACAGCTCGCAGCTGTCATCCAACGGGGTTGGCCAAGCAAACGCACCTCACTGCCGGCTGGTGTCCACCCTTTCTTTCTGGTTCGTGATGAACTGGTGCTCCGGGACGGGATCATCATCAAGGGTCACAAGGTGATCGTCCCTGCCTCCCTGTATGACTTGTACTACAACGCTGCCCACATGGGGCATCCCGGAGCCGATGCCACTGTCTCACATTCCCAAGCACAGTACTATTGGCCCGGCATGGCAAAGTACATTACGGCCCGAGTGGCCTCCTGTCCTGATTGTAACACTCTTGCCCCGCATCAGCAGCACCAGCCACTTCTGCAGCAGCCTGCCCCTGCCATGCCCTGGTCATCGCTGGCTGCCGACATATTAGAATGGCGTGGAAAGCAATACCTAGTGTTGGTCGACTCCTACTCGAACTGGTTCAAGGTGGACCTTCTCCCTGCCATCACCTCCGAAATGGTCATCAGTAAGCTAAAGACTCAGTAAAGGTTACAGTGTGTCAGACTCCACTCCTTTACATCCATGTTCTCCACAGATGCTGCCTGACCCGTTGAGTTACTCCAGCACTCTGTGAAACGTCACCTATCCATGTTCTCCACAGATGCTGCCTGACCCACTGAGTTATTCCAGCACTCTGTGAAACGTCATCTATCCATGTTCTCCACAGATGCTGCCTGACCCAGAGTTACTCCTCCATTCTGAAACGTCACCTATCCACATTCTCCAGAGGAGCTGCTTGACCTGCTGAGTTACTCCAGCACATTGTGTCTTTTTATGATATAATGGTGCTTCTGCACACACTTCAGTGGATGAGGAAACACTCTGCACATTACAATTCCCTCTTTCTTTCCTTGGAAATAAATGCCCATCGTTCCATCACACACAACTGAGCAGACAGAGACACTCAACCTGTGTACGGATCTTCATAAGATCATAAGGTGATAAGTGATAGGAGCAAAATTAGGCCATTCGGCCGATCAAGCCTATTCCACCATTCAATCATGGCTGAGCTATCTCACCCTCATAGCCCCATTTTAGTTTAGCTTAGTTTAGAGATACAGGGCGGAAACAGGCCTTTCGGCCAAAATGCCGCAGCGCCACTTGGTAATTTATGGAGAGAAAACAAAACATGATCTATTTGTTGGTAGACAAAAGTGCTGGAGAAACTCAGCGGGTGAGGCAGCATCTATGGAGCGAAGGAAATAGGCAACGTTTCGGACCGAAACCCTCCATAGATGCAGCCTCACCCGCTGAGTTTCTCCAGCATTTTTGTCTACCTTCGATTTTATAGCATCTGCAGTTCTTTCTTAAACATAAATGATTTATTTGTTACTTTGAACAAAAATTATATCGTTTTTTTTTTTTAAGTGCAAAAACTTCCATGCTAAATCCAAAATACATTGTTTAGGCTTCAATTTAGCATGTCAACAATAATGGCTGACAAATCTGGAATCAATTGATAATGTTAAGGCTGCAAAGAGAGGGAAAAAAAACATGTCCTGAAGTGGATGTCTCAGAGACTGTAATTGAATGTCGATTACATTATATGCACTTGCAGATTTGTACTAGTTCCTAGGGATTATATGTACCTAAAGATAGAGTTAGTGGCACTAAAGTAGGCAGATGGTGTCTGTCACTATTGCCATAATGTGATAAGCGTTTTGCCAGATTAATTTTAAGCCAGATTGAAGCGCTGGGGGATCTCAATGACTAATGAAAGGTTAATTCCCGGGATGGCAGGACTGTCATATGCTGAGAGAATGGAGCGGCTGGGCTTGTACACTCTGGAGTTCATCACAACTCTCTGGATGAAAACGTTTTTCCCCATCTCCGTTCTAAATGACTTACCCCTTATTCTTAAACTGTGGCCTTTGGTTCTAAACTCTCCCAACATCGGGAACATGTTTCCTGCCTCTAGCGTTTCCAATCCCTTAATAATCTTATATGTTTCAATAAGATCCCCCTCATCCTTCTAAATTACAATACAATACAATACCTTTATTTGTCATTTGAACCTCACATGAGGTTCAAACGAAATTTAGTTTCTGCAGCCATACAATAAAAGAACCAAAACACACACCAACACTATTCACATAAACATCCATCACAGTGGCTCTCCTCCTCACTGTGATGGAAGGCAAAGTTCTTGTCTCTCCCCTGCATTCCATTTCCCTCCCGAAGTCGGGGCGAAGTCAAAGCCCCCGGCGGGCGCTAGTCCGCGGCAAATTAAGGCCGCGCCGGGCGTTGTAGGGCCCCCCTCCAGGTCACTCTCAACCCCGCAATTCGGGCGGGAGAAGTCGCCGCTGCCGGTGCCCTGCAAAGCAGCCTCCCACCGGGGATCCGCGAGCTCCCGGTGTCACCATCCATCCGAATTACAGGGTATACAAGCCCAGTTGCTGCATTCTTTCAACATATGGCAGTCCAGTCATCCCAGGAATTAACCTTGTGAACCTACGCTGCACTCCCTCAATAGCAAGAATGCCCTTCCTCAAATTTGGAGACAAAAACTGCACATAATACTCCAGGTGTGGTCTCACCAGGGCCCTGTACAACTGCAGTAGGACCTCCTTGCTCCTATACTTAAATCCTCTCTCTATGAAGGCCAACATACTATTTGCTTTCTACACTGCCTGCTGTACCTGCATGCTTACTTTCAGTGACTGATGAACAAGTAAAATCACATTTTGTGTTTACAACACAAGAACACGTTAGTTAAACATAGAACATTGATACAGAATAAACTGGAACAAAAGTGAAATTATGCCGATAAAACCGAAAGGCTCAACACATCTCTTGAAATTCCCCTTTAAAATAGCCACAGAAAAATTTAAATATTTAGGAATTGAAATCACTAGAAATTATCACGGTATGTTTAATGCCAATTATAGCCCCTTATTTAAGAAACTAAATAATCTAATTAAATTCTGGTAAACGCTTCCGATGTCTTTAATAGGTCGAATAAATGCTATAAAAATGATCTTTTTACCACAAATCCTATATTTATTTCAATCAATTCCAATATATCTTCCAAAAAAGTTTTTCAAAAAACTAGACTCAGACATTACAAATTTTATATGGGATTACAAATCCCACAGAATACAAAGAGCACACCTTAGTAAACCAAAAGAGATGGGTGGTCTAGCGCTCCCTAACTTTATGTACTATAATTGGGCAGTAAATATTAAAAATATGATTCACCTGCTGGACAACTCTGCCCAGCAGGTGGATTGGATTGTAATGGAGAGAGAGGACTGCGCTCCGTGTAATACAGGAGCGACTCTCCTCTCACCAACGAATCCGAATAACAAAAATTATAATAAAAATCCAATGATACATAGTACAATAAGAACTTGGAAACAAATAAAACAGCTTAAAATTAAGAAATCTATCTCTTTTAATGCCAATAGTCAATAACTCGTCGTTTAAACCCTCAATTATAGATAAATCATTTACACAATGGGAAAGAACGGGAATCAAAACGCTCGGAGACTTGTATGAATTAGGAAAATTATTATCATTTCAACAATTACAACTGAAATATAATTTGAAAAATAATCAATATTTTAAATATCTTCAAATCCGCGACCATCTGAAAAAATACACAAAAGACTATCATAACATGCCCCCAGACTTATTGGATGAAGCCATGAAGACAAAGGCTGAATCAGCAAATCTAATATCATACTTATATAACATTATTTTGAATATAGAAATACCTACAACCGATGGTATTAGAAGAGACTGGGAACAAGAACTAGCTATAAAAATTTCAAAAGAGAGCTGGGATAAACACTTACTATATGTGCATAAATGCTCGATCCAACGTACGACATACTCTAATCCAATATAAAACATTACATAGGCTATATTATTCAAAAACTAAAATAAATAAACTTTTCCCCAATGTTTCACCCATTTGTGATAAATGTCAGTCACAAGAAGCTACCATAGCGCACTCTTTTGTTTTCTGTATAAAAATTCAAAAATTCTGGAACGAAATATTTGAAATCTTCACAAAATTATTTAAAATAAAACTTGTACCAAAAGCAGAATGGATCATTTTTGGAATATCGGAAGGTAACCCCGAATTAAATGTGTTTCAAAAGAACTTACTTAATTACGGGCTAATAATGGGAAAAAAGCTTATACTCAAATTTTGGAAAAATGCTCCAATACCAACAATAAAAATGTGGATTTCAAACATGTTCGAAACACTACACTTGGAAGAGATGAGACTCCTCCTAGCAGGCAAAGCAGACCACTTCCAAAAGACGTGGTCTGCATTTACGGAACTATTACAAGCATAAGGTGCAATAGTAATTTAAAATATAAATGGTACCAGGATCTGGTAACGGGGGGTATAAAATAATTTTTTAATAAAAACACGGTTGGTATATCCTTTTTTGCGGAGTTTTGTGTTACAATAGAGCGATTGTTTTTCCTTTTTTCTGTTCTTTCTAGGGTCTTATTTCCTTTCTTTACTTCCTTCTCTAAGGGGCTTTCTTTTCCCAACACTTTCCTGCACCTTCACGACTCTTGCTCACTTTCCTTACTTCTTTTATTTCTACTTTTTTTAAAGCTCAAAAAATGAAGTGGTACAACTAAATGTAATAAGATATATGTGACGTGTATTAATGTAATTTACTGTACTTCTGATAAAAAAAATAAAAAAAAATAAAAAAAATAAAAATACTCCAGGTGTGGTCTCACTAGGGCCCTGTACAACTGCAGAAGGACCTCTTTGCTCCTATACTCAACTCCTCGTGTTATAAAGGCCAACATGCCATTCGCATTCTTCACTGCCTGCTGTACCTGCATGATTCCTTTCAGTGACTGATGAACAAGGACCCCCGGTTGTACTTAATCATCCTACAGGGCCTGTCCCACTTGGTGATTTATTCGGCGACTGCCGGCGCCATATCAGTGTCGCCAAAAGATTTTGAACATCCAAAATGCAGCGGTGACAAAAATATGTTGCGACACTTGAAAAAACACCAACGTCAATATGTCATCACGCCCCATCTCCCCAGGCCCGCAACCTTGGCGTGATCTTTGATTCCACCCTCTCCCTTGAGCCTCACATCCGCCATGTCATTAAAACCTCCTTCTTTCACCTCCGCAACCACGCCAAACTCAGACCCTCTCTCACACCTCCCACTGCTGAAAGACTCATCCATGCCTTCATCTCCTCCCGACTGGACTATTGCAACTCACTTCTCCTTGGCATCAGCTCCACCTACATCAACCGACTCCAACTGGTCCAGAACGCAGCCGCCCGACTCATCACCCATACCAAATCCCGGCATCACATCACTCCAGTCCTCAAACAACTTCACTGGCTTCCCATCTCCCACCGGATCACCTACAAAATCCTGATCCTCACCTACAAAGCCCTCCACCATCTGGCCCCCCCATATCTCACTGACCTCCTCTCCCCCTACCAACCCTCACGGTCCCTCAGATCCACATCAGCCGGTCTCCTCTCCATCCACAAGTCCAACCTCTGCAGTTTTGGGGACAGAGCCTTCTCCAGGGCAGCTCCCAGGCTCTGGAACTCCCTCCCCCAACTGATCCGCAATTCCGTGTCCCTCACCATCTTCCAGTCCCGCCTCAAGACCCATCTCTTCACCTCTGCCTATCCTTAGCCCCACATCCCCCTCCCTTTTCATCTGTGCTTGAATTGCCTCATATTGTGTTTTGAATTGAATTCTGTCTTTACTTTGTGTACTAGTCATGTCCCTACTATTTATTTCATTCCGCTTACATGTTTTTCGTCTACTTGCTAAATTTTTGTAAGGTGTCCTTGTGACTCTTGAAAGGCGCCCATAAATAAAATTTATTATTATTATTATTATTATTGAGAGTAGGGAAGATTCAAACAAGAGGACATGACTTCAGAATTAAGGGACAGAAGTTTAGGGGTAACATGAGGGGGAACATCTTTACTCAGAGAGTGGTAGCTGTGTGGAATGAGCTTCCAGTGGAAGTGGTGGAGGCAGGTTCGATTTTATCTTTTAAAAATAAATTGGATAGGTATATGGATGGGAAAGGAATGGAGGGTTATGGTCTGAGTGCAGGTAGATGGGACTAGGTGAGAGTAAGTGTTCGGCACGGACTAGAAGGGCCGAGATGGCCTGTTTCCGTGCTGTAATTGGTATATGGTTATATGGTTATAATTATGAGCCATGGTTTTGAGGCCTGATTACAAACATTTTGGCTTTAAATAGTCTGTAATTAGCACCTACGTGTACAGGCTTGCGGCTGTCCAATGTAACAAGATACAGCTTCTCTTGTGTAATTGCCCACACACTGTTCTCTAGTCACATGGAGAGAGCAGATTAAAGATACATGACATTTACCAGTGCAAAACCACAAAGCAATTACTTCAGACCGCACAGCTATTAATATTAATATATTGCCAATTAAGCTCAACCGTTCTCACCTCAGATTACCAAATACAATTTAAGTCATCAATCAAGGGAATTGTATTGCATAGAAAGCAAGAAACATAGAAAATAGGTGCAGGAGTAGGCCATTCGGCCCTTCGAGCCTGCACTACCATTCGATATGATCATGGCTGATCATCCAACTCAGTATCCCATCCCTGCCTTCTCTCCATACCCCCTGATCCCTTGAGCCACAAAGGCCACATCTAACTCCCTCTTAAATATAGCCAATGAACTGGCCTCAACTACCTTCTGTGGCAGAGAATTCCACAGATTCACTACTCTCTGTGTAAAAAATGATTTTCTCATCTCAGTCCTAAAAGACTTCCCTCTTATCCTTAAACTGTGACCCCTTGTTCTGGACTTCCCCATCATCGGGAATAATCTTCCTGCAACTAGCCTGTCCAACCCCTTAAGAATTTTGTAAGTTTCTATAAGATCCCCTTTCAATCTTCTAAATTCTAGCGAGTACAAGCCGAGTCTATCCAGTCTTTCTTCATATGAAAGTCCTGCCATCCCAGGAATCAGTCTGGTGAACCTTCTCTGTACTCCCTCTATGGCAACAATGTCTTTCCTCAGATTGGGAGGCCAAAACTGTACGCAATGCTCCAGGTGTGGTCTCACCAAGATCCTGTATTGCATCGGGATAACATTGCTAATAGGTTTTGTTCAGTTTCAAGATACAACGCGGAAACAGGCACTTCGGCCCACCGAGTCCAGGCCGACCAGCGATCACCCCGTACACCAGCACTATCCTACACATGAGGGACAATTTTTATCCAAGCCAAATTAACCTACAAACCTTTTAGTGGTCTACTGCATTTCGTTGTCTCTGTACTGTTACACTGCACAATGACAATAAAGTTTGAATCTGATCTTTAAGAACACCACCAGAAATTGGAGGAGCAGCACCTCATATTCCGCTCGGGCAGTTTACACCCCAGCAGCATGAACATTGACTTCTCCAATTTCCGGTAGCCCTTATTGTCTCCTCAGATCTCCCCCAACCCTCTGGCTCCTCCTCTTCCTTTCTTCCTTTCCTTCCTTCGCTCCATAGATGCTGTTTAATGATCTGGATGATGGAATTGAATTAATGATCTGGATGAGGGAATTGAATGCAATATCTCCAAGTTTGCGGATCACACGAAGCTGGGGGGCAGTGTTAGCTGAGAGGAGGATGCTAGGAGGCTGCAAGGTGACTTGGATAGGTTGGGTGAGTGGGCAAATGCATTGCAGATGCAGTATAATGTGGATAAATGTGAGGTTATCAACTTTGGTGGCAAAAACAGGAAAGTAGACTATTATCTGAATGGTGGCCGATTAGGAAAAGGGGAGATTCAACGAGACCTGGGTGTCATGGTACACCAGTCATTGAAAGTAGGCATGCAGGTGCAGCAGGCAGTGAAGAAAGCAAATGGTATGTTAGCATTCATAGCAAAAGGATTTGAGTATAAGAGCAGGGAGGTTCTACTGCAGTTGTACAGGGTCTTGGTGAGACCACACCTGGAGTATTGCGTACAGTTTTGGTCCCCTAATCTGAGGAAATACATTCTTGCCATAGAGGGAGCACAGAGAAGGTTCACCAGACTGATTCCTGGGATGGCAGGACTTTCATATGAAGAAAGACTGGATAGACTCGGCTTGTACACGCTAGAATTTAGAAGATTGAGGGGGGATCTTATAGAAACTTACAAAATTCTTAAGGGGTTGGACAGGCTAGATGCATGAAGATTATTCCCGATGTTGGGCAAGTCCAGAACTAGGGGTCACAGTTTAAGGATAAGAGGGAAGTCTTTTAGGACCGAGATGAGAAAATCATTTTTCACACAGAGAGTGGTGAATCTGTGGAATTCTCTGCCACAGAAGGTAGTTGAGGCCTGTTCATTTGCTATATTTAAGATGGTTAGATGTGGCCCTTGTGGCTAAAGGGATCAGGGGGTATGGAGAGAAGGCAGGGATGGGATACTGAGTTGGATGATCAGCCATGATCATATTGAATGGTGGTGCAGGCTCGAAGGGCCGAATGGCCTACTCCTGCACTTATTTTCAATGTTTCTATGCTGCCGCACCCGCTGAGCTTCTCCAGCACTTTTGTCAACATTTAAGAAAGAACTGCAGATGCTGGTAAAATCGGAGGTAGACACAAAATGCTGGAGAAACTCAGCGGGTGAGGCAGCATCTATGGAGGGATGACGTTTCAGGTCGAGACTCTTCTTCGGTCTGAAAATGTACACAGATTGCCACTGAAAGTATTGCACACCAATATATCTGCATGAAGACCTATCTCCCACACTCCAACACTTCTGTAATAAATACAAACGTGCCATTTCCTTTTAAAATTGGAATTTTAGGAATAGTAGACTATTTTCTAAATGGGGAGAGAATCTAGAAATCGGAGGTGCAAAGGGAGTTGGGATCCAGTGCAGGATTCCTAAAAAGTTAAAGCCCTGTCCCACGATACGAGTTCATTCCAAGAGCT
Organism: Leucoraja erinaceus; assembly: GCF_028641065.1. Taxonomy (NCBI): domain Eukaryota; kingdom Metazoa; phylum Chordata; class Chondrichthyes; order Rajiformes; family Rajidae; genus Leucoraja; species Leucoraja erinaceus. The sequence goes on from NC_073419.1 coordinate 1,697,031, forward strand.
CTCCAGAGTTTAATAAAAATCAAACTTGTGGTAAGCACGGGGAATGCACGTAGCTGGTACGTCGGAGCTCGGGGACGTCTCTTAGCGCTAACGGCAGGTAAGCTCGGGAAGACTTGTGAAGATTTTTCAACATGTTGAAAAATGTCCACGAGAGCCCCGAGTACCTACGAGTGGCCATTACCGTAAATCTCCAAGTTCGAATCAGGGCAAACTCGGGAGAGCTCTTGGAATGAACTCGTACCGTGGGACTGGGCTATTAATTTGCAAGTCGAATCAGTAGTAAGGCAAATGCAATGGTAGCAGTTATTTTGAGAGGTCTAGAATACAACAACAGGGATGTAATGATGAGGCTCTATAAGGCGCTGGTCAGGCCGCATTTGGAATATTGACAGTTTTTGGGCCCCATGTCTGAGGAAGGATGTGCTGGTTCTGGAGAGGGTCCAGAGGAGGTTTACAAGAATGATCCCAAGAATGAGTGAGTTAACGTACGATAGAAACATAGAAAATAGGTGCAGGAGTAGGCCATTCGGCCCTTCGAGCCAGCGCTGCCATTCAATATGATCATGGCTGATCATCCCCAATCAGTACCCCGTTCCTGCATTCTCCCCATATCCCATGACCACTATTTTTATCAGTACCTGGTTCCTGCTATTTTCCCATATCCCTTGATTTTCTTAGCCCTAAGAACTAAATCTAACTCTCTCTTTGATGGCACTAGGCCTGTACTCGCTGGAGTTTAGAAGGACGAGGGGTAGAGATAGATAGATTCCTGATTAGTACCGGTGTCAGGGGTTATGGGGAGAAGGCAGGAGAATGAGGTTAGGAGGAAGAGATAGAACCGCCATGATTGAATGGCGGAGTAGACTTGATGGGCCGAATGGCCTAATTCTGCTCCTATCACTTATGAACTTATGAAAATCAGAGCATTATCACACGGCTCAAAACGCAGCAGAAAAAGTTTAATGATACATTATCTGATGGGAACACATTTGAATATTTTAATACAAAATCAAAATATGCCGACTAGGTAAAATATGTGCCGAGAACCGACACAATCACTGACCTCAATGATGGTCAACATCAACGTAGCAGAAGCCGCGAAAATCATCAGCGTGCTAAAAGGAAAGGAACCAAAAGAATAAATTAGCAAATTTCAATTGCGGTTACATCTAATCGAAAGAACATCAAACATAGTGATATATGAATGTATGAATGAATAGGTTCAGCTGGCAGTGCGTTCAAGGCCACTACCACCCTCTAAACAAGGTTGCTCCCACACATCTCCTTTAAACACTGCCCCTTAAATCTACCTTTGCTCTTTGATATTTCCACTTCGAGAAAACAGGTTCTATCTACCCTATCCAAAGATGCTAGCCTATAGACAATAGACAATAGGTGCACGAGTCGGTTATTCGGCCCTTCGAGGCAGCACTGCCATTCAATGTGATCATGGCTGATCATCCCCAATCAGTACCCCGTTTCCTGCCTTCTCCCCATATCCCCTGACTCCGCTAACTTTCAGAGCCCTATCTAGCTCTCTCTTGAAGGTATCCAGAGAACCGGCCTCCACCATCCTCTGAGGCAAAGAATTCCACACTCACAACAGGTTTCATGCATTTCGTTGTCTCTGTACTGTACAATGACAATGACAATTAAAATTGAATCTGAATCTGAATCTGAGGTTGTTGATAGAAGGCAAAAATATAATGAGAGTAAAACAACTCTCTGTGTGAAAAAGTGTTTCCTCCTCTCCGTTCTTAATGGCTTACCCCTTATTCTTAAATTGTGGCCCCTGGTTCTGAACTCCCCCAACATCGGGAATATGTTTCCTGCCTCTAGCGTGTCCAAACCCTTAATAATCTTATATGTTTCTATAAGATTCCCCCTCATCCTTCTAAACTCCAGAGTGTACAAGCCCAGCCGCTCCATTCTCTCAGCATATGACAGTCCCGCCATCCCGGGAATTAACCTTGTGAACCTTACTTTGCTAACAGACAAGCAACTTAGGAAGTTTCTTGGTGTAGACTTCTGGACAATCTTTGATGGCATCATTAAATATATTTGAGCTTTGTTAGACTCTCAATACAAGCAGTAGATTTAGTCTCCCCCACCTGGTCTGCCAGTGTTTGTGATGGAAGTCCTTACAATGATCATTTTCTGTCCTTAACCCAAAGCACAAGGTGTGCCCTCGAGCCCTACCATTCACTGTGTTGGTCAAACCTGCCATGCTATGCCTGCACAAATTGCAACACCTCGCACTTCTCTGTATCAAATCCCCATGAACCATTCCTCAGCCCGCCAGCCCAACCGATTACGATATTGCTGCAATTTTTGACAGCCATCTCAGTCACACTCACACTAATACTTTATTAGGCAGGTATGTTTTGCAACATACGAGGAGTTTCATTTGCCAAGTCAGTCATCCAAATAAAAAGCAATGGAACACACAAAATACATTTTAACATAAACAACCACCACAGTGACTCCTCCACATTCCTCACTGTGATGGAAGGCGAAAATAAGTTCAAATTTCTACACCATTCCTTAGTGCTGTCTGCAAACTTAGCATCTGGTAAATTTAGTTTTAGTTTAGAGATACCGTGCGGAAACAAGCCCTTCGGCCTACCAAGTCTGCGTCGACCAACAATCCCCCGTACACTAGTTTTATCCTACACACTAGGGACAATTTACAGAGGCCAATTAACCTTTAAACCTGCACAACTTTGAGATGTGAGAGGAAACCAGAGCTCCTGGAGAAAACCCACGTCTCTTAGCGGCTCATAACGCTAACAGCAGATCCCAGGGAGAACGTACAAACTCCATACAGACAGCACCTGTAGTCAAGATCAAACCCAGGTCTCTGGTGCTCTGAGGCAGCAACTCTACCGCTGTGACGCCCAATTTCAAATCAATTGAAAGGCAATATATAAACAATGGAACAGAAACATAATTACCTGCTGATTTTAGTGCAGGACAGCTTCTGTGTAAAAGAAGAGACAATTTGTAATTACAACAATGTAAATAAAACCGCACATGCAGAAATGAAAAACATAGAACTTCAGGCTCAGGAGGAAAACTAAAGGCCCTGTCCCACTTTCCCGAGTAACTCACGAACTCTCTCGAGTTTTCCCCTTGATTCGAACTCGGAGAATTACGGTAATAGCCGTTCATAGGTACTCGGGGCTATTTTATTAAACTCGTGGACATTTTTCAACGTTGAAAAAATGTCCTGACTTACCTGATGCCCCGAGTTCCTACGGCTGGCATTACAAGCCTCTACGAAACATCTACGGACTCCTACGAGCTCGCTACCGACATTCCCCGACATTCCCCTAGTTCGAATCAAGGGGAAAACTCGGGAGAGTTCGTGAGTAATTCGGGAAAGTGGGATAGGGCCTTAACACTATGCCAATGGTGATGTTGATGCTACAGTACTATCTCATCTAATGTGTCTGAAGAAGGGTCTCAACCTGAAACTTGTAGAAACATATAAAATGCATCTTATAGACACATAAAACACTCCACTGCGGCAAGCCTCAACGACTTCCGCCCAGTTGCACTTACCCCCATCATCACCAAGTGCTTCGAGAGGCTGGTCCTGGCACACCTCAAAAGCTGCCTACCCCCCACACTGGATCCCTATCAGTTTGCCTACCGCAAGAACAGGAGTACGGAGGATGCCATCTCAACGGCACTTCACTCCGCCCTCTCCCACCTCGACAACAGAGACACTTACGTAAGAATGCTGTTCATCGATTACAGCTCAGCATTCAACACCATTATTCCATCAAAACTGATCACCAAACTCGGTAACCTGGGCATCGACCCCTCCCTCTGCAACTGGATACTGGACTTTCTAACCAACAGACCCCAGTCTGTGAGGTTAGACAAGCACACCTCTTCAACCCTCACCCTGAACACTGGCGTTCCTCAGGGCTGTGTGCTGAGCCCCCTCCTCTACTCCCTCTTCACCTATGACTGCACACCTGTACATGGTACTAACACCATCATCAAGTATGCAGATGATACAACGGTGATTGGCCTCATCAGCAACAACGATGAGCTGGCCTACAGGGAGGAGGTCCAGCACTTAGCAGCATGGTGCGCTGACAACAACCTGGCCCTTAACCCCAAGAAGACCAAGGAGCTCATTGTAGACTTCAGGAAGTCCAGAGGCGGCACGCACACCCCCATCCACATTAACGGGACGGAGGTGGAACGTGTTTCTAGCTTCAGGTTCCTGGGAGTCAACATCTCCGATGACCTCTCTTGGACCCACAATGCCTCTACTCTGATCAAGAAGGCTCATCAGCGTCTCTTCTTCCTGAGGAGACTGAAGAAGGTCCATCTGTCTCATCAGATCCTGGTGAACTTCTACTGCTGCACCATCGAGAGCATCCTTACCAACTGCATCACAGTATGGTATGGCAACTGCTCTGTCTCCGACTGGAAGGCATTGCAGAGGGTGGTGAAAATTGCCCAACGCATCACCGGTTCCACGCTCCCCTCCATTGAGTCTGTCCAAAGCAAGCGCTGTCTGCGGAGGGCGCTCAGCATCGCCAAGGACCAACCATGGACTGTTTACCTTCCTACCATCCGGGAGGCGCTACAGGTCTCTCCGTTGCCGAATCAGCAGGTCGAGGAACAGCTTCTTCCCGGCGGCTGTCACTCTACTCAACAACGTACCTCGGTGACTGACAATCACCACGAGTGTGCGACGTTTGCTATGTCGCTCTCAGGGTGATGCTAAATGCATTTCGTTGTCTCTGTACTGTACACTGACAATGACAATTAAAATTGAATCTGAATCTGAATCTGAATCTGACATATAAAATTCTTAAGGGATTGGACAGGACAGATGCAGGAAACATGTTCCCCATGTTGTGGGAGTCCAGAACCAGGGACCACAGTTTAAGAATAAGGGGTAGGTCATTTAGGACTGAGATGAGGAAAAACATTCACCCAGAGAGTTGTGAATCTGTGGAATTCTCTGCCACAGAAAGCAGTGGAGGCCAATTCACTGGATGTTTTCACAAGAGAGTTAGATTCAGCTCTTCGGGCTAACGGAATCAAGAGATATGGGGAAAAAGGAGGAACAAGGTACTGATTTTGGATGATCAGCGATGATCATATTGAATGGTGGTGCTAGCTCGAAGGGCCAAATGGCCTGCTGATGCACCCATTTTCTATGTTTCTATGAAACGTCACCTAATCCTTCTCTACAGAGATGCTGCCTCCAGAGTCACTGCAGCATTTTGTAGCTATCTAATCTAAACCCATTCCCTCACAGTTTCCAGCTACTGCTTTATATTTGATTTCAGGTTCTGACCACCATCTATCTAATTGGACTTTACCTTGCACTAAACGTTATTCCCTTTATCCAATATCTGTACAATGTGGACGGCTTGATTGTAATCATGTAGTATTTTTGCTGACTGGATAGCACGCAACAAAAATCTTTTCTCTGTATCTCAGTATACATATAGTTGTCATCCCACTTCTGACACCATGTAAAGAGCTCAAACTGACACAGGTTGAAACACAAACATCTTTACTGTTCAGGTCATTAACTACTAAGCAGGTCATCACACGTTCACACTGCTACTCTAACTGCCAGACAGTGGGAAGGATCTTACACTATGAATGTTATAATTAGGCGGGGTTCTAATTACTAAGCATTCTAATTGGCTAACATGCTATAGTCAATCTACATAAACTAATTAAGAATATCGTTGTTTCATTTCAGGACACAGCGGCACGGTGTACCTTCTCCCCGTGACCTGCGTGGAGCTCCGATTTCCTCCCACACTACAAAGACATGCAGGTCTGTAGGTTATTTGGCTTGGTAAAAATTGATGCTGATGCTACAGTACTATCTCATCTAATGAGTCTGAAGAAGAGTCTCCACCCGAATCCTCACCTATTCCTTCGCTCCATAGATGCTGCCTCACCCGCTGAGTTTCTCCAGCATTTTTGTCTACCTTCGATTTTTCCAGCATCTGCATTTCCTTCTTAAAGATAGTCCGAGGGTCACAGAATGTGGTAGATAGTAGGTCAGGACTGCCCTGTGATTGCGGTAGGATGGTTCAGTTGCCTGATAACAGCTGGGAAGAAACTGTAGGAGTGTTAGGTTACGTAGATCGCTGGTCGGCACGGACTCAGTGGGCCGAAGGGCTTAATTCTGCACTGTGTCTCTAAACTAAGCTGCAAGATGTATAACAATAAAACACTCTTGACTCTAGAAGTGTGTGTGTGTGTGTGTGTGTGTGTGTGTGTGTGTGTGTGTGTGTGTGTGTGTGTGTGTGTGTGTGTGTGTGTGTGTGTGTGTGTGTGTGTGTGTGTGTGTGTGTGTGTGTGTGTGTGTGTACGTGTGTGTGTGTGTGTGTGCATGCTCGTGTGTGTGTGTGTGTGCTTGTGTGTGTGTGTGCGTGTGTGTGTGCGTGTGTACGCTTGTGTGTGTACGTGCACGTGTGCGTGTGTAGTACTTGTGTGTGTATGTTTGTGCGCATGTACGTGTGTGTGTGCGTGTACTTGTGCGTGTACGTATGTGTGCGCGTGTACGTGTGTGTGTGCGCGTGTACGTGTGTGTGCGCGTGTGCTTGGGTGTTCGCACGCGCGTGTGTGCGTGTGTATGCGTGCACGTGTGTGCACATTCTGCCAGTGACTGCGTGGGTGCCCCTGTTCTCCTCTCACATCGCAAAGACGTTAATTGTCCTCTGCAAGTTGCCCCTGGTGTGCAGGGAAGGGATGAGAAAGTGAGATAACATAGAACTAGTGTGAATGATGGTTGGCATGCACCATCGCAGTGTGAATGATGATCGGCGTTTACTCGATGGGCTGAAGGGATGTTTCCATGCTGTATCTCTCTCTAAACCCTCTAATATGGGTGACCCCTTCTTTTAAACCACTCACCCCAAGTTTTAGATTCTCCCACCAGAGGAAAGATCCTGGTTCAAATCCAATCTAGGCACGAGTCCTCAAGATCAGGGCAATTCATATTCATCGGTACAAGAGGATTAAATTCCAGGTACCACATCTTACATTTAAATGTCACAATGAAGCAACTCCATACAAGGGACATTTTTTTGCTCATTGCAACACATCTTTAGATATAGGGAAGGTAAAACATTTGTAGACAGTTTCTTGGATCAGAGGCTGAATTAATTCATGTTCATCAGTGATAGGAGCAGAGTTAGGCCATTCTGCCCATCAAGTCTACTACACCATTCAATCATGGCTGATCCATCTCTCCCTCCTTACCCCATTCTCCTGCCTTCACCCCATAACCCCTGACACCCCATTAATCAAAAATCTATCTATTTCTGCCTTACAAATATCCATTGACTTGGCTTCCACAGCTTTTTGTGGCAATAAATCCAGCTAAAGAAATTCCTCCTCACCTCCTTCCTAAAGGAACATCCTTTAATTCTGAGGCTATGATGTCTGGTCCCAGACTCTCCGACTAGTGGAAATATCCTCTTTACATCCACTCTATCCAGGCCTTTCACTATTCGGTGGAGTTTCAATAAGGTTCCTCCTCATCCTTCTAAACTCCAGCGAGTACAGGGTCAGTGCCGTTAAATGCTCATCATATGTTAACCCACTCATTCCTGGGATCATTCTCTTCTGGACCCTCTCCAGAGCCAGCACATCCTTAGCACAGTCTGAAGAAGGGTCTCGTCCCGAAATGTCATCCATTCCTTCTCTCCAGAGATGCTGCCTGTCCCGCTGAGTGACTCCAGCTTTTTGTGTCATCCTTCCTCGGATGTGGGTCCCAGAATTCTCCACAATGCTCCAAATGCGGCCTGACCAGCGCCTTATAGAGCCTCAGCTCTATTGTGATTGTGTGGCTTCCGAGATGGCTGTTGGATGTGTATGATGTGTAGGAAGGAACTGCAGATGCTGGTTTAAATCGAAGATAAACACAAAATGCTGGAGTAGCTCAGACCCTTCAACATTTTATGGCCGATAATGCTAGATTCTAGATCGGTGGATACGAGCTACCTGATAAGGCAAGTATGCTCGGACTGTATTGGAGATTAGTTTATTTCTTCCAGATACTGGGCATGTGCTTCATTATCATGAGTGACAATAGACAATAGGTGCAGGAGTAGGCCATTTGGCCCTTTGAGCCAGCACCGCCATTCAATGTGATCATGGCTGATCATCCCCAATCAGTACCCCGTTCCTGCCTTCTCCCCATATCCCCTGACTCCGCTATCTTTAAGAGCCCTATCTAGCTCTCTCTTGAAAGCATCCAGAGAACCGGCCTCCACCGCCCTCTGAGGCAGAGAATTCCACAGACTCACCACTCTCTGTGTGAAAAAGTTACCTCGTCTCCATTCTAAATGGCTTACTCCTTATTCTTAAACTGTGACCCCGGTTCTGGACTCCCCCAACATCGGGAACATGTTTCCCGCCTCTAGCGTAACCAAACCCTTAATAATCTTATATATTTCAATTAGATCTCCTCTCATCCTTCTAAACTAAACTCACCGGGGCACAGACTCCAACATGGTCGTGGGCACTTCACAATTTTTTTTATGGGAGACTTTACAAATAACTTTGCATGATTTATTATGACCATCTGGTCATCTCTTGCTGTGGTGGAGTTGAATTTCGAAAGTCTATTGTCAGGAATATAAGCTACATGGCTTGTCCACTGAACGGAACTGATGTGTGCGTAATAAGAGCCTCGATACTGGGGACATTGACTTTGAGTTACCCACATATACCCACCGTCCTCTGAGTGAAAATGTTGCTTATGCTTCCATTAAATCTCGATAACAGGAGTTGAGCTAGATAGGGCTTTTAAAAATAGCGGAGTCAGGGGATATGGGGAGAAGGCAGGAACGGGGTACTGATTGTGGAAGATCAGCCATGATCACATTGAATGGCGGTGCTGGCTCGAAGGGCCGAATGGACAACAGAGGAGGATGACTGAACTTTGGTGCCTTCCCTCACAGTGGGAAACTTTGATTCCGCTGTGTGGGGATGTCTATGTTATAGACAATCGTGTTCTGTGCTCTTTTCTATTCGTATGGCTCTATGACCACACATTTCTCTGTACCAATTCATACATGTGGCAAAAAAATGTCTCTTGTCCCTTGTCTACTCCTGCACCTATTTGTCTATTGTCCATAACAGTTTATTTATCTTTAATCAGCACACTCTTGAAATACAAAAGAGCTCTCAGTCAGGAATTGAAAGTTCAACATTACAAAACAATCTAATATATTAGGGGAGGGTGGTGGATAAAAGAAAAAGTTATAATCCATTGTAAAATGGAGTTGACTTTTTCTTGGTATTTGCTGTCCATTTGAAAGGTTACAAATTACACCCTCCCAATGCTACCATTTTTAATCAGTACCTCTTTTGTGACGATTTTCAGGGTAATGTTACCAGCAACATCAGATGCAGTCTGCAGCAGGAGGAAGAATGGAATCGGCTGGGAGACACAAGTAACAGCAATTAATGAAACGCTCAAAGTCATCACTGCCAGAATTCTACTACTGCCACTACCAGCAAGTCTCAAACAGCTAGTGAATAAATAAAAATGTCTAAACAAATATAAAGTCAGCTCTATATTTAGTTTAGGAAAGAACTGCAGATGCTGGAAAAATCGAAGGTAGACAAAAATGCTGGAGAAACTCAGTGGGTGAGGCAACTTCATAATAGGTGATGCTTCGGGTCGAGACCCTTCTTCAGACTGATGTGGGAGGGGGGGAAGCCCCCCCCCCCCTCAAACCCCCACATCAGTCTGAAGAAGGGTCTCGACCCGAAATGTCACCTATTCTGAAGAAGGGAGCTTCGACTGCCAGCCCTTCGACTGCCGGCCTCTGCAGTGCTTCTGGCTGCGGCTCTAAATCTCGACCGTCGGCCTGCGGCCTACACCAGCCTGAAGCCGCGGTCTCCGGTGGGGAAGAGCTGAATCTGGACTTACCTTGACTTTTACCTTGTCCTTTTACCATCTGGACGCCCACAGCGATGGCTGCAGAGGGTTGAGGTCCCCAACACGGGGGAAAAATGGAGGAGGACTGGCCAATTTTTGTACCTTCCACCATAGTGATGAATGCTGTGGTGGATGTTTGTGTTAAATTTTTTATTGTGTTTGTGTGTTCTTTATCATTGTACCGCTGCTGACAAATTCATTTCACTTGCACTTTATGTGCAATGTGACGAATAAAACCGGATTGTATTGTATTGTAACCCGAAACGTCACCTACTCCTTCTCTCCATAAATGCTGCCTCACCCGCTGAGGTTCCCCAGCATTTTTGTCTAGCTTCTATATTTAGTTTAGTTTATTATTGTCACGTGTCCCATGTACAGGGAAAGGTTTTGTTTGATTAGTACACAATCAAACAAAAGGCCGTACATGATTCCAATCAAGCCGTCCACAGGGCACAGATACAGGACAAAAGGCACAACATTTAGTGCAAGATAAAGTCTGATCAAACATAGTTCACAGGTCTCCAGTGAGGTAGATGGGAGGTCAGGATTGCTCTCTAGCTGGAGAGAGGACAGTTCAGTGGCCTGCTAACTGCTGGAAATCTGGAGGTGTGCGTTTTCAAACTTCTGTACCTCTTGCCTGATGGGAGGGGGACAAGAGGGAGTGGCTGGAGTTAAACCAGTCCTTAATGGTGCTGGTGGCCTTGCCAAGGCAGCGTGAGGTATAGATTAAGTTAATTGAAGGGAGGTCGGTTTGTGTGACCAAACCAAGCTGTGATGTGACTGTGCCCAAGTTGGTGAGGATTGTTGGGGACATGCCGAACCTCCTAAACCTTCTAAAGGGCCTGTCCCACTTTCCCGAGTTATTCACAAATTCTTCCGAGTTTCCCCCTTGATTCAAACTCGCAGAATGTTCGTAACGGGTCTGTAGGAGTCCGTGGATATGTCGTAACGGCTCGTTCTGCCAGCCGTAGGTACTCGGGGCTATTTTTTCACTCGTGGACATTTTTTAATCAGGCTGGGAAAAAAAGTCCCGACTTACCTGATGCCCCGAGTAGTTGCGGCTGGCATAACGAACTTCTACGATATGTCCACGGACTCCTACGTACTAACATTCTGCGAGTTTGAATCAAGGGGAAAACTCGGGAGATTTTGTGAATAACTCCTGAAAGTGGGACAGGCCCTTAAGGAAGTAGAGGCGTTGGCGCATTTTCTTGGCCAGAGGTTTGATGTGGCTGGTCCGGAACAAACCGCAGGTGATATTACATTTGGATTTTAAATAGTGAGAAAAAAAGTGTGGAACAGACAAGTATGAGAATAATTTTTAGTTGTGCTTCATTTCAGAGAGATGTGACTTTTAACCAAGCCATTCCCAAACATTTCTTCAGGATAAATAACTTTTATCCAGTGATTATAATTAATCATACAATTGTTCACACCATCACCCCTTCATCACTATCCAGTTTGAAAAGGACTTTAAATTTATTTGGATAGTTTCGCAAGTTCATAATAGTTCATATAGTTTCACATACTATTAAGTTACCTTAAGTAAGTCCATGCTATTGTTATTTTAGGGCAGCACAATGGCGCAGCAGTAGAGTTGCTGCCTTACAGTGCCTGAGACCCGGGTTCCATCCTGACTATGGGTACTGTCTGTGAGGAGTTTGTATGGTCACCCTGTATGGACTCCAGGTGCACTGGTTTCCACCCACACTCCAAAGACGTACAGGTTTGTGGGTCGATTTGGCTTTGGTAAAAATTGTAAATTGCCCCTAGTGTGTGTGTAGGATAGAAACATAGAAAAATAGGTGCAGGAGTAGGCCAATCGGCCCTTCGAGCCAGCACCGCCATTCAATATAATCATGGCTGATCATCTTAAATCAGTACCCCGTTCCTGCTTTTTCCCCATATCCCTTGATTCCTTTAGACCCAAGAGGTAAATCTAACTCCCTGTTGAAGTTGGTGCTAGCATACGGGATCGCTGGTCGGTGAGGACTCGGGCTATTTCCTTGCTGTGTCTGTAAACTGAATATGAACTAATCTAAACTAAAACTTGCAGAGACTGGAAGACGTGTGTGTGTGTGTGTGTGTGTGTGTGTGTGTGTGTGTGTGTGTGTGTGTGTGTGTGTGTGTGTGTGTGTGTGTGTGTGTGTGTGTGTGTGTGTGTGTGTGTGTGTGTGTGTGTGTGTGTGTGTGTGTGTGTGTGTGTGTATGTGTGTGCTGAACTTTTTCTTTCTCTCGTGGTGTGGTTATCATGTGTGTTTACACATGCTGTACTATTCGTTCTCTCTCATTTATCATATTGTTTACAGTGTACTATGTTTACACGTTCTGTTGTGCCACAGCAAGTAAGAATTTCATTGTTCTATCTGGGACACATGCCGATAAAACACTGTGGACTCTTGACTTGGAACTCCACCTATTGGTATTTTTATGAATTGAAGGATTGAAATAGGAATTTATGAAGGATAGCGATAGGATCTGGACCAAGGGAGTTCTGCAGCCCCTTGGCTAACCACTACATTTTTACAGTGCTGACAATTTTAGTCGCATTTTAATTTAAAACCCAGATGATAAATCAACCAAAGGAGGATGCAAAGATCTGTCAGTTTTGTCAGCAGCCAACAAATGGGGGAGCACGGCCAGATGCAAAACAGCTGGAAAAACAGAAAGCAAATACAGATGCAACAAGATAAATGATTTTACTTAAAATATTCCAGAGCTGTGGAATGATAATGGAAAAAATGAAAAGAAGAATATCTAAGGTAAAAACAGATTATATCTAATATTGCTGGCAAAACTCACCATGTTGAAATAATGCAGAGAATGTCAGGAGACACACTGTGTTTAATCAATATACACTTTACAATAGGAAAATAAAGTTGATCTTTTCCAGAGATGCTGGAACCGAAGAGGCGCAAAAAGCTGGGGTAACAAAAAGGGCAGCACGGTGGCGCAGCGCTAGAGTTCCTGCCTTACAGCGAATGTAAGGCAGCAACAGAATTTTAAGAATAAGGAGTAAGCCATTTAGAATGGAGACGAGGAAACACTTTTTCTCACAGAGAGTGGTGAGTCTGTAGAATTCTCTGCCTCAGAGGTGGAGGCCAGTTCTCTGGATACTTTCAAGAGAGAGCTAGATAGGGCACTTAAAGATAGCGGAGTCGGGGGATATGGGGAGAAGGCAGGAACAGGGTACTGATTGGGGATGATCAGCCATGATCACATTGAATGGCGGTGCTGGCTTGAAGGGCCAAATGGCCTACTCCTGCACTTGTTGTCTATTGTCTATTGAATGCAGCGCTGAGGACCCGTGGTCCATCCCGACTACGGGTGCTGTCTGTACGGGGTTTGTACGTTCTCGTACGTTCTCCGAGATCTTCGGTTTTCTCCCACACTCCAAAGATGTACAAATTTGTAGGTTAATTGGCTTGGTAAATGTAAAAATTGCCCCTAGTGGGTATAGGATAGTGTTAATGTGCGGGGATCGCTGGTCGGCACGGAACCGGTGGGCCAAAAGGGCCTGTTATCGCGCTGTATCTATAAACTGAAACTAAAAACTAAACTCAGCAGGTCAGACACTATCTCTGGAAAAAAGGAACAGGTCAAGACCCTTCTTCAGACTGAGAGGCAGGGGAAAGGGAAACGAGAGATATAGATGGTGATTTGAGAGATATAGAACAAATGAATTAAAGATATGCAAAAATTAACAATGATAAATGAAACGGGCTATTGCTAGCTGCAGGCTAGGTGATAACGAGTTGTACAGAAAATGAAACTTGCCAGGACGACAGTGAAACGAGTGCATAGACCAGGGTGAGGGTGGGATGGAGAGGGGACGCAGGGGTTACTTGAAGATAGAGACATCAATATTCATACTGCTGGGTTGTAAGCGGTCCAATAGACTGTATAGTTTTCAGAACATAAAGCATAGAAACAGGCCATTCGGCCCACCATGTCCATGCTGAACATTGGGCAACATCCATATTAATCACATCTTCTAGGCCTTCTATGCTTTACAGACGCCTCTTAAAAGCTGTTAGTGACACTACTTCCACCACTCTCGCTGGAATCTGTGGAATTCATTGCCACAGATGGCGGTGGAGGCCAACATTGGGCATTTTTACAATGGAGATTGACAGGTTATTGATTAGGAAGGGAGTCAGGGGTTATTATTGGATCAAGACAGTAGAATGCAGTTGAGATGCTTAGATCAGCCGTGACTGAATGGCAGAGCAGACTCGATAGGTCGAATGGGCCTAGTTCTGTTCCCAATGTTGGGCGAGCCCAGAACCAGGAGGTCACACTTAAAATAAAGGGGAGGCCATTTAAGACTGAGGTGAGAAAAAACGTTTTCACCCAGAGAGTTGTGAATTGTGGAATTCCCTGCCACAGAGGGCAGTGGAGGCCAAATCACTGGATGGATTTAAGATAGAGTTAGATAGAGCTCTAGGGGCTAGTGGAATCAACGGATATGGGGAGAAGGCAGGCACGGGTTATTGATTGGGGACGATCAGCCATGATCACAATGAATGGCGGTGCTTGCTCGAAGGGCCGAATGGCCTCCTCCTGCACCTATTTTCAATGTTACAATAGTTTTCAACATTTTGTAAATTGCTTCAATGTGATATACACGTCTACAGTTCCCAAAACGAAGAAACATCCTTACCAGTTTAGATAATGCCCGGGAACCAGCATAAATACTGCCAACAAATAACAAGACACCAGGCAACCAGGAAATCTTGGCGGACCTACCAAAGTGTAAATTACATTATTAATACATAAAGTCAAATGTTCCTGCTGTAATGCATTTAGACTTTAACTTTTTAAATCAAATATTACCCAATCAATCTAAATGTTTATGAATCATATTGTTTCAGTTTCTATATTCACCAGATCATAGTTATGGCAAATTTCTTTATTGTCTCTCCAAATAAACAGAAATGCATCTTCGTATGATTATGGGAACTGCAGATGCTGACATCTTGAGTGAAACACAAAGTGCTGGAGTAACTCAGTTGGTTAGGCAGCATCTATGGATATCGGTGAGACCAAGCGGAGGTTGGGCGATCGTTTCGCCGAACACCTCCGCTCGGTCCGCAATAACCAAGCTGACCTCCCAGTAGCTCAGCACTTCAATTCCCCCTCCCACTCCATCTCCGACCTCTCTGTCCTGGGTCTCCTCCATGGCCACAGCGAGCAGCACCAGAAATTGGAGGAACAGCACCTCATATTCCGTTTGGGGAGTCTGCATCCTGGGGGCATGAACATCGAATTCTCCCAATTTTGTTAGTCCTTGCTGTCTCCTCCCCTTCCTCGGCCCCCCTGCTGTCTCCTCCCATCCCCCAGCCTTCGGGCTCCTCCTCCTCTTTCCTTTCTTGTCCCCGCCCACCCCCGCCCCCGATCAGTCTGAAGAAGGGTTTCGGCCCGAAACGTTGCCTATTTCCTTCGCTCCATAGATGCTGCTGCACCCGCTGAGTTTCTCCAGCTTTTTTGTGTACCTTCTATGGATAGGCAGTCTGTTCTGGCACCATTCAAACAATCTGAAGAGGGGTCCAACTCAAAACATTGCCTATTGATGTCCTTCAGAGATGCTGACTGACCCACTGAGTTACTCTAGCGCTTTGCGTTCTACGGGGTGGGTAGCTAACGATATTTGAATTACAGGATTTATTTTTAATTTGTTTACAGAATGTGGACACCTCCAGTAAAGTTATTGCTCGGGGCAGCTGTCTGAGAGTGAACATAAAACAGGGCAGCACTCGAAGCGGCTGATTCGGAAACTCCAAGCCGCAGAGTGTGTTCCGATCATCCCGGCGAGAGGGCCTGTACATCGGGCCGTCTGTAGCAGCGACTGCGGAGGGTTCAAAGGTCCCAACCTCGGGTGAAGAAAGGAGGAAGATGACTGAAGTTTATTGCCTTCCATCACAGTGAGAAACGTTGGTTCCACTGTGGTGGATGTTTATGTTAAATTCTACTGTGAATTGTGTTTTTATTCGTATGTCTGTATGGTAACTCAAATGTCACTGTCCCAATTGGTGCACGTGACAGTAAATGTGAACTAGGACTTGAATAGGTCCTTCAGCCAAAATGTTGGTTGCTGGTTGACCAAGGAAGGCGATGGCTGGAGGCCCGAGCAGCCTCGGGCTTGCCTGAATCGGGGACTAGATTGGGCTTGGAATATGGCGCCGAAACATGGTGCCTCTTTTTTGCGGGCTCAGTTGACTATTTCTGTACACTTGGTAACCAGGGGTGGTATGGTGATATTCTACTGGACTGTTTGGAAGAAACTAATTTCACTGTGCATTCGCACTTTGCACATGTGACAATAAAACACCACTGAAACAATGTTTGTGCCCAGTGATGCCTAGTTAAACTGATCTCATCTGCTTGTACATGATCCACATTGCTCTAAGGTAGACACAAAATGCTGGAGTAACACAGCGGGTCAGGCAGCATTTATGGAGAGAAAGAATGGGCGCCGTTTCGCGTCGAGACCCTTCTTC
Source organism: Leucoraja erinaceus (assembly GCF_028641065.1). NCBI lineage: Eukaryota > Metazoa > Chordata > Chondrichthyes > Rajiformes > Rajidae > Leucoraja > Leucoraja erinaceus. Next base: position 1,713,483 of record NC_073419.1, read on the forward strand.
AGAAGATTTAATTCTTACTCTCCATAGATGCTGGCTGACCCGCTGAGTTACTCCAGCATTTTGTGTCTACCTTCGATTTTATCCTGCATCTGCAGTTCTTTCTCACACATCCATATCACTCTGTTCCGCACACTTCCATGTGCATATCTCAGAGCCTCTAAAACTCCACGCTCGTACCTGCAAAATAGTGTCTCTAGTTTTGTCAAGGTGATCTTGTACCACTTCCTGAAAATAGTTTGATGCAACCATGTGGTTTGACAGGAATAAAATTTCTGTTTAAATCTGAATTGTGATTACATTTAAATTGGTAATTCTAAGCAAATAAATCAAACCTTCGACACGCTTTAGTTCGAGTGAATGATGTTACCACAGGTTCCTTACCAGAGAAAGCTGCTTCTCAGCTCCACCCATCCTAGTTTCCAGGCTACCTGAAGTAAGACAGTTCCCACAATTGTTTGCCAACTGCAAAAAGAAAAAAAACAAGCAGTAGTAGTTCAGTTTATTGTCACGTGTATCGAGGTACAGTGAAAAGCTTTTGTTGCATGCTAACCAGTCAGCAGAAAGACAATACATGATTACAATTAAGCCATTTATATTTTATAATAAGGGAATGTGCAGGAAAGAAATGCAGATGCTGGTTTAAACCACCGATAAGATACAAAATGGTGGAGTAACTCAGTGGGACAGGTAGCATCTCTGGAGAGAAAAAATGGGTGAAGTTTGGTGTCGAGACCCTTTAGACTGAATAATGTATAATGCAAGGTGAAGACAGTGATCAAGGATAGTCCGAGGGTTACCAAAGGTAGTTGAGGTAGAGGTAGTTGAACTAGAGGTAGTTGAAAAAAATCAACTGGAGCAGCCGGAAGAGAAATCACATTTAATAGAAAAATCATGATCCATTCTAAAGCTCCGATAATATTACCCATGAATAATACGTACCCTTGAAAAAGTGTTGGATAGGTAAACTTCAACACTGAAAGGACATACTGAAAAAGAAAGAAATGATTAGACATTTGAGATTTACAGCAAGACCAACCGCAAGCATTCAAAGGGCGGCATGTCAGGAATTAGAGTGTCACGGTTCTGCAGATGCTGGTTTAAATCGAAGGCAGACACAAAAAGCGGGTCAGGCAGCATCTCTGGAGAGAAGGAATGGGCGACGTTTCGGGTCGAGACCCTTCTTCAGACGGGTCAGATATAAACATTGTACTCGGTTAGGGTTGCCAAATATCCCACTCGCAAATAAATGACAAAAGGTTAAAATACGGGGCAAATTCCCGACGGCAATTCGTTGACCGACTCAGCCGTGGCTGGGTGTATGATGAGTTGGCCCGGGTGCTGAACTGCACACAAAGCCCAGCCGGCGTGCCAGCTGAAGGACCTGTCCCACTGTACGAGGTAATTCACGAATTCTCACGAGTTTTCCCCTGATTCGAACTCGCAGAATGTTCGTAGCGAGTCCGTAGGAGTTTGTGGATGTTTCGTAGCGGCTCGTTATGCTAACCGTCGGTACTCGGGGCATCAGGAAAGTCGGGACGTTTTTTCATACTGATGAAAAATGTCCACGAGTAAAAAAACTAGTCGGGATGACTCGTACAGTGGGACAGGCCCTCGAGGAGTTTTGGCACAGGCGACGTCGCGCGCAAAGTCCGGTGCCCCTTCCAATTCATGAACTGATGATCGGTCAAGAGAAGGAGGGGTGGTGGTGTGGCAGCAGTAAGCGAAGGTCCGAAGGTCGGACAGCTGACCTGACAGTCCCCTCGACCCAAGTAGTAGCAGTCAAATGCGGGACAAGGGCAGTCCCGTATGGGACAAAACAATTTAGCCCAAAATACAGGATGTCCCAGCTAATACGGGACAGTTGGCAACCCTAAACTCAGCAGACACCATAATAAGCAAGATGTTCAAGAATTTTTTTTTTTTTTTTTTTTAAACGCAATATAGTGCAAAAACAAGACGTAATGACCCTAGTACAAACAAGGCAGTTTGGAGTTTGGGAGTTTGTAGCGTTCAATAGCCTGATGGTTGTAGGGAAATGTTATTCCTGAATCTGGATGTTGAGGCTTCCAAACTCCTATGCCCGTGAAATGAGAGGGTGGTGTGGGTCTCTGATGATGCTGGCAGCCTTTGAGACAGCGCCTCCCATAGATTACTGTGATGGTGGGGAAGTCAGTACCCATGATGGACCGGGCAGCATCCACCATGATTTGTAATCTGCTTCGTTCCAGAGCATTCGAATTGCCGAACCAGGCTGCGATGCAACCAGTTAATGTGCTCTCCATCATACACCTGTAGAAGTTCAAGGCAATATTCCTCGACATACCCAATCTCCTCAATCTTTTATGTGGAGGCATTGAGGGGCTTTCTTTATGATTGCATAAATGTGCTGGGTCCAGAACACATCTACAGAGATATGCACGCCCAGGAACCTGAAGTTGTTGACTCTTTCCGCTGCCGAACTGACATATCGATGAAGAGAGGCACTTGGATCTTTGGCCTTTATTCTTCCAAAGTCAACAATCAGTTCCTTGGTTTTACTGACATTGAGAGCAAGTTTAACACAAAATGCTGAAGTAAAACTCAGCGGGACAGGCCGCATCTCGTGATAGAAGGGTTTTGGGTCGAGACTTCAGAGCAAGTTTGTTGTTCGGGCTCCATTCAAAAAAACAATCGATCTCCCTCCTATACAGTTTCAGTTTTAGTTTATTATCACATGTACTGTGGTGCAGTGAAAAGCTTTTGTTGCGTGACTATAATTTAGGTCTGCCATCCCAATGGGGGAGTTTTGTCAATTGAAACAATGACACGTTCTCCTAATTCAGCTCACGTGACATTTCCAACATCTGTCGTATTCTGCTTTTAGAAATTAACCTCAAGAGTTAACAATACAGCATTTGATTTTCACATTTGATGTGAAATGGGCTCAATTGTAATCATGTGTTGCCTTTCCACTGATTGGTTAACAGGCAACAAAAGCTTTTCACTGTACCTCAGTACACGTGACAATAAACTAAACTTCATTCAACTCAACGACTGTCTCCTGCCCTCAAATCCAGGCAGCATTCCGCTAAACCTCCTCTCCTCCAAAGCCTTCACGTCCTCCTTCCTGTGATGGGGCAAGCAGAACATCACACAAAACTCCAAATGCAATGTAACCTGGGGCATCGTGACTTCCTGAATCTTGTATACATATTAGGACTTCCTGACTCTTACATACAAACCCAATCTAACTTCCATCTAATCTAATCTAACCAAAGACCTAGTCAAGAGTGTTTTATTGCCACATGTCCCAGATAGAACAATGAAAATCTTACTTGCAGTAGCACAACAGAATATGCAAACATAGTACACTGTAAACAATAAATGAGAAAAAAGTTCATTGTGTGTCTACATACACACGCATACGTACACATTAAAAAAAAACAATAATAGAGCAATAATAAAAATAATAGTCTATGAAGTTGAATCAGGACTTCTTGACTTGTATATCCAACTGCAGCCTAACCAAAGACCTTAAATGCATCTTGACTTCCTGACTTAGGATGAAAGGGTATCTCATTGAAACATATAAGATTGTTAAAGGTTTGGACACACTGGAGGCAGGAAATATATTCCTGATGTTGGGGGAGTCCAGAACCAGGGGCCACAGTTTAAGAATAAGGAGTAAGCCATTTAGAACGGAGACGAGGAAACACTTTTTCTCACAGAGAGTGGTGAGTCTGTGGAATTCTCTGCCTCAGAGGGCGGTGGAGGCCGGTTCTCTGGATGCTTTCAAGAGAGAGCTAGATAGGGCTCTTAAAAATAGCGGAGTCAGGGGATATGGGGAGAAGGCAGGAACGGGGTATTGATTTGGGATGATCAGCCATGATCACATTGAATGGCGGTGCTGGCTCGAAGGGCCAGATGGCCTACAACTGCACCTATTGTCTATTGACTCTGATATACAAATGCAACCTGACCTAAAACCTATGAAGCTGCATCATGACTGTGTTACTCTTACACACAAATATATACTCTTATATTCAAATGTTTCAGGGCTTCCTGACTCTTAAATGCAACCTAACCAAAGACCTAGGACGCTGCATCATGACTAAATGCACCAAAAATGCTGCCTAACCAAACGCCTATGAAGATATTGCTTTCCGCCAGAGATGCTGTCTGACCTGCTGAGTTACTCCAGCTTCTATCAAACACTTATGAAGTTACATCATCACTTCTTGACTCTTATATCCAAATGCTGCCTAACCAAAGACCAGTATAGCTATATTTACTCATAACTGAGATTAATGGATTGGTGGATCAGAAACATCCAGGGGTTGAGGTGTGGAGTAGGGGAGAGGAATGGGGATGGGACAGGGACATAATGCTGAGATAAAGATCACCAGTGAAGTTGCTGAGGGGCAGCACAGGCTGGAGGGGCTGAATGTCCTGCAGTTCCGTCCCATCGGCCTGGAATGAGTAGGTTAACATGTGATGAGCGTCTGTCGGCACTGGGCCTGTACTCGCTGGAGTTTAGAAGAATGAGGGGGGAACCTCAATGAAACATTACAGAATAGTGAAAGGCTTGGGTAGAGTGGATGTGGAGAGGATGTTCCCACTAGTGGGAGAGTCTAGGACCAGAGGTCGCAGCCTCAGAATTAAAGGATGTTCCTTTAGGAAGGAGACAAGGAGAAACTTCTTCAGTCAGAGTGTTGTGAATCTGACTGTCTACTCCATCTATGCCTTTCATAACTGTATCTTCAGGTTCGCCACTGATTATCCGGCAACTGGTGATCCGGCACTTCCTTTAATCCTGACTATATTACTCGGCCTGGATAGAGTAGATGTGGAGAGGATGTTTCCACTAGTGGGAGAGTCTAGGACTAGAGGACACAGCCTCAGAATTAAAGGACATTCCTTTAGGAAGGAGATGAGGAGGAATGTCTTTAGTCAGAGGGTGGTGAATCTGTGGAATACGTTGACACAGACGGCTGTGGAGGCCACAAGTCAGTGGATATATTTAAAGCAGAGATAGATAGATTGTTGATTAGTGCGGGTGTCAGGGGTTATGGGGAGAAGGCAGGAGAATGGGGTTAGGAGGGAGAGATAGATCAGCCATGATTGAATGGCAGACTGGATGGGCCGAATGGCCTAATTCTGCTCCTATCACTTGTGACCCTCACCTTGTTGGTGAAATAAGAGGCGGTGTAGAGCAGCGAGAAGCAGAGTTGCAGCCGTTTGTGCCACATCTGCAGGCGGTGGCGGGCGGTGAGAGGGAGGGAGGGAGTTACAGGGGGGGGGGGGGGGGGGGGAGGAGGCTGCGGCGGCGACACGTTGCTAAGGGCCGCCCCCCCCGCACCTTGCTGGTGAAATAAGAAGCGATAAAGAGAAGCAGAGTTGCAGCCATTCGTGCCACATCTGCCGGGGTTGAGGAGAGGGAGAGTGGCCGAGTCGGCGGCGGTGAGAGGAGTTGTGGGCGATGGCGGGGATGGAGGTGGAGGTGAGGCTGTGGCGGCGACACGTTGCTAAGGGCCTCGACCCCGCCCACGCCGTCATCTTCCTCGCAGCGGCCCGCCCCCTTAAAGGCGCAGTCCCCTGACTGCGGCTGTCAACCACCCAGCCCTGGGGGAGAGGAGAGGGAGAGGGGGAGGGGAGGGTGTGAGGGGAGCGGAGGGTTAGAGGGGAAGGGAGAGAGAGTGGAGGGTGAGAGGGGAGAGAGTATGGGAGCAAGCAAGATTGTCATTGTCCTATCTGGGACACATGACAATACAACTCGTGACTTGAGGTAGGAAAGGAGGGGAGGGGAGAGAGAAGTAAGGGAGTGAGAGAGAGGGGGAGAAGGGGACGGGGGAGAGGGGAGAGGGGGAGGAGAGAGATTGAAGAATGAATCCCACACAGAGAGACAGAGAGAAACACAGGGACACAGAGAGAGTAAGAGACAGGGCCACAGAAACACAGAGAGTGAGAGACAGAGACAGACCCAGAGAGACATGCAGCAACAGAAACAGAGACACGGACAGAGATACACAGAGAATCGGGTCATGATCGAACCCGGCAGCACCAGACACCCGGTTCGATCCTGACCTCGGGTGCTGCCTGTGTGGCGTTTGCTTGGTTTCCCTGTAACCATATGGGTTTTCTCCGTGTACTCTCGTTTCATCCCACACTCCAAAGAGGTTTGTAGGTTAATTAGCTCCTTTAAATTGTCCGAAGTGTGTAGGATGGAACTAGTGTACAGATGACCGTAGGCCAGTATGGACTCGGTGTGCCGAACGGCCTGTTCCCACTCTACCTCCAAACTAAATCCAAACGATGAGAAAATCATTTTTTACACAGAGTGGTGAATCTGTGGAATTCTCTGCCACAGAAGGTAGTTGAGGCCAGTTCATTGGCTATATTTAAGAGGGAGTTAGGGAGTTAAATCTTAAATCCCTTTATCGTGGTACAAATTACAATAGTGGAAACTTTTTTTACCATTGGAGAAAAAATACTAATCAGTTTTTGTAGACTATTTATCGTCTGTTAATTTCATGAATTCATGAGTTGTAGTAGCAGAAATAGGCTATTCAGCACATCGAGTCACACGTCATTTCATCAACACTCCCCCCGCGCCTTCATGATGTCATCACGCAATGTTATTCACCAACCCTCCCATCGCCATCTCGACGTCATAACGTCATCCCATTGGTTTCCGCCCCTCATCATCATCACGTCGTCTCATCGCCAAGTCACACTCACCGTCGTGACGTCAGCACGTCATCTCATCCCCAACCCCACCGCGCCGTCAAAACGTCATCCCATCGTTTTCCGCCCCCTCATCGTTATCACGTCGTCTCAACCAAAGATCTTATAGCGGAGCAAGATAGGCTACTCCTGCTAAATGCAATGGACTGACGTGTAGTACGCTATGGAGGGGGATCATGGGCATTTTCCACGCCCATTTTAGCAACCTGAGCCTACCTAACCCGACCCGACTCGCACTGTAATCAATGTTGCGGGGCAACAGTTTGTGTGGGTCAGATTCATAAATCTGTCAGTTCAAACTTCTTGTCAAGAATAAAATTTGATTCTGGTAATTGTCTTTTTTAATGTTTTTTAAATCATTTCTTTTTAAATGGCTCACAAGCAGTGTTTGAGTTGATTTTGTAGTAACCGGAACCGACCGACTCGCAGGGTGATTGACAGGGGGGGGACTTTTTGTGCGTGATTATAGGGTTAGATTCATAATTCAATTAGTTCATAATTCTGTTGATTCTTGTTAAGGAATAAAATGTTTATAAACACACATACATGAAAATTATATAAATGTATATAACACACACAATTATATTTCTTCTAAACCAATAATGAACTTTATTTCAGACTAGACAAGGGACATTAAATAAGAAACATTGTAAATAAGAAACATTGTCTTGGGGCACTCTCTCTCCCCGCTGCCCCGGGCCCCGCACTCTCTCTCCCCGCTGCCCCGGGCCCCGCACTCCTTCTCCCCCGCTGCCCCGGGCCCCGCACTCCTTCTCCCCGCTGCCCCGGGCCCCGCACTCCTTCTCCCCGCTGCCCCGGGCCTTGCACTCCTTCTCCACGCTGCGGATCCAATCTTTGGCCGGAAGCAAGAAGGCGGGAGCAAGAAAGCGGTGCAAGATGGCGGAACAAGATGGCGGAGTCAGCTTGCTAAAATGTGTCCTGTAATCACCCATGAAACCGCCCATGAGCGTACCTCACGTTTGCGTGAGAGTAACCTATCTTGCTTCGCTCTAAGATCTTTGGTCTCAACTCCAAGCCCCACTCACCGTCGTGACGTCAGCACGTCACCTCATCCCCCAACACCCCCCACCTCACCGTCATCACGTCATCTCATCCCAAACCCCCAACCAAAGATCCTATTTGCCCCCCAACTACGCCTCATCTCCAAGCCCCCCTCACCGTCATGACGTCAGCACGTCATCCCATTCCCCAACCTCCCCCCCCCCCCCCCCACCCACCTCACCGTCATCACGTCATCTCATCCCCAACCCCCATCTACGCCCCCTAATCGTCATCACGTTATCTCATCCCCAAGCCGCTGCGCCCCGCGCTGAAGATGGCGGCGGGCTGACGATGGCGGTTGACGGGAGGCCGGGCAGGTAAAGGTGTGTGTTTGCATGTGTGTGGTGAGGCCACTCGGCCCGGCTGCTCAATGTTGGCCGCGCCTCGCTGACAGGCCCAGCCCTCAGCCCGATCATACTACCATCAATACATCTCAATAATCTATAGATTATTACCAATAACCCTATTTAAAAGCTGATTCACAGATTTTATGAAATATAAGATTTTTAAGATGTAATAATTAAATTATTTTTAAGATTTAAAGCTTATTATTTGAGGTAATTATGACATTATCTATTATTATCAAAGATTATTATCAATATTTATCATTTAATATTAATAATATGTACAGTAAATAAATATTACCAGACTGATGCCTGGGATGTCAGGACTGTCTTATGAAGAAAGACTGGATAGACTCGGCTTGTACTCGCTAGAATTTAGAAGATTGAGGGGGTATCTTATAGAAACTTACAAAATTCTTAAGGGGTTGGACAGGCTAGATGCAGGAAGATTGTTTCCGATGTTGGGGAAGTCCAGGACAAGGGGTCACAGCTTAAGGATAAAGGGGAAATCCTTTAAAACCGAGATGAGGAGAACTTTTTTCACACAGAGAGTGGTGAATCTCTGGAACTCTCTGCCACAGAGGGTAGTTGAGGCCAGTTCATTGACTATATTTAAGAGGGAGTTAGATGTGGCCCTTGTGGCCAAGGGGATCAGAGGGTATGGAGAGAAGGCAGGTACGGGATACTGAGTTGGATGATCAGCCATGATCATATTAAATGGCGGTGCAGGCTCGAAGGGCCGAATGGCCTACTCCTGCACCTAATTTCTATGTTTCTATTAGTATTATCAGATAGTAACTTGATTTGTAATTTTTAAAGGCAGAAATTGTTAGATTTTTTTGGAATTTTTAAAGATTTAATGATTTTATTATCAATAATATTTATCATTAATATTAACAATATAAGTTCAGGAAGGTTAACATCAAATAATAATAATTTATAACGTGATTTTTAAAGGCGGAGATAGACTTTTGAGGTTTTTAAAGATTTTTAAGATTTCAAAGGCTTCATAAGTCTGTTTATTGTCACATGTACCAATTAAGGTACAGTGAAACTCGATTGCCATACAGCCATGCTAAAAAAAAGCAAACGGACACACATATACATAAAAGTTAACATAAACATCCACCGCAGCGGATTCCCCACGTTCCTCACTGTGATGGAAGGCAATAAAATCTAATCTTCCCTTGTTATTCTCCCGCGGTCGGGGGAATCGAACCATCCGCAGTCGGGGTGATCGAAGCTGCAGCCGGCGGTTGAAACTCCCGCGATCGGGGCTCCTGCGGTTGGATCTCCCGAAGTCGGTCCCGAACCAGGGACCATGAGCTCCACGATATTAATAATATAAATATAAGTACAGCACAGAAGGTTAATAATGTAAAAACTGTATAGCACAGGACGGTTTATATTAATATCAAATAATAACGATTTATAACATGAAGATTTTTAAAGGTGGAGATTGACAGATTTTTGAGATTTTTAAAGATGTTTAAGATTTTGTGATTATCAATAATAATAATATATAATATTAATAGTAATCATATCCATATGAATCATATTAGTATAAGAACAATACAGCACAGGGTTAATATCAAATAACGATTTATAATGTAAATATTTTTAAGGCGGACATTGACAGATTTTTAAGATTTAATGATTTTTAAAGCTGGGATTGACAAGATCTTGATGAGTACTGGTGTCAGGGGTTATGGGGAGAAGGCAGGAGAATGGGGTTAGGAGGGAGAGATAGATCAGCATTGATTGAATGGTGGAGTAGACTCGATGGGCCGAATAGACTAATCTGCTCCTCGAACTTATCAACTGAATGGCTGCAGTCTTCCTGCTTGGTTGATGGCAGCGGTGAGTCAGGGACCATGTGTAGCTGGGTCTGTGTCTGCTCAGAGGTGCTGCAGAGGCAAGGATGGGTGATGGATGGAAAGATCCAGCATGGTATAAGCAGGTAGACACAAAATGCTGGAGTAACTCAGTGGGACAGGCAGCATCTCTGGAGAGAAGGGATGGGTGACGATTCGGGATGAGACCCTTCTTCAGATTTGAGTCCTTCTCTCCTGAGATGCTGCCTGTCTCGCTGAGTTACTCCAACATTTTTGTGTCTACCTTCGATTTAAACCAGCATCTGCAGTTCTTTCCTACACATGGTATCAGCAGGCTTTAGTGCCAGAACATATAACAGCACAGGATCAGGCCCTTCGGCCCACAATGTCTACTGAACACGATACCAAGACCAACTCTTATCTTTAGATAGACCCAAAGTGACTGGAGTATGGGCGGCCTCACAGCGCCAGAGACCCGAGTTGGATCTGCGGGTGCTGCCTGTATGGAGTTTGTACGTTCTCCCCGTGACCTGCGTGGGTTTTCTCCAGGTGCCCCAGTTTTCACCACACTTCAAAGACATACAGGTTTGTAGGCTAATTGACTTGGTACATGTAAATTTAGGATAGTGTTAGTGTGCGGGGGTCGCTGATTGGTGCAGACTGGGTGGGCCGAAGGGCCTGTTTCCGCGCTGTATCTCTAAACTAAACTAAACTCTGCCCTCTAGTGTTTGATTTTTCCATACTGGGAAAAAATATTCTGTCTATTGTACTTATGTATGGCAATATTCTCATTGATCTGTATGCAAAAAAAGAACCTCACTATACCTTGGTACATGTGATAACAAAGGAACCATTCAACCACCTACGCCTCACATAATAGACAATAGACAATAGTTGCAGGAGTAGGCCATACGGCCCTTCGAACACGCACCGCCATTCAATGTGATCATGGCTGACATCCCCAATCAGTACCCCGTTCCTGCCTTCTCACCATATCCCCTGACTGCGCTATCTTTAAAAGCCCTATCTAGTTCTCTCATGAAAGTATCCAGAGAACCGGCCTCCACCACCCTCTGAGGCAGAGAATTCCACAGACTCACAACTGTGAGAAAAAGTGTTTCCTCATCTCCATTCTAAATGGCTTACTCCTTATTCTTAAACTGTGGCCCCTGGTTCTGGACTCCTCCAACATGGGGAACATGGTTCCTGCCTCTAGCGTGTCCAAACCCTTAATAATCTTATAAGTTTCAATAAGATACCCTCTAATCCTTCTAAACTCCAGAGTCTACAAGCCCAGCCGCTCCATTCTCTCAGCCTAGACAGTCCCACCATCCCGGGAATTAACCTTGTAAACCTACGCTGCACTCCCTCAATAGCAAGAATGTCCTTCCTCAAATTAGGGGACCAAAACTGCACACAATACTCCAGGTGTGGTCTTCTTATACACTTCTATCAGGTCTCCATGCAACCTCTGCCGTACCTGAGAAAACAATCCAAGTCTCTCCAACTCTCTCCATCTAATCCACGGATCATTCGGATAAAGCTCCTCTGCAGCATATCTGAAGCCTCGACATCCTTGTAATGGGCGACCAGAACTGCCCACTACAATGCAAATAATACTGTGCCCCTAATTGTACATTGAGCTGAAACACTCACTTTGTTCCCGTCTCTTCAGATTCTGCCTGACCAATCTATTTCCAGCATTTTCTTTTCATGAAACTTACAAAATTCTTAAGGGGTTGGACAGGCTAGTTGCAGGAAGATTGTTCCTGATGTTGGTGAAGTCCAGAACCAGGGGTCACAATTTAAGGATAAGGGTGAAATCATTTAGGACCGAGATGAGGAAAACATTTTTCACACAGAGAGTGGTGAATCTCTGGAATTCTCTGCCACAGAAGTTTAGGCCAGTTCATTGGCTATATTTAAGAGTGAGTTAGATGTGGCCCTTGTGGCTAAAGGGATCGGGGGTATGGAGAGAAGGCAGGTACAGGATACTGAGTTGGATGATCAGCCATGATCATATTGAATGGTGGTGCAATCTCGAAGGGCCGAATGGCCTACTCCTGTACCTATTTTCTATGTTTCTATGAAAGGATGGAAATTCATCCAATAAGTTTGTGCTTATCTGGTGGTAAATGGCATTGTCAAGTCAAGTCAATCAAGTCAAGCGAGTTTATTGTCACGTGTCCCAGATAGGACAATAAAATTCTTACTTTGCATCAGCATAACGGAATATAGTATTCTGATGTGCCGACGCCAACGCTTCCTTTAATCCAGACCAAAATCATGAGTGCGCACTTGAAGTCCCCCAGAAAATGTGGTGCCTAGGCCGGGTGAGGCGACCGATCCTGACCTCATCGGGACTACCACGGCTGATCGGCGGGTGGAATCTGCCCTCTGCGGCCGGGGCTCTGGAACTCCGGCAGATCCGTCCCCATCACCGATATCCACGGCCGACCTTGCGGTACTGGTTTTCCCCCCCCCCCCCCCCCCCCCCCCCCCACCGGCGGCCTAGGCGGAACTTTCCGGTACCGTTGGACTCCTCTCGGAGGCCCCGACCCCTGTCGGCCCAGCAACACAGATAATCCAAAAAGGCTCTGGAACCAAGGGTGCTGGAAAATTGGTGGTGGGCCTGTTCAATGTTTTTGTGTGAGTCTTGGCAGAACTTTACTGCAACTCCAACCACTCGACATCGGTGAGACCAAGGGCGATCGCCTCGCCCAACACCTCCGCTCAGTTCACATTAACCAACCTGATACTCCATCGCAGGGGACAGACTTCTGACCGACATACATTACAAACCCACTGACTCACATGGCTATCTGGACTACACGTCTTCCCACCCTGCCCCCTGTAAAGACTCCATCCCCTACTCCCAATTCCTCCGCCTACGCCGCATCTGTTCCCAGGATAAGACGTTCCACACCAGGGCATTGGAAATGTCCTCGTTCTTCAGGGAACGGGGATTCCCCTCCGCCACCATAGATGAGGCTCGCACCAGGGTCTCATCGATACCCCGCAACACTGCTCTCTCTACCCATCCCCGCACTCGCAACAAGGGCAGAGTCCCCCTAGTCCTCACCTTTCACCCCACCAGCCGGCAAATGCAACAAATAATCCTCCGCCATTTCCGCCACCTCCAACGTGACCCCACCACTCGCCGCATCTTCCCATCTCCCCCCATGTCTGCCTTCCGCAAAGACCGCTCCCTCTGCAACTCCCTTGTCAATTCTTCCCTTCCCTCCCGCACCACCCCCTCCCCAGGCACTTTCCGTTGCAATCGCAAGAAATGCAACACCTGTCCCTTCACCTCCCCCCTCGACTCCATTCAAGGACCCAAACAGTCGTTCCAGGTGCGACAAAGGTTCACCTGTATCTCCTCCAACCTCATCTACTGCATCCGCTGCTCTAGATGTCAGCTGATTTACATCGGTGAGACTAAGCGGAGGTTGGGCGATCGTTTCGCCGAACACCTCCGCTCAGTCCGCAATAACCTACCTGAACTCCCGGTGGCTCAGCACTTCAACTCCCCCTCCCATTCCCAATCCGACCTCTCTGTCCTGGGTCTCCTCCATTGCTAGAGTGAGCAACACTGGAAATTGGAGGAACAGCCCCTCATATTCCGCCTGGGTTGCTTGCGTCCGGATGGCATGAACATTGAATTCTCTCAATTTTGCTAGCCCTTGCTGTCTCCTCCCCTTCCTTAACCCTCGAGCTGTCTCCTCCCAACCCCCGCCCTCGGGCTCCTCCTCCTCCCTTTTTCCTTCCTTCTCACCCCCCAACCGCCATCAGTCTGAGAAGGGTTTCGACCCGAAACGTCGCCTATTTCTTTTGCTCCATAGATGCTGCTGCACCCGCTGAGTTTCTCCAGCATTTTTGTGTACCTTCGATCTTCCAGCATCTGCAGTTCCTTCTTTAACACTGATCTCCCGGTGGCTCAGCACTTCAACTGCCCCTCCCATTCCGAATCTGACCTTTCTATCCTGGGCCTCCTCCATAACCAGAGTGAGTCACACTGCAAATTGAGGAGCAGCATCTCGTATTTTGCTTGGGTAGTTTACACCCCAGCGGTATGAACATTGACTTCACCAATTTCAGGTAGTCCCTGCTTTCTCCTCCCCTTCCCAGCTCTCCCACAGCCCACTGTCTCTGCCCCTTCCTTTCTTCTTCCTCCCTTCCCCCCCCCCCACCCCCACATCAGTCTGAAGAAGGGTCCTGACTCGAAACGTCACCTGTTCCTTCGCTCCATAGATGCTGCCTCACCTGCTGAGTTTCTCCAGCATTTTTGTCCACCTTGGATTTTTCCAGCATCTGCAGTTCTTTCTTAAACAAAACATGTATGAGAGGGTTTAGTATTCTTCCAGATACTGGGTTCTCTCTGAGTAAGGCATACTACTCTCATGACTAAACGGCACTATGACTAAAGTTTGTAGTTTGTTTGGTTGTTTGTTTGTTTGTCTTTTTGCACAAAGTCCGCGAACATTGCCTCTTTTAATTTCATTGCACATCTCGTATGTGTATGTGACGAATGAACTTGACTTGACTTGACTTGTCTGCTTACCCTCCACACCACCTCCAGGTCCCTCAGATCGGCCAACTTGGGGTTGCTGAACATCCCGCAGTCTAGGCATAAGCTCAGGGGCGACCGAGCCTTTACGGTTGCAGCTCCTAGACTGTGGAACAACATCCCTCTTCCCATCAGAACTGCCCCCTCCATCGACTCCTTTATGTCGAGACTTACAATTCATCTCTACTCCCAAGCCTTGCTTGATATCCTCTGAGCGAGGGCAATATGTATGTAGTGATGTTTGTATTTAATCTATGAACCACTGTTGTTTGTTATACTATTCGTATACCAATGTAAAACACTTTGGCCAACGTGAGTTGCTTTGTAAATGTGCTATGTCAACAAAATAGAGAGAGTACAGAGGAGATTTACTAGAATGTTGCCTGGGTTTCAACAACTAAGTTACAGAGATAGGTTGAATAAGTTAGGTCTTTATTCTCTGGAGCGCAGAAGGTTAAGGGGGGACTTGATAGAGGTCTTTAAAATGATGAGAGGGATAGACAGAGTTGATGTGGACAAGCTTTTCCCTTTGAGAATAGGGAAGATTCAAACAAGAGGACATGACTTCAGAATTAAGGGACAGAAGTTTAGGGGTAATATGAGGGGGAACTTCTTTACTCAGAGAGTGGTAGCTGTGTGGAATGAGCTTCCAGTGGAAGTGGTGGAGGCAGGTTCATTGGTATCATTTAAAAATAAATTGGATAGGCATATGGATGAGAAGGGAATGGAGGGTTATGGTATGAGTGCAGGCAGGTGGGACTAAGGGGAAAAAAAGTTGTTCGGCACGGACTTGTAGGGCCGAGATGGCCTGTTTCCGTGCTGTAATTGTTATATAGTTATATAAATAAAAGTGACTTGACGACTTGATGACTAAATCTAATGACCATTGATTATGCTGTTTCTACTTTGGAGGGTAGGATTCTTCAGGAGTGAAGGAAGGAAAGTCGAGAGGGATTGAAGAATCATTGAAGTTCGTTTACATCCCGTAAAGCACAGAGAATACCGAACATGAACAAGGAGACCTTGAGCACAGCACTGAGTTTTTACCAAACCGATCGACCTTCTTGCGACCAGTTTCACAACGGTCGGAAACTTGATTACCTACGCAAAGCTGATCTGAGTTACTCTGATTTTTTCCGAGACTTTCTGCTCCCTAACTACCCGTGCATTCTGTCGCCCGAGTTCACCGCAGACTGGAGAAGCCGGCAAACGTGGGTGCGAGCCGACGGGAGCCCTGACTTTGAGCACCTGCTGAAACACTTTGGTCAGTGTCCTTTTGTCCTGATTCACATTAGTTCATTGGTGATGTACTGCAGGGTGTAATAACATTCCCTGTCCTCATGAAACTTGGCACGGACAACATTCATACAGTAATAGACACAAAATGCTGGAATAAAACTCAACGGGACGGGCAGCAGGTCTGGAGAGAAGGAATGGGTGACGGAGGGTGACAAGAAAATGTCGAGTGGAGGTAGACAAAAATGCTGGAGAAACTCAGCGGGTGAGGCAGCGTCTATGGAGCGAAGGAATAGGTGACGTTTCGGGGTCAAAACCACATAGATCGAGTTTATTCGTCACATACACATACGAGATGTGCGGTGAAATGAAAGTGGCAATGCTCGCGGATTGTGCAAAAAACTACAAAACAGAATGGAACAGAATAAAGTAATTACATATTTGTGGGAGAAAAAAAAGAAAAAACAGCAATTTTAAAAAGACACCACACAACAGTAAATTGGTTCAGTAAAGTTAGTCCCTGGAGAGATAGGAGTTTACAGTCCTAATGGCCTCCGGGAAGAAACTCCTTCTCATCCTCTCCGTTTTCACAGCATGGCAACGGAGGCGTTTGCCTGACCGTAGCAGCTGGCACAGTCCGTTGCTGGGGTGGAAGGGGTCCCCCATGATCTTGTTGGCTCTGGAGTTGCACCTTCTGATGTATAGTTCCTGCAGGGGGCGAGTGTAGTTCCCATATTACGTTCGGCCGAACGCACTACTCTGCAGAGCCTTCTTTTCCTGGGCAGAGCAGTTCCCAAACCAAATCAGCATGTTTCCAGACAAGATGCATTCCACAGCCGCTGAGTAGAAGCACTGGAGGATCCTCAGAGACATTCTGAATTTCCTCAATTGCCTGAGGTGGTAAAGGCGCTGCCTTGCCTTACTCACCAGTGTGGCAGTGTGTGATGTCCATGTCAGATCCTCTGTGATGTGGACTCCCAGGTATTTAAAGCAGCTCACCCTATCCACAGTATCCCCATTTACCTTCATCGGTGTGTATGCTGCCTCACCTGCTGAGTTTCTCCAGCATTTTTGTCTACCTTCGATTTTCCAGCATCTACAGTTCCTTCTTAAACAAAATGTAGAGTGGATCATTGTTTGCTAAGGGGAAAGTATCACAGAGGCATCCAAACAGTAATATTTAATCAGGAGAACTAGTTGGAGAACTGGGATGGGGGAGGGACAGAGAGAGGGGGGATGCAAGGGTTCCTTGAAGGTAGAGAAATAATTTTCATATCACTGGGTTGTAAGCTGCTCAAGCGAAATATGAGGTGCTGTGCATTGATGACAGGTATTGTCTCCATGCCTGGAGAGAAGGAATGGGTGACGTTTCGGGTCGAGAACCGAGATATATGAGTAGGGGGAGAGGGAGACATAGAGATATGGAAGGGTAAGGTGTGAAAACGAGAGATCAAAGAGAACGAAGATACTAATAATACAGTAATAATAGATTAAACCATAAATCCAATGTCAAATGCAATTTTATCTCTTCTGTATTATGTTTACATATTCTGTTGTGCTGCAGTAAGCAAGAATTTTATTGTCCTATCTGGGACACATGACAACAAAACAATCTTGACTCTTGAAAATGCAAAGATTGGGATGCAAATTGAAGTGGTGTAAAAAAAAGTACAGCATAGAGGTGCAGCGGTACAGTTGCTGCTTTACAGAGACCCGGGTTCGATCCTGACTACTGGTGCTGTCTGTACGGAGTTTGTACGCTCTCCCCGTGACTTGCGTGGGTTTTCTCCGGGTGCTCCAGATTCCGCCCACACTCCAAAGACGTACAGGTTTGTAGGTTAATTGGCTTCTGCAAATTGTCCCTAGTGAGTAGGATAGAACCAGTGTACGGGGTGATCGCTGGTCGGCGCGGACTTGATGGGCTGAAGAGCCTGTTTCCACGCTGTATCTCTAAACTAAACTGAACTGAAGTGCAATTATGGAATAACCAAATGAGCTGGAGGTAAGAATGGAATATGAAAGGGATGATTAGTGCTGGAGTGGGAAAGCAGTTGAAACAAAGATGTTCTTCAGTCTGACTATCCAAGCTTTTAGTCTGAAGAAGGATCCCAGGCTGAAACATCGCCTGTCTATTTCCCTCTACATATTCAATCTGAGCTGCTGCGTTCCTCCAGCACTTTGTGGTTTGCTCAAGGTCCTGCATCTTCTCCCAGAATGTAGAAGGGAGAAAAAATGGAATGGCCAGGGTGGCAGCATCCTTGATGACACCTCTGTCGTTCCTGATGCAACGCACAGTTAATATGGACTGGATGGAAGGAAGTGAGGAGCCTTTGATGGACTGTCTGAAGAAGGGTCTCGACCCAAAACATAGAGTCTGTCAAACCATGAGGTCCAAAGGAAATAGAAATTAGGTGCAGCCAGTAGGCCATTACAAACAAATCGAGCCCCCAGACACACCGCCAATTTCAATATAAACATCATGGCTGATCATGGAAACTCAAAAAAACTTATCCCTCCACTGCACTGCCTTCTCCCCCCCCCTACCCTCAGATCCCCTTGGCCACAAGGGCCACTGGCACCCATTGTCCCTCCCTCGTAAATATAGCCAATGAACTGGGCCTCAACTAGAGCCCCCTCTGTGGCAGAGAGTTCCAGAGATTCCCACTCTCTGTGTGAAAAAAGTTCTCCTCATCTCGGTTCTAAAGGATTTCCCCCTCATCCTTAAGCTGTGACCCCTTGTCCTGGACTTCCCCAACATCGGGAACAATCTTCCTGCATCTAGCCTGTCCAACCCCTTAAGAATTTTGTAAGTTTCTATAAGATCCCCTCTCAATCTCCTAAATTCTAGAGAGTATAAACCAAGTCTATCCAGTCTTTTGAAGAAGGGTCTCGATCCGAAATGTTGCCCATTCCTTCTCTCCAGAGACGCTGCCTCACCCGCTGAGTTAAGGGCCTGTCCCACTTTCACCACCTAATTCACAACCTTTTTTACTCGTGGACATTTTTCATCAGGCTAGAAAAACGCCCCGACCTACTTGATGCCACGGGTACTTACGACTAGCATCACGGCCTGCTACGACCTACCTACGACCTCGTGACGACCATGTTGCGAGTATGAGTCAAGGGCAAACTCGGCAGAGGTTGTGAATTAGGTTGTGAAAGTGGGACAGGCCCTTTACTCACCTTCATGCTCGAGGGTAGTCCCCGTGTACTCGAGGCCTCAGCTAGGTCGTGGCGTATTTTTCAACATGTTGAAAATTGCCCACAAGCTAAAAAAAATGGTTGCCATGGAAAAAATCTATATTTTTTACTCGTAGGCGTAATCGAAGTAGGTCGTAGTAGGTCAGCATGTTATTCGTAGGTAATCAAGCATAATCGAAGGTAGTTGTAGATAGTCTTCAACATGGTCGAAGGTAGGTCGTCTACATAGTTGAAGGAGGTCTTCATTTTTTCAAACTCTTCTAAACTCGCGAATTAGGTTGCCGCAGTGGGACAGCCCCTTTACTCCAACATTTTGTGTCTACCTGTGATGGACTGGGCTGTGTTCACTACTCTGTAGTTCAGGCAGTCAAGCAGAGCATTTGTGACTCCAGGCTGAGATACATCCGGTCAGAATACTTTCCATCTGTAGAAATTTGACAGAATCCTTTTTTCAGACATTTAAGAAAATAAATTAAAACAAAACACTAAAGTACTGGAGTAACTCAGCAGGTCAGGCAGCATCCCTGGTCAATGTTTCAGGTTGGGACTTTTCTTCAGACTGATGCAGTGGGGCATTCAATGTTCATACTGTTGGGTTGTGAGCTTCCCAATGGTTGCGCTCTTAACCTAATGGGGTGAGCGTTGAATTCTCCAAAACAAGACATAAAGTGCTGGAGTAACTCAGCGGGTCAGGCAGCATCTGTGGAGAACATGGATAGGTGATATTTCACAGAGTGCTGGAGTAACTCAGCGGGTCAGGCAGCATCTGTGGAGAACATGGATAGGTGATGTTTCACAGAGTGCTGGAGGTAACTCAGCGGGTCAGGCAGCATCTGTGGAGAACATGGATAGGTGACGTTTACACAGAGTGCTGGAGTAACTCAGCGGGTCAGGCAGCATCTGTGGAGAACATGGATAGGTGACGTTTACACAGAGTGCTGGAGTAACTCAGCGGGTCAGGCAGTATAGGAACAAAGAGGTCCATCTGCAGGGCCCTAGTGAGACCACACCTGGAGTATTGTGTGCAGTTTTGGTCCCCGAATTTGAGGAAGGACCTTCTTGCTATTGAGGGAGTGCAGCGTAGGTTTACAAGGTTAATTCCCAGGATGGTGGGATTGTCACATGCTGAGAGAATGGAGCGGCTGGGCTTGTACACTCTGGAGTTTAGAAGAATGAGAGGGGAACTTATTGAAACATAAGATTGTTAAGGGTTTGGACACGGTAGAAGGCAGGAAACATGTTCCCGATGAGCTAAATAGGGCTCTTAAAGATAGCGGAGTCAGAGGATGTGGGGAGAAGGCAGGAACGGGGTACTGATTGGGGATGATCATCCATGATCGCATTGAATGGCGGTGCTGGCACTTCTGCACCTATTGTGTATTGTCTATTATCTCTAACGAACGTGGATAGGTGACGTTTCAGGAGGTGACGTTTCAGGTCGGTATCGTTCTTCAGACTGACCCCTCAAATTTTGTTTGTTTAAATGTTACACACTTTCTAGTAATAAGTCTTCTGTACCAGCTGAAACTCTGAAGAAAGGTTCCGTCCCAAAACATCACCTGTCCATTTTCTCCAGAGATGCTACCTGACCCACTGAGTTACTTTGTGTCTCATCTTTGAAACTTCAAACACTGTTGTTTTGGAATTATTCAATGATTAATAATTGAACACTCTTCTTCTATTGCCGTCCATACCATTCCCCTTGGCCCTGCAGGAGATTGCGTGGTACCAGTGGCCAACTGTGATGTTAAGGAATACAATGCAAACCCAAAGCATAACATGCCGTTACGGGATTATCTCAGTTACTGGAGAGAGCACAGGGGGAGCAGATATTCATCTCCACGGGGTTGTCTGTATATGAAAGACTGGCACATGCACAGGTTGGTGACAAATGCATGCAGAGTACGCTCTACATTTTATTTTAAAGAAAGAAATCGCTATTTTTGAGCACTGCAATGTTGCCAAATGATACAAGGATACAAAGGACATTTATTATCACGTACACCAATTGGTGCAGTGAAATTTGACTTGCCATGCAGCACACAAATAAAGATAAGACACAACATTAAAGAATTTAACAATAAACATAAAAATATCCCCCCACAATGGTTCCCACTGTGAGGGAAGGCACAAAGTCCAGCCCCCATTCCCTTGTCCACCCATAGTCGGGCCTATTGAGGCCTCCACAGTCGCCGCTAGGGGGCCCGATGTTTCAGGCCCTCTTGCCGGGTGATGGTGCTCCGGCGTCGGGAGAATCCTCTCAGCGGGTTGGGACGCCTGGAACAGCTGCTTCCCTTACAGGAGACCGCGGCTTCCGAAGCCAACAGGCCGCGCTGGACGGAGCTCCACCGCTGGCGATCTCGGCGCGAGATCCCAGGCTCCCGATGTTAAAGTCAGCGCCGCTGAACAGACCCCACAGCTCCGCGATGTTCACCTACGCTCTGAGCATTCCGGAGCTCCAGCGCCGCGACCCGAGGCGAGGTATCTGTAGCGGCAGATTTTTCAGATCTTTCAGGAAATTAACTCCCTAGCCACTAATTGGGCGAGAGGGGATAAGGGGAATATTTTCGGTACGCATGCAAGCTGCCTCAGAGACTTTCAGAGCTTCTACTTTCATAAAGCTTCAGCAGCACAGTCTTTTAATGAATATTTTCTTTATTGTAGATATAAAAGTAAGATACATCCAAGGTTTTCCGACTTGTTCCAGCAATCTTCTTCGAACTCCAACGCATTGCTTCAGATACTAGAAAACTCCTCGTGTCTCCTTCTTCACATGAGGCTAGACATGCTTGACCTGCTTGACATGGCTTGACATGCTTGACCTGCTCGAAGGATAAACCTTCTCCCTCTCCTGTCCAAAACGAATCCTCAACTAAACTAACACGCAAGCAGTTAAGCTGCATAAACACGCCCCAAGACACGTCATAAAATCCCACCCACATTATAACGGGCTGGCTAAAATTTAAAGGAACATGCCATCCACAATGACATGCAAAATAGGCCAAATGGCCACTACAGTATCTCCTGCTCCGCTCGGCGACAGCGCTCCAATGAAGCCGTGGTTCTGGCCGGTCCCCTCAGGAAACGCCGCTCCAGACCCGTTGGTAGGCCGCGGGGACGGGTCGAAGATGCTGCCCGCAGAAAAGCCACCTCTCCGACAAGGTAGGGACCAGGAAAAGCAGCTTCCCCCCCCCCCCCCCCCCCCCACCTACCACTTAAAAAATAATAGACCTCCAAACAAAACACTTTTTAACACAGTAAAAATAAAAGAAAGAAGTGAAAGAAGCTGGGCAGCCATACCCAGCTGGACGGCGCCCCCTAATGATTTAAGGGCCTGTCCCACTTGATCGTCAATTGCACGCCATGCAGATGGCGCGCGAAGATTTTGTACATCACAAAATCCTGCGACGCGTGCGTCGTGTCGCGTAAATTACGCGCAAGAGACGGCCAAGTGGGACAGGCCCTTTAATTGTCAAAGGTAGACAAAAAATAAAGGAGAAACTCAGCGGGACAGGCAGCATCTATGGAGCGAAGGGAAAGGTGACGATTCGGGTCGAGACCCTTCTTCAGACTGAGAGTCAGGGGAGGAGAAAGAGAGATACAGACAAGTTCACAAGTTATAGGAGTAGAATTAGGCCATTCGCCCCATCGACCCGAAACGTCACCTATTCCTTCGCTCCATCGATGCTGCCTCACCCGCTGAGTTTCTCCAGCATTTTTGTCTACCTTCGATTTTTCCAGCATCTGCAGTTCCTTCTTAAACATTTAATGGTCACATGTACGTAAGTACAGTTCAGATGCTATGAATTGCGCGCAACCCGGAAAAACCATGTAGCTAGGCCTCACCTCGGCAGTACACAAGGATTGCCACGTTTCTGGTTCACCAAACAATCCTGTGTCCTGCCTGACCCCTCCCCCGACGCCAGGTCCACCTTAATTCTCGGCGCAGCCCACCGCTAGGTACCCCAACATTCTTGAGGGCCGCACCCACCGGGTCCCCCTCAGTTCTCAGTGGTTCCCCCCACTGCCGGGCCCACCTACGTTCTTGCGGGCCCCGCCAGGTCCCCCCCCCCCTTCGTTCTCTGCATACCCCGATAAGATCAGCAAGATTGTTTAATTGTCGGATGTGCCACCAACCATAGATGCTGCTGCACCCGCTGAGTTTCTCCAGCATTTTTGTGTACCTTCGATCTGCCAGCATCTGCAGTTCCTTCCTGAACAATGAAATTCCTACCTGCTGCATCTTAACAGGCCAAAACACGCAATAAAACACCAATATATAACAATCTATTGAGGCAGTAATAAATGAATAACCATAATATGGTCGTCTGCGGCATGATAAACCAAGCCTCTGGTTTCTAGATTTGTGCAGGGGTGAGGCAGGGTGTGGGTGTGGCTGAGGGGTGTGTTGTACATGGTCACAATGATCCTGAATCTATCTCGGTTGTGTGGGTTGCAGGGCTTTCCCCGAGCATGGAGAATACACAACTCCAGACTTCTTCCAATCCGACTGGCTGAATGAATATTGGGACACCATCAAAGTGGATGATTATCGTTTTGTTTACATGGGTCCCAAAGGATCGTGGTAGGTATATCTTGTGTCAGGAAATATTTACCCCAGGAACAAGGGAGACATCAAATGGTATGAAATTCTCTGCCTCAGAGGGCGGCGGAGGCCGGTTCTCTGGATACTTTCAAGAGAGAGCTAGATAGGGCTCTTAAAGATAGCAGAGTCGGGGGATATGAGGAGAAGGCAGGAACGGGGTACTGATTGGGGATGATCAGCCATGATCACATTGAATGGCGGTGCTGGCTCGAAGGGCCGAATGGCCTACTCCTGCATCTATTGTCTATTGTCTAAATGATCTTAGATGGAGTTACATAGTCTTATCCTTATGACACAAAACAATTAGTGGAATTAATTTAGGTTTTTGTCACGTGTTCCGAGCTACAGTGAAAAGCTTTTGTTGCGTGCTAACCAGTTGGGGGAAAGACAATACATGATTACAATCGAGCCGTTTGCAGTGTACAGATACATGATAAGGGAGTAACCTTCAGTGCAAGGTAAAGCCAGCAAAGTCCGATCAAGGATAGTCCAAGGGTCATTAATGAGGTAGATAGTAGTTCAGGACTGCTCTCTGGTTGAGGTAGGATGGTTCAGTTGCCTGATAACAGCTGGGAAGAAACTGTCCTTGAATCTGGAGGTGTGCATTTTCACACTTCTGTACCTTTTGCCCGATGGGAGAGGGGAGAAGAGGTTTGTGACAGGGTCCAGGCCCAAAACATCGCCTGTTCATTTCCCTTCACAGATCCTGCCTGACCCGCTGAAACACTTTGTGTTTTCTTTTACAATTTGGTTGGTTGGTTCTCTATTCAAATTAGCCGATCATTTGGATGAAGGAAGAAACTGATAGAATGAAAGGCAAGTTGGGAATGTTGCAAATGCTTCATACTGAAGTCAGCTTTGGTTTAGTTTATTGTCACCTGCACTATTGCACGCAACATTATTCCCTCTGTCATGTATCTGCCCACTGCGGACGGCTCGATTGTCATCATGTATAGTCTTTCCACTGACTGGATAGCACGCAACAACAACGCTTTTCATTGTACCTCGGTGCACGTGTCCATAATAAACTAAACTAAGCTGTAAGGAGAGACATTAGGGATGTAAGTGCGGAAACAGACCCTTCGGCCCACCGAGTCCGCATCGACCAGCGATCCCTGTACACTAGCACTCTCCTACACAATAGCAACAATTTACAATTTTCACCAAAGCCAACTAACCTACAAACCTATTTATCCTTCGATTGTGGGAGGAAACCGGAGCTCCCGTAGAAAACCCGCGCGGTCTCGGGGAGAATGTACAAACTCTTACAGACAGCACCCGTAGACGCAATCGAACCCGGGTCTCTGGCGCTGTGAGGCAGTAGCTTTACCGCTGCGCCACCTCTGAGGTTGTAACGCTGGCTGACCTCAAGTTCAAATTCAAGTTCACGTTACATTTATTGTCACATGCACCAATTGGTACAGTGAGATTTGAGTTACCGTACAGCCATACGAATAAAAAGAACACAATACACGATAGAATTTAACATAAACATCCACCACATCGGAATCAACGTCCCCCACTGTGAGGGAAGGCAATAAAGTTCAGTCACCTTCCTCTTTGTCCGACCAGTGGTTGGGCCCTTTGAACCCTCCGCAGTCGCCACTACAGACGGCGCGATGTACAGGCCCTCTCGCCGGGATGATCGGAACTCCGACGCCGGAACGGAAGAACACACTCGCGACTTGGAGCTTCCGAATCGGCCGCTTCTTACCGGAGACTGCGGCTTCCAAAGTCCACAGGGCGGAGCACCAACACTGGTGATCCCCGGCAAAAGATCCCAGGCCTCCGCGATGTTAAAGTCAGCGTCACGCCCGCGGCTGGAAGCTCCGCAGACCACAGCTCCACGGTGTTAAAGTCGGCAGGCTCAACACTCTGGAGCTCCAACACAGGCGATCTCCGGCGAGGCATCGCACCGCTCCGCGATGATAATTCAATGCTGCGCCGCCGCTGAAGCTCTGGCCGGTCTCCGGCAGGAAAGGCCACGCCAATCCAGTTGGTAGGCCACGAGACGGGGGGGGGGGATCTGAAGAAGCGACACAGAGAAAAGACGCATCTCTGTCCAACAGACGATAGGTGCACGAGTAGACCATTCGGCCCTTCGAGCCAGCACCGCCATTCAATGTGATCATGGCTGATCATCCCCAATCAGTACCCCGTTCCTGCCTTCTCCCCATATTCCCTGACTCCGCTATCTTTAAGAGCCCTATCTAGCTCTCTCTTGAAAGCATCCAGAGAACCGGCCTCCACCACCCTCTGAGGCAGAGAATTCCACAGACTCACCACTCTCTGTGAGAAAACGTGTTTCCTCGTCTCCGTTCTAAATGGCCTACTCCTTATTTTTAAACTGTGGCCCCTGGTTCTGGACTCCCCCAACATCGGGAACATGTTTCCTGCCTCTAGCGTGTCCAAACCCTTAACAATCTTATATGGTTCAATGAGATGCCCTCTCATCCTTCTAAACTCTAAAGTATACAAGTCCAGCTGCTCCATTCTCTCAGCATATGACAGTCCCGCCATTAACATGGTGAACCTACGCTGCACTCCCTCAATAGCAAGAATGTCCTTCCTGAAATTAGGGGACCAAAACTGTAGACAATACTCCAGGTGTGGTCTCACTAGGGCTCTGTACAACTGCAGAAGGACCTCTTTGCTCCTATGGCACAATGGGCTAAGTGTTCAGCTGGCGACCGGAAGGTAGCCGGTTCGAATGCCGCTTGGAGTGCATACTGTCGTTGTGTCCTTGGGGCAAGACACTTCACCCACCTTTGCCTGTGTGTAATGTAATGTAATTATGTGTAGCACTTTGGGGTCAATGCAAGTTGACTAAAAATGTGCTATATAAGTAAGATTATTATTATTATTATTATTATTATTATTTTCGATTCCTCCAGGTAAGTGACTGAAAAACGCTTTCCCCCTATTCCCCCCACCCACCCTCCACATAAGATATACTAGGAAACATTTAAATCATCCAATTGGACACACTAAAAATAATAAAAAGGGTGAAAGAACTAACAGGAGCTGGCGAGGTAGCCAATGCTGGCGCCACCCGGTGGATAACCTGATCTGGTGCGTGACCTTTTCCCCCTCCTCGCTGCAGGACCCCGTTCCATGCGGACGTTTTCCGATCCTACAGCTGGTCTGCCAACATCTGTGGGCGGAAGAAGTGGCTCCTGTTTGCTCCTGGGCGGGAGGAGCATCTCCGAGACAACAGCGGCAATCTGGTTTACGACGCGCAGTCGCCCATCCTGCAGAAGGAGGATTTGTACCCAAGATATGGTCAGTGCTGCCAACCCATTGAGGTCGTGCAAGAAGCTGGAGAGGTCATCTTTATCCCTAGTGGTTGGCACCATCAAGTTTACAACCTGGTACATCAAACAAACCTTATTCTTATGTCACTTTGTTGTTGGTGCTGCTATTGGTTTCACTAGCAAGGTTAATTCCCGGGATGGCAGGACTGTCATATGCTGAGAGAATGGAGCAGCTGGGCTTGTGCACTCTGGAGTTTACATGGATGAGAGGAGATCTCATTGAAACACATAAGATTGTTAAGGGCTTGGACACGCTGGAGGCAGGAAACATGTTAGAATGGAGAGGAGGAAACACTTTTTCTCACAGAGAGTGGTGAGTTTGTGGAACTCTCTGCCTCAGAGGCCGGTTCTCTGGATACTTTCAAGAGAGAGCTAGATAAGGCTTTTAAAAACAGCGTAGTCAGGGGATATGGGGAGAAGGCAGGAACGGGGTACTGATTGGGGATGATCAGCCATGATCACATTGAATGTCGGTGCTGGCTCGAAGGGCCGAATGGCCTATTGTCTATTCTCTATTGTCACTACCCATGGATTAAACAATAGAACAGTACTGCACTGGAACAGGCCCTTCGGCCCACAATGTCCGTGCCCAACATGGTACCAAGTTAAACTAATCCCCTCTGCCCGCACGTGATCTGTATCCCTCCATTCCCTGCATATCCATGTGCCTGTCTAAAAGCCTCTTAAACACCACTATCGCATCTGGCTCCACCACCACCCCTGGCTGTGCGTTCCAGGCACCCACTGTGTAAAAAACCTGCCCCGCACAGCTCCATTAAAATCAATTGAAAGCGATGCCCTCTAGTTCATAAGTGATAGTAGAATTAGGCCATTCGGCCCATCGTCTACCCCGCCATTCAATGATGGCTGATCTATCTCTCCCTCTCTAATCTCCTTCTCGTGCCTTCTCCCCATAACCCCTGACACCCGCACTAATCAAGAATCTATCTATCTCTGCCTTAATAATATCCAATGACTTGGCCTCCACAGCCTTCTGTGTCAATGAATTCCACAGATTCACCACCCTCTGACTAAAGAAATTCCTCCTTCCTAAAGGAACTTCCTTTAATCCAATGACCACAGGTCTTAGACTCTCCCACTAGTGGAAACATCCTCTCCACCTCCACTCTACAGGCCTTTCAGTAGTCTTGCTAATGATTTGTAGGGCTTAAAAATGCGAGAAGTTAAAGGAGATGCGCATGGCATTTTTTTTCTTTTTTGCCCAGAGGGTGGTGAGTTCCTCCACCACTTTGCGCTTTGCTCTAGTTTTCAGCATCTGTAGAAAAGATTTACGAGGATGTTGTCAGGACTAGAGGGTGTGAGCTACAGGTTGAGTAGGCTGAGACTCTATTCCACGGAGGGCAGGAGGATGAGGGTGATCTTGTAGAGGTGTACAAAATCATGAGAGGAATTGATCGGGTAGACACACAGAGTCTTTTACCCAGAGTAGGGGAATCGAGGACCAGAGGACATGGGTTCTAGGTGAAGGGTAAAAGATTTAATAGGAATCAGAGGGGTAACTTTTTCACACAGAGGGTGGTGGGTGTATGGAACAAGCTGCCAGAGGAGGTAGTTGAGGCTGGGACTATCACAAAGTTTAAGAAACAGTGAATGGCTGTGTTGGCTCGAAGGGTCGCATGGCCTACTTCTGCTCCTATTGTCCATTGTCTATTTAAAAAGATATCTATTCCCTGCACGGGAGACCCGACCTTTTCCCTGTCGGGTCTCCGTTGTCGTTGGGGCCTAGCTCCGAGGAGTGGCCTCCAGCCAGAACGACCAGGGGGCTCCAGTCGCTGCGGAGCTGCAGACTTACCATTGTGGGGCTGGCTGGCCTCGGAGCGTGGGGAGCGGTGGTGGCTCGCTGCTGCGGCCCGACCCCGGAGCTCGGAGGCTCCAGCTGCAGCCGCAGGTCCGGTGGACTGGGACATCGCGAGCTCGCGGGGCCGGGTGGGAGACCGCTTTCCGGAACTCCCGCAACGCAACTTCTCCAGCCCGTGTCGCGGGGTTGGAACGACACGAAGCGGGGCCGTACATCGCGCGGCGCGGCTTTTATGGCCGCGGGATATTCGAACACCCGCCGGTGGCTCCAACTTTGTGACATTTAGACCTGGAGCGGGGCTGTACATCGCCCGGCGCGGTCTATAATGGCCGTGGGACTTATCATCGCCCGCCTGGGGCTTCAACATCGGGAGAAAAATGGAGAGCAGGGGAGAGAAAAGACTTTGCCTTCCATCACAGTGAAGCTCCTCCTCACTGTGATGGAAGGCAAAGTCTTTTCTCTCCCCTGCTCTCCATTTTTCTGTTTGTGTGAATTAAATTGTTTGTATGTCGAGTAGGAATCGCTTTTGTTTGTATGGCTGTAGAAACAGAGTTTTGTTCGAGCCTCACTGAGGTGCAAATGACAACAAATATTGTATTGTATTATGCGGGTCCCATTTCACCATTTAAGAAACAGACATGTACATGGATAGGACAGGTTTGGAGGGATATGGACCAAGCGCAGGCAGGTGGGGACTAGTGTAGCTGGGACATTGTTGGCCGATGTGGGCGAGTTGGGCTGAATGGCCTGTTTCCACACTGTACACTCTGTGACTCGCTCTGTGACTTTTTCCTTCTTGCTGCGTTTATCTCCTTCAGGAGGACACCATCTCGATCAACCACAACTGGCTGAATGGCTGCAACGTAGATGTGATGTGGAGCTTCCTGCAAGGTGAGCTCGCTGCGGTCCAGACGGAGATTGGAGAGTGGAAGGACCACATGGACGATTGGCACCAGCACTGTCAGGTAACGTGGAGAGGCTCACTCACCTCGACATTCCCAAGTGATTGCATTTCAAAGTTAAGAATAAGGGGTAAGCCATTTAGAACGGAGATAAGGAAACACATTTTCATACAGAAAGTGGTGAGTCTGTGGAATTCTCTGCCTCAGAGGGCAGTGGAGGCAGGTTCTCTGGATACTTTCAAGAGAGAGCTAGATAGGGCTCTTAAAGATAGCGGAGTCAGGGGATATGGGGAGAAGTCAGGAACAGGGTACTGATTGGGGATGATCAGCCATGATCACATTGAATGGCGGTGCTGGCTCGAAGAGCCGAATGGCCTACTCCTGCACTATTGTCTATTGTCTATAATTAAAAACACAGGCTGCTACTGAAGTTAAACATCACATATCATTACAAGGTGGACACAAAATGCTGGAGTAACTCAGCGGGTGAAGCAGCATCTATGGAGAGAAGGAATGGGCAACGTTTCGGGTCGAGACCCTTCCTCAGACTGTTGGTTCATTCTCTCCATAGATGCTGCCTCACCCGCTGAGTTACTGCAGCATTTTGTGGTCTAGCTTCGATTTTACCAGCATCTGCAGTTCTTTTTTACACACATTATTACACGTTTAGTTTCGAGATACAGCGTGGAGGCAAGCCCTTCGACCCACCGAGTCTGCGCCGACCAACACACTAAAGGGCCTGCACCACTTAGGCGACTCTTTAGGCCACTGCCAGGGACTAGTTTTAATGGAATTCACCTACAACTGACGACAACCTACGTCAGCAAAAATTGTCGCCACTGGGGGGCCATTGAAAATTTTGTGGCAGTCGCCTGTAGTCGCCCAAAGAATCGCCCCAGTGGGACAGGCCCTTTACATTATCCTACACACGCTAGGGACAATTTACATTTATACCAAGCCAATTAACCTACAAACCTGCATGTCTTTGGAGTGTGCGAGGAAACTGGAGCACCTGGAGAAAACCCACGCAGTCACAGGGAGAATGTACAAACTCTGTACAGACAACACCCATGGTCAGGATCGAACCTGGGTCCCTGGAGCTGTAAGGTGGTAACTCTACTGCTGCACCACTGGGCCCTGTCTTAGTCCTTCTCTGGGTATGAGCTTGGCTGGCAGTTCCCCAACTTTTAAACTGTGCTGGTTTACCAAGGAGCGACACAAAGTGCTGGAGTAAGTCAGCGGGTCAGGCAGCATCTGTGGAGAACATGGATAGGTGACGTTTCACAGAGTGCTGGAGTAACTCAGCGGGTCAGGCAGCATCTGTGGAGAACATGGATAGGTGACGTTTCACAGAGTGCTGGAGTAACTCAGCGGGTCAGACAGCATCTGTGGAGAACATGGATAGGTGACGTTTCACAGAGTGCTGGAGTAACTCAGCGGGTCAGGCAGCATCTGTGGAGAACATGGATGGGTGACGTTTCACAGAGTGCTGGAGTAACTCAGTGGGTCAGGCAGCATCTGTGGAGAACATGGATAGGTGACGTTTCACAGAGTGCTGGAGTAACTCAGCGGGTCAGGCAGCATCTGTGGAGAACATGGATAGGTGACGTTTCACAGAGTGCTGGAGTAACTCAGCGGGTCAGGCAGCATCTGTGGAGAACATGGATAGGTGACGTTTCACAGAGTGCTGGAGTAACTCAGCGGGTCAGGCAGCATCTGTGGAGAACATGGATAGGTGACGTTTCACAGAGTGCTGGAGTAACTCAGCGGGGTCAGGCAGCATCTCTGGAGAACACGGATAGGTGACATTTCGAGGGCGTTGGAGGCCGTTTCTCTGGATACTTTCAAGAGAGAGCTAGATAGGGCACTTAAAGATAGCAGAGTCAGGGGATATGGAGAGAAGGCAGGAATGGGGTACTGATTGGGGATGATCAGCCATGATCACATTGAATGGCGGTGCTGGCTCGAAGGGCCGAATGGCCTACTCCTGCACCTATTGTCTAATGATTATAACCGGTGACTGTGCTGTGTTTCCATTTGTTGTAGCTCCTGTTGAAATCATGCTCTGGAATAAACTACTGTGAGTTCTACACCTTTTTGAAAATAATTTCTAAGAACAGGATGGCCGTGCTAGATGCTGCTGTTCCTCTCCAGGCCGCGTCCCCGGCAGAACTGTCTGCACTCGGACCTTGCCACGCGCTCTTCGACCTGCACCGGAGCGAAGATGTCCTCTCCGCACTGCTCGCCGATGAGCAGTTTGGCAAATTGGACACAGACTTGCTGGAGCCTCGGCCTGAGCAGATGCTACAGGATATCAGAGAGCTGTTGGATGCTGCCTCCTTGTAATATTCTGCCTGCACGTGGCTAGCTCTCGTCAACCAGGTTGCGTTCAAAATTGCACCTTGTGAAGTGAAAGAAAATACGAAACGGCATCACCACGAAGAAGATGGATGTGGGAATTAAAAAATGGTCAGTGTTGTACTTGCTGTTTACCTTGTTGCAAACTGGTGTGAGAATACGGGCTAAAATGTTGAACGTAGAATAGTCTGAAGGAGGTTATGCTTTCAAGAGAGAGCTAGATAGGGTTCTTAAAGATAGCGGAGTCAGGATATATGAGGAGAAGGCAGGAACGGGGTACTGATTGGGGATGATCACCCATGATCACATTGAATGGCGGTGCTGGCTCAAAGGGCCGAATGGCCTACTCCTGCACCTGTTGTCTATTGTCACAGTTTAAGGATAAGGGGGAATTATTTTAGGACCGAGATGAGAAAAACATTTTTCACACAGAGAGTGGTGAATCTCTGGAATTCGCTGCCACAGAAGGTAGTTGAGGCCAGTTCATTAGCTATATTTAAGAGGGAGTTAGTTGTGGCTAAAGGGATCAGGGGGTATGGAGAGAAGGCAGGTACGGGATACTGAGTTGGATGATCAGGCATGATCATATTGAATGGCGGTGCAGGCTCCTGCACCTAATTTCTATGTCTATTGTTATGTTCATAGGAGTAGAATTAGGCCATTTGGCCCATCAAGTCCACTCCGCCATTCAATCATGGCTGATCTATCTTTCCCTCTCAACCTCATTCTTACGTGTACCGAGGTACAGTGAAAAGTTTTGTTATTGCGTGCTATCCAGTCAGCGGAAAGACTATACATGATTACAATCAAGCCGTCCACGGTATACAGGTACAAGATAAGGAGTATCAGTGCAAGATAGACACAATATGCTGGAGTAACTCAGCAGGACAGGCAACATCTCTAGAGAGAAGGAATGGGTGACGTTTTGGGTCGAGACTCTTCTCCAGTCTGAAGAAGGGTCTCGATCCGAAAGGTCACCCATTCCTTCTCTCCCGAGATGCTGCCTGTCCTGCTGAGTCACTCCAGCATTTTGTGTCTATCTTCGGCTTAATGAAATGAATGAATACGTTTTGTTTAAGAGGGGAACTGCAGATGCTGGAGAATCGAAGGTTACACAAAAAAGCTGGAGAAACTCAGCGGGTGCAGCAGCATCTATGGAGCGAAGGAAATAGGCAACGTTTCGGGCCGAAACCCTTCTTCAGACTGATCGGGGGCGGGGGTGGGTGGGGACAAGAAAGGGAAAAGGAGGAGTAGCCAGAAGGCTGGGGGATGGGAGGAGACAGCAGGGGGGCTGAGAAGGGGAGGAGACAGCAAGGACTAACAAAATTGAGAAATTCGTTTGAATACGTTTATTTGCCAAGTATTCACATACAAGGAATTTGCCTTGGTGCTGAGCCCGCAAGTGACAACATGACACACAGTGACAGTTAGGAATGACACATAAAACATGAAGCATCAATAATAAAATTAATTTAAACCAGCATATGCAGTTCCTTCTTGCACATAGTGCAAGATAAAGTCAAGTAAAGTCAGATTAAAGATAACGAGGTAGATGGGAGGTCAGGACCGCTCTCTAGTTGATGAGAGGATGGTTCAGTTGCCGGATAATGACAATTAAATTGCAGGTCGGAGCAGGAGCAACAGCTTGGTGCAGCAATGGCCAAGGTGAGACTGGTCATTCAATATGCTGGTAGCCTTGCCGAGGCAGCGTGCTGCTCATCACTGATATTGTGGGCTATATGGTTCTGTGTTCTACGAAGGGAAGAGAGAATCTGCCAGGATCTCCATCTCCATCAACTTTAGCATAGAGTTATACAGCGTGGAAACAGGCGCATAGCCCAACTTTCCCACGCCGACCAACATGCCCCATCTACGCTAGTCCTGCCTGCCTGCGGGATCTTATCCATATACCAATCTAAATGCCTCTTAAACCTTGCAATAGTACCTGCCTCAACTACCTCCTCCGGCAGCTCGTTCCATCAGTCTGAAGAAGGGTTTCGGCCCGAAACGTTGCCTATTTACTTCGCTCCATAGATGCTGCTGCACCCGCTGAGTTTCCCCAGCACTTTTGTCCAGCTCGTTCCATACACCCACCATCTTTTACGTGAAAATGTTACCCCTCAGGTTCCTATTAAATCTTTCTCCAGCTCAACATAAAATTGGAGAACTTCATTGGATGACATTGTGGGATTGAGTTGTAGATCACGCTGAGTTTGACCAGTGTCTCTCCTGTAGTCACTAAACTGCACCAAGATAGATTCTCTCCAATTGATTTTATTGTTTTACATTCGTGGCTGTTTCCATCACCTTTCAAGTAATGTACGTACCGTTTAAATACAGAAGACAAACCCCGCTAAAGTGCAAAAATACGGTGTGGGTTATAACTTAGAACATCGAATAGTCTGAAGGAGGGTTTGTTCATGTCAGGAGCAGAATTAGGCCGTTCAGCCCATTGAATATACTCCGCCATTCAATGATGGCTGATCTATCTTTCCCTCCCAACCCCATTCTATCAGTTTAGTTTTGGTTATTATTGTCATGTGTACCGTGGTACAGTGAAAAGCTTTTTGTTAACATTGTCATTGTCACCCATCGTGAAAAACAGGCCCTTCGGCCCAACTTGTACATGCTGACCAAGATACCCCAGCTGCACTAGTGCCACCTGTCAGCGTTCGACCTATATCTCTCTATACCAGGGTTCGGTAACCTACGTCCCACGGGCCGGATCCGGCCCACAACCCGAAATCATCCGGCCCGCAGGTGTAACACAAAACACACACAACACTTGTCCAAGAGTAGTTCACACACACACACACACACACAGCCAATTCCATATCACAACACCTGTCGACTCACTCTCCCTCTCCGTCCCTACCCTCTTCCATCCTCCCGATCACCTCCAATGAAAGCGTCCCCCACCCTGGTGCCGGCGCATGTGTGAAACTGAAGCGGGCTAAGAGCAACCTCAGTGAGGCGGTGCTGGAGCGGTTTCCTCGGGAGCCCAGCCGCGGGCGGGCTGGAGAAAAGCGAAGCATCATCAGGGTCAGTGAGGAATTCCGCTCTGGACACAGTGTTGCACTTTAGTTGGGGTTTGTCGCCGGGGGAGGGGGGGTGGTAATTGTCATTTCGTTACATTTTTGTTGCGATTTAAAAAAAAACTCTCATTAATCATTTATTAACTATGGCGATAGATGTGGCCCACCATCCGCTCACAAACATGGGTAGACAAAAGTGCTGGAGAAACTCAGCAGGTGCAGCAGCATCTATGGAGCGAAGGAAATAGGCAACGTTTCGGGCCGAAACCCTTCTTCAGACGTGGGTCCTATGCAGAACAAGGTTGCCGACCCCTGCTCTATACCTATCTGAACAACATACCTGTCTAAATGTTTCTTAAACATTGCAATAGTCCCAGCCTCAACTACCTCCTCCAGCAGCTCGTTCCATACACCCACCACCATTTGTGTGAAAACATTACCCCTCAGCTTCCTATTAAATCTTTTCCTCTCATCTTAAAATTGGGGAACGGTGTCATTGGAGAACATCTTGGAATAACATAACATCGGCTTGTACTCGCTAGAATTTAGAAGATTGAGGGGGCATCTTATAGAAACTTACAAAATTCTTAGGGTGTTGGACAGGCTAGATGATAGATAGAATCTTTATTTTTATTTGCCACGTTGGTGGTATTTGGGTTCAGTACATGATGGTACACTGAGTGCGGTACATGATGATGCAGGAAGATTGTTCCTGATGTTGGGGAAGCCCAGAACAAGGGATCACAGTTTAAGTATAAAGGGGAAATCTGTTAGGACCAAGATGAGGAAAACATTTTTCACACAGAGAGTGATGAACCTTTGGAATTCTCTGCCACAGAAGGTAGTTGAGGCCAGTTCATTGGCTATATTTAAGAGGGAGTTGGATGTGGCCCTTGTGGCTAAAGGGATCAGGGGGTATGGAGAGAAGGCAGTTACAGGGTACTGAGTTGGATGATCAGCCATGATCATATTGAATGGCGGTGCAGGCTCGGAGGGCCGAATGGCTTACTCCTGCACCTATTTTCTATGTTTCTATGTAACATTGGCGTAGTCGGCAGGATCTTGCTGGAAACTCTCTCTGAAGACTAAGAGGCTACAGTTTGGCCGGTGTCTCAAAGAGAGTAGAAAGTGCACTATCGGACCCCTTAAGTCTGAACTCCTGAGAGTGCCCAGGAACACTGTGGTCCTTCGTCCGAAGTTGATCTGGTTCTCTGCCAAGATCCTTGACAAATAACGTATGGCAAGACATTTTTGTTGATTGAGCAGCTCAGAGTTGGGAACTAGTGCTCCGGAAGTACCATGTGGGTTGAGATTGAAGATAAGATATTAGAGGGTCCTTCGATTGACTACATACGGTCTGTTGAAATGAATGGGTGAGATAATAGATAATAGATCGTGCTGAGTTTTGCTGTAGCCGTCACTAAACTGCACCAAGCTAGATTTTCCCAAATTCATTTTATTGTTTTACAATCATAGCGTTTTCCACCACCCTTTCAAGTACTGTACGTACTGTTTAAATACAGAAAACAAACCTCGCTAAAGAACAACAATTAATTTCAGGCAGACAAAAATGCTGGAGAAACTCAGCGGGTGAGGCAGCATCTATGGAGCAAAGAAATGGGTGACATTTCGACCCGAAACGTCACCCATTCCTTCGATCCATAGATGCCGCCTCACCCGCTGAGTTTCTCCAGCAGTTTTGTCCACCTCCGATTGTTCCAGCATCTGCAGTTCCTTCTTAAACAATTAATTTCAGGATCACATCATTGGTAAATACAAAATAAATGTTAAAATATTAGTTTACAAAAAAAACAAAATATACAAACCCCTTCCAACATTCATCCCCCTAATCCAATTATAACATAAATGGGCAGAGCCGCTGCGAAAGGCCCATGAAATGAAAGGTCGTAGATTCTTGTAACTAGACTTCAGTTTCACCCCACCTATGTAATTAAACATAATACCCGACACAGATTTACAAATTTAATCATACCTGTTGCAAAGGGGATAGCAGTTTATACAAAATAACGACTATATTTGAGCCACCCGTATCACAATGATATATATATACACCTTGCATTTTAAGCAAACTAGATTGTCGTTCCACACCAATATTGCATGGATAAAGACTGTAACCGGCAGTCAACATTATTCTTTGCACTGTGAACCAGTCAAAGGTCCCACCGTAACCTGAATGTTGAGTTGAGACTCCCCCCTAGATACATTTTCATAAATTTAAAGCATTTTTTTCAGCCATTGATTGATTGATTGATTGATTGATTGATTGATTGATTGATTGATTGATTGATTGATTGATTGATTGATTGATTGATTGATTGAAAGATACAGCATGGAAACAGGCCCTTCGGCCCACCGAGTCAATGCTGGCTATCGGCCACCCGTTCACACGTATTCTGTGTTATCCTGCTCCCTACACACTAGGGGCAACTGACAGAGGGCCAATTAACCTACAAACCCGCATGTCTTTGGGAGGAGACTGGAGCAGCCGGAGGAAACCAATGCGGGTCACGGGGAGAACGTGCAAACTCCACACAGGTCAAGATGGAAGCCGTGTCTCTGGCGCTGTGAGGCAGCAGCTCTTCCAACTGCTCTTCCCACTGTGTCACCCAGCTATGCATTAACGACTGGAGATGTTAAAATTAATATGTCAAGTACACATCAGTCTGAAGAAGGATCCCGACCTAAAACATTGTCTGTCTGTCCTCTCCACAGATGCTGCCTGACCCACTGAGTTCCTCCAGCACTTTGTGTGTTGATCAAGATTGCAGCATCTGCAGTTCCTTGTGTCTCCACTTTCACTCCAGTCTTTATACGCTATAAAATGAGATATCCCTGTGACAGTTTTTCTCTAGATTATTGCACCTTACCCTGAGGCACACCATGAGTCACAGGCCTCCAGTCTGAGAAGCAACCTTCCACCTTCACCCTCTGCTTCCTTCCATGGAGCCAATTTGCTATCCATTCGGCTGTTTCTCCTTGGATCCCATGCTATCTAGCCTACCATGCAGAACCTTGCCGAACGCCCTTCTGAAGTCCATGTACACAGCACCTACATCTGCCCTCATCGACCTTTTGGTCATGCCTTCATAAAAATTAATAAGATTTGTGAGACACGACCTCCCACGTACAAAACCATGCTGACTCAGCCCTTGCCCATCCAAATGCCTGTACATCCTATCCCTCAGAATACTCTCTAGTGACTTTCCAACTACAGATGTTAAGCTCACCGGCCTATAGTTCCCAGCATTTTCCCTGCAGCCCTTCTTTAAAAGAGGCACAACATTTGCCACCCTCCAAATGTATCCAAAATTATGAGGCAAATATAGGATAGATAGTCAGTTACCTTCCCCACCCCCAGGGTGGAAATGTCAAATATTAGCTTGCATAGCCTTAAGGTGAAAGGTGCAAAATTTAAAGGACATGTGTGGGGCAGGTTTTACACACAGAGGGTGGTGGGTGCCTGGAACGCGCTGCCAGGGGTGGGTGGTGGAGGCAGATACGATAGTGGTGTTTAAGAGGCTTTTAGACAGGCACATGGATATGCGGGGAATGGAGGGATTTGGATCGCGTGCTGGCAGAATTGTTCTCGGCATCATGTTGGGCACAGACATTGTGGGCCGAAGGGCCTGTTCCTGTGCTGTGCCGTTCTCCGTTCTAAAATCCTTCACAGCAATGGCCGCCACTTTGATTGATTGATTCTTCAACTGAAACGGCACTCCTTTTCCAGAAGAGGAACTTAGGAGCATATACTTGAATTTGCACTGAGTCCAAAGACAAAATAAAAGACTTTAAGGTTGAATTCGATTGCTGTCTTATTTTTACAACATGGTGGGGCCAGAAGGGAGAGTCCTAGCCTGTCCTTTAACTGCAGTTGTAGAAAGAAGAAGTCAAAGACATCAAGTCGACTCCAGCTGAACAACAATGTTGTCAGATTTTTTAAAGCATCTGGTCTTCCCACATTCATTTCTCATTAAACCTTCGCGGTTTGCTTTCTGAGCCTGTTTCCCGGTCATAGTATAGACGTTGGGAGATCATGTTGCAGTGTATAAGACGTTGGTGAGGCCGCATTTAGAGTATTATGTTCCGTTCTGGGCACCATGCTATAGGAAAAATGGTGTCAAGCTGGAAAGGGGACAGAGAAGATTTATGAGGATATTGCCAGGACTCGAGAGTCTGAGCTATAGGGAGAGGTTGAGCAGGCTGGGACTCTGTTCCTTGGAGTGCAGGAGGATGAGGGGTGATCTTATAGAGGTGTATAAAATCATGAGAGGAATAGATCGGGTAGATGCACACAGTCTCTTGCCCAGAGTAGGGGAATCGAGGACCAGATGACATAGGTTTAAGGTGAAGGGGAAAAGATTTAATAGGAATCTGAGTGGTGACGTTTTCACACAGTGGGTGTATGGAACAAGCTGCCAGAGGAGGTAGTTGAGGCTGGGATTATCCCAACGTTTAAGAAACAGTTAGGCCCACCGAGTCCATGCTGACCCGCGATCACACCAGCGCTACCCTATGCACGAGGGACAATTTACACTTTTACCATAGCCAATTAACTTACAAACCTGCACGTCATTGGAGTGTGGGAGGAAACTGGAGCTCCTGGAGAAAACCCACGCAGGTCACGGGGAGAACGTGCAAACTCCGTATAGTCAGGATTGAACCAGACTCTGGCGCTGTACCACCGTGCTGCCCATTTGAAGTGATTTTCAGCTTGGTTCAGTTTCTGCCTGATACTGTTTATACGTCAAACGAGGTGCTGGAGGAGCGTCTGTTCGCCCGCACCTCCCTGCTCGATCTGCGTTCCACGTTCCCCATGATCAGCGTTCCCGTCACAAGTCTCCCTCAGTTCCCTCTCCTCATGGTCCATCATTTGGGCAAACTGCTGGGTCGGATTTCCTCTCT
Organism: Leucoraja erinaceus; assembly: GCF_028641065.1. Lineage (NCBI taxonomy): Eukaryota > Metazoa > Chordata > Chondrichthyes > Rajiformes > Rajidae > Leucoraja > Leucoraja erinaceus. The sequence goes on from NC_073419.1 coordinate 1,753,408, forward strand.
CTGAATGTGCTGGTAGCAAGACTGTAATGAAACAAGTCGCAATTACAAAGCTGCTTGTGTTATCCCAAATTACAACAGATAATCCTCCGACATTTTTCGCCACCTCCAACGGGATCCCACCACTGGCCACCTCTTCCCATCTCCTCCCCTTTCGACTTTCCGCAGAGACCACTCCCACCGTAACTCCCTGGTCAATTTGTCCCTTCCCACCCAAACTACCCCCCCCCGGGGTATTTCCCTTGCAACCGCAGGAAATGCTACACTTGTCGATTTACCTCCCCCCTTGACTCCATCCAAGGACCCAAGCAGTCTTTCCAGGTGAGGCAGAGGTTCACCTGCACCTCCTCCAACCTCATCTATTGCATCCGCTGTTCCAGGTGTCAACTGCTTGGCGATCGCTTCGCCCAACACCTCCGCACAGTTCGCAATAACCAACCTGATCTCCCGGTGGCTCAGCACTTCAACTCCCCCTCCCATTCCGTATCCGACCTTTCTGTCCTGGGCCTCCATCCACGCCCAGAGTGAGTCCCACCGCAAATTGGAGGAGCAGCACCTTATATTTCGCTTGGGTAGTTTACACCCCAGCGGTATGAACATTGACTTCTCCAATTTCAGGTAGTCCCTGCTTTCTCCCTCCTTCCCCTCCCCTTCCCAGCTCTCCCACAGCCCACTGTCTCCGCCTCTTCCTTTCCACTTCCTGCCCCCACCCCCACGTCAGTCTGAAGAAGGGTCTCAAGCCGAAACGTCACCTATTCCTTCGCTACATAGATGCTGTCTCACCTGCTGAGTTTCTCCAGCATTTTTGTCTACCTACCAAATAATTACTAAATTACCGTGCCCCTAATTAGTCACTGAGCTGAAACATTAAAAGCCATGTCCCACTGTACGGGTTCTTTCAAGAGCTCTCCCGAGTTTGCCCTGATTCGAACTCGGAGAATTACGGTAATGGCCGCTCGTGGGGACTCGGGGCTCTTGTGGACATTGTTCAACATGTTGAAAAATCTTCACGAGCCTTCCCGAGCTTACCGCTTTTCCCGAGTACCTGCCGTTAGCGTTACGAGCCGCAAAGAGACGTCCCCGAGCTCCGACGTACCCGCTACGTACATTCTCCGTGCTTACCACGAGTTTGATTTTTTTTTAACTCGGGAGAGCTCTTGAATGAACTCGTACAGTGGGACAGGGCTTTAACTTTGTTCCTGTCTCCTCAGATTCTGCGTGGCCGATCTATTCCATTAAAGGATAGAAATTCATCCAATAATCTATTGTACTTGAGTTTGACTTGATGATATTTGTGTTTAGTCTTTAGGCCAGGGATGGGCAACCTTGTTCTGCATAGGGGCCGGGACGCATGTCTGTGAGTGGATGGCGGGCCACATCTATCACGTGTCCACATGGATCCCGCCTCCATCCCGCTCCGGATAGCAGGCACGACGTGTTCACAGAAGGTAGACAAAAATGCTGAAGAAACTCAGCGGGTTGAGGCAGCCACGTGCGATCCTCGCATGTCTCACCCGCTGAGTTTCTCCAGCATTTTTTGTCTACCTTCCATTTTTCCAGCATCTGCAGTTCTTTCGTAAACTTGTTCACAGAAGGTGCGCTCCCGTGCCGGCGGCTTTGCGGTACAGACAGAGCTCGTGGCTCGGCCGCGCTCAATGCGCTCGGCGAGCCAGTTGTTTATGGGGGAAAAAAAAATCTGCCTGCAGGCCGGATGATTTTGGGTTACGGGCCGCATTCGGCCCTAGGGCCGTAGGTTGCCGACCCCTGCCTTAGCCTTTAGAGATGCCCAGCGTGGAAATAGGCCCTTCGGCCAACCGAGTCCACTGATCATTCCGTACACCAACACTGGGGACAATTTACAGAGGACAATTAAACTACAAACCTGCACGTCTTTGGAACGTGAGAGGAAACTGGAGCATTCGGAGAAATCTCACGGGGAGCACGTACCAACTCCGTACAGACAGCACCCGCAGTCATGATCGAACCCGGGTCTCCAGCGCTGTGAGGCAGCAACTCTACTGCTGTACCACCATGCTGCCCTGATCTGATCAGATTGGATAGCTTTCAAAACTTACGGCCCTGTCCCACGGTACGAGTTCATTCCAAGAGCTCTCCCGAGTTTAAAAAAATCAAACTCGTGGTAAGCACGGAGAATCAACGTAGCGGGTACGTCGGAGCTCGGGGACGTCTCTTAGCGGCTCGTAACGCTAACGGCAGGTACTCGGGAAGACTCGCTAACGGCAGGTAAGCTCGGGAAGACTCGTGAAGATTTTTCAACATGATGAAAAATGTCCACGAGAGCCCCGAGTACCGACGAGTGGCCATTACCGTAAATCTCCGAGTTCGAATCAGGGCAAACTCGGGAGAGCTCTTGGAATGAACTCGTACCGTGGGATAGGGCCATTAGCTTTTCACTGCACCTCGGAACATGTGACAATAATAAACTTAAACATGGAAAATAGGTGCAGGAGGAGGCCATTCAGCCCTTCGAGCTAGCACCGCCATTCAAAATGATCATTGCTGATCATCCAAAATCAGTGCCCCGTTCCTGCTTTCTTCCCATATCCCTTGATTCTTTTAGCCCTAAGAGCTAAATCTACCTCTCTCTTGAAAACATCCAGTGAATTGGCCTCCACTTCCTGCTGTGGCAGAGAATTCCAGTTCTACATTACGTTGAAGATTGACACAAAAAGCTGGAGCAACTTAGCGGGACAGGCAGCATCTCTGGAGAGAAGGAATTGGTAACGGTTTCAAGAAGAGTCTCGATCCGAAACGTCACCCATTCCTTCTCTCCCGAGCTGCTGCCTGTCCCGCTGAGTTACTCCAGCGTTTTGTGTCTATCTCCAGTTTAAACCAGCATCTGCAGTTCCTTCTTCCACATTGCTTTGAGCTTGGTTAAGGACAGGTGTTGGGTAGGCTGTGCCTTGTACAGCAACTCACATCTAGAGCAGTCAGCAGGAAGTCGTTCATTCCACCCACAGTGGTAGGATCCATCATGTCTCGAATTAGGTGCAGTTCAGCTCCAAGATGTTGGATTCTATCACAAAGAGAAAACATCAAATCCACGTTATTTCTGCTTTATTTTCATGATGGCAATGCATTGACAATGGACAATCCCTTCGAACCATTCAATGTGATCATGGCTGATCATCCCCAATCAGTACCCCATTCCTGCCTTCTCCCCATATCCCTTGACTCCACTATCTTTCAGAGCCCTATCTAGCTCTCTGTTGAAAGTATCCAGAGAGCCTGCCTCCACTGAGGCAGAGAATTCTCACAAATTAATCTTTAAAACTTGGTTCTCATCATCGCTCATAAAGTGGATATTATTTTTCATAATTATCCTGAGCCAACATAATTCAAAACTGCATGTTTATGGACATGGAAGCATAGAAAACAGGTGCAGGAGTAGGCCATTCGGCCCTTCGAGCCTGCACCGCCATTCAATATGATCATGACTGATCATCCAACTCAGTATCCCATACCTGCCTTCTCTCCATACCCCCTGATCCCTTTAGCCACAAGGGCCACATCTAACTCCCTCTTAAATATAGCCAATGAACTGTGGCCTCAACTACCTTCTGTGGCAGAGAATTCCACAGATTCACCACTCTCTGTGTGAAAAATGTTTTTCTCATCTCGGTCCTAAAAGATTTCCCCCTTATCCTTAAACTGTGACCCCTTGTTCTGGACTTCCCCAACATCGGGAACAATCTTCTTGCATCTAGCCTGTCCAACCCCTTAAGAATTTTGTAAGTTTCTATAAGAACAGTCTCTCTGCAAAAGTATTACTCAAATTGAAATACCTCAAAGAACAGTACAGCAAATCAGCAGGCCCTTCGGCCCACAATCTCCCATGCTGTTCATGGTGCCCAGTTAACACCTTCTGTCTTGTCATCTCTGGCCTTTGTCTAGCCACCTGCCTTTCAAAAACCCTCCTCACCTGTACCAACCTATTACCTGCCTGGCTTTGTCCCACCCCCACCTCTCTGCCAGCTTTCCCCAGCCTACGATCAATCTGAAGAAGGGTCCCAACCCCGAACGTCACCTATCCATGTTCTCCACAGATGCTGCCTGACCCGCTGAGTTACTCCAGCACTCTGTGAAACGTCACCTATCCATGTTCTCCACAGATGCTGCCTGACCCGCTGAGTTACTCCAGCACTCTGTGAAACGTCACCTATCCATGTTCTCCACAGATGCTGCCTGACCCGCTGAGTTACTCCAGCACTCTGTGAAACGTCACCTATCCATGTTCTCCACAGATGCTGCCTGACCTGCTGAGTTACTCCAACACTCTGTGAAACGTCACCTATCCATGTACTCCACAGATCTGCAGTTCCTTGTGTCTCATGTTTTACGTGCTCAGCCCAATTACAGATACGCAAATAGACACAGAGTGCTGGAGTAACTCAGCGGGTCAGGCAGCATCTGTGGAGAACATGGATAGGTGACGTTTCACAGAGTGCTGGAGTAACTCAGCGGGTCAGGCAGCATCTGTGGAGAAAAGGAATGGGTGAGGTTTTGGGTCGAGACCCTTCTTCAGGCCGGTATGGCCAGGTAACGTCCACTTACTTTGCTCTGGACACCACATAAACCAGCAGTGGCAGTAAGTCGTCCATGGGGAGATTATACTCCCTGTTCAACACTCGAGACACGGTCCTCTCGATTTCATGGTAGGTTTTCATCAAGGTCTCCAGTTTCAGCTGAGGGTCCGCCGTGGTACTGCAGAGAGAGGTTTACATTCACCACGTGCCTGACATTGGTCAAGAGTCTTTCATTGCCATGCGTACCAAAATAGACAATACACAATAGGTGCAGGAGTAGGCCATTTGACCCATCGAGCCAGCACTGCCATTCAATGTGATCATGGCTGATCATCCCCAATCAGTACCCCGTTCCTGCCTTCTCCCCATACCCCCTGACTCCGCTATCTTTAAGAGCCCTATCTAGCTCTCTCTTGATAGCATCCAGAGAACCGGCCTCCACCGCCCCCTGAGGCAGAGAATTCCACAGACTCACAACTCTCTGTGAGAAAAAGTGTTTCCACATCTCCGTTCTAAATGGCTTACCCCTTATTCTTAAACCCTGGCCCCTGGTTCTGGACTCCCCCAACATCGGGAACATGTTTCCTGCCTCTAGCGTGTCCAAACCCTTAACGATGTTGACAAGGCGTGTAACATAGTTGTACAGTAGTTTATCGTTGGTCGTGTATTATGGCAGTGGGTTCTGTCTTGCTTCTTACTGTACATATTATTTTAATATTTAAATTAATATTTTTGATTACATTTTTTTTAAACTGTGCTCTCCCCGGTTTCAGTTTCAACAAGATCAAATTTATCAGCGGTTAGATCTTGAGCGTTGAAGAAATAAATCAAAACTGTGGAATTGGGTGGAGACAGAGAGATGGCATGACGGGACAACTCTCAGCGAATCGTCTGATCAGCTGAGAAGGTTATTGGCTGCAACCTTCCCTCCATTGGCAAACTGTACACTGCAAGGGCCAGGAAGCGAGTGGGTAAGATCATCTCTGACCCCTCTCACCCTGGCCACAAACTCTTTGAATCACTTCCCTCTGGAAGGCGACTCCGTTCTGTCAAAGCTGCCACAGCCAGACATAAAAACAGTTTTTATCAACGGGTAGTAGCTCTACTCAATAACCCAAAATCTGTAGCCTCCTTGTGCTCTGGTATTTTATTTAATTCACATGTTTAATCGATAATGTTTTATTATTAATGTTTTATGTATCATTCCTAACTGTCACTGTGTGTCATGTTGTCACTTGCGGGCGGAGCACCAAGGCAAATTCCTTGTATGTGAATACTTGGCCAATAAACTTATTTATTTATTTATTCATTCATTTCAGTTAGACACCCAGCATTGACAGTTATGCTGAAGGGCCTGTTTCCGTGCTGTATCTCCAAACTAAATTAAATGCCACAGTTTAAATGAGTCTGAAGAAGGGTTTTGGCCCGAAACGTCGCCTATTTCCTTCGCTCCATTGATGCTGCTGCACCCGCTGAGTTTCTTCAGCAATTTTGTGTACCTTCGATCTTCCAGCATCTGCAGTTCCTTCTTGAATAAATTAAATGAATGATTGGTGCTTTGCATAACATGAGGCTTGTACACCCTGGAGTTTTGAAGGAAGAGAGGATATCTCATTGAAACATATAAGATTGTTAAGGGCTTGGACACGCTAGAGGCAGGAAACATGGTCACGATGTTGGGGGAGTCCAGAACCAGGGGCCACAGTTTAAGAATAAGGGGTAAGCCATTTCGAACGGAGACAAGGAAACTCTTTTTCTCACAGAGAGTGGTGAGTCTGTGGAATTCTCTGCCTCAGAGGGCAGTGGAGGCCGGTTCTCTGGATGCTTTCAAGAGAAAGCTAGATAGGGCTCTTAAAGATAGCGGAGTCAGGGGATATGGGGAGAAGGCAGGAACGGGGTACTGATTGGGGATGATCAGCCATGATCATATTGAATGGCGGTGCTGGTTCGAAGGGCCAAATGGCCTACTCCTGCACCTATTGTCTATTGTCTATAACGTTATTCATTTAATACTCTTAATTAACCAACTTGTTCAGTGGATTAACCGATTATTTCGCGTGAGATTGCTCACCTTATTTTCTGGAAACACAGGATGGCGGAGGTGAAACAAACATCCTTCACGATGGAAACCCTCTGCAGAAAAACAAGGATAGTCGAGCGTTAGTGGTTGGGGTCCCGACACTGAACCTTGTCAGTCCTCACCTGTCGAATCACAAACCATGTGGATGCAGCCCAGACCATCGCACAAACCAACCTCCCTTCCATTGACTCCATCTACTGCCTCGGCAAGGCCAGCAGCATCATCAAGGACCAGTCGCACCCCGGCCACTCCCTCTTCTCCCCTCTCCCATCGGGCAAAAGGTACAGAAGTGTGAAAACGCACACACCTCCAGATTCAGGGACAGTTTCTTCCCAGCTGTTATCAGGCAACTGAACCATCCTCTCACCAACTAGAGAGCAGTTCTGAGCTATCATCAATCTCACTTGGAGACCCTCAGACTATCTTTAACCAGACTTTACTGGACTTTATCTTGTGCTAAATGTTATTCCTTTTATTATGTCATAGAGTTATGGAGTCATAGAATGATACAATGTGGAAACAGGCATCTTTGGCCCAACTTTCCCACACCGACCACCATGTCCCAGCTACACTAGTCCCACCTGCCTGTGTTTGGTCCGTATCCCTCCAAACTTGTCCTATCCATGTACCTGTGTAGCTGTTTCTTAAACGTTTGGATAGTCCCAGCCTCAACTACCTCCTCTGGCAGCTTGTTCCATACAAAAAGTTACCTCTCAGATACCTATTAAATCTTTTCCCCTTCACCTTGAACCTATGTCCTCTGGTCCTCGATTCCCCTATGCTGGGCAAGAGACTCTGTGCGTCTACCCGATTTATTCCTCTCATGATTTTATACACCTCTATAAGATCATCCCTCATCCTCCTGTGCTCCAAGGTATAGAGGCCCAGCCTAGTCAACCTCTCCCTATAGCTCACACCCTCTAGTCCTGGCAACATCCTCGTAAATCTTCTCTCCCCCCTCGACTCCATCCAAGGACCCAAGCAGTCTTTCCAGGTGCGGCAGAGGTTCACCTGCATCTCCTCCAACCTCATCTATTACATCCGCTGCTCTAGGTGTCAGCTGATCTACATCGGTGAGACCAAGCGCAGGCTTGGCGATCGCTTCGCCCAACACCTCCGCTCGGTACGCAATAACCAACCTGATCTCCCGGTGGCTCAGCACTTCAACTCCCCCTCCCATTCCGAATCCGACCTTTCTGTCCTGGGCCTCCTCCATGGCCAGAGTGAGTCCCACCGCAAATTGGAGGAGCAGCACCTCATATTCCGCTTGGGTAGTTTACACCCCAGCGGTATGAACATTGACCTCTCCAATTTCAGGCTTTCTCTCTCCTTCCCCTCCCCTTTCCACCTCTCCCACAGCCCACTGTCCCAGCCTCTTCCTTTCTCCTTCCCGCACCCACACCCACACCAATCTGAAGAAGGGTCTCGACCCGAAACGTCACCTATTCCTTCGCTCCATAGATGCTGCCTCACCCGCTGAGTTTCTCCAGCATTTTTGTCTACCTGTAAATCTTCTCTGAACCCTTTCAAGCTTTGACAATATCTTTCCTATAACATGGTGCCCATAACTGAACATAATATTCTCAATGCACCTACGTCTTATACAACTGCAACATGACCTCCCAACATCTATACTCACTGTACACGGGGCATGGCTACATTGTATTGTCTTTCCGCTGACTGGTTAGCACACACTAAAAGCTTTTCACTGTACCTCAGTACACGTGGCAATAAAATAAAATAAACTGAAACAAAACTAAAACAAACCTATTATTCCCTCCCCACCCCCTCCCGCCCACCAACTATTTGCTGAAAATAAATCCCCAGAACCACTCAATGAAAAGAAAAGACACAGAGTGCTGGAGTAACTCAGCGGGTCAGGCAGCATCTGTGGAGAACATGGATAGGTGACGTTTCACAGAGTGCTGGAGTAACTCAGCAGGTCAGGCAGCATCTCTGGAGAACATGGATAGGTGACGTTTCAATGAGTGCTGGAGTAACTCAGCGGGTCAGGCAGCTCCTGTGGAGAACATGGATAGGTGACGTTTCACAGAGTGCTGGAGTAACTCAGCGGGTCAGGCAGCATCTGTGGAGAACATGGATAGGTGACGTTTCACAGAGTGCTTCCCAGAATTCAGCGGGTCTTGGCAGAATTCTGAGGAGAATGTGGCATAGGTCTGAATGACGTTTCAGTAGAGTGAAGGGAATAGAACATGGAACAGTACAGGCAACAGGCCCTTCGGAGAACAATGTAGGTGCCGTTTACACAGTGCTGAGACTAACTCTCCGGGTCTCCCAGCATCTGTGGAGAACATGGATAGGTGACGTTTCACAGCCTGTCTAAAAGCCTCTAACTCACTGGGTATCTGCCTCCACCCTCACCACATGGAGCGCGTTCCGTTTCACACCCTCTGTGTGGAGTGCCCCGCACATCTCCTTTAAACCAGCCCTCTCATGTGGAGAACATGGATAGGGAGACGTTTCACAGAGTGTTCCCTACATCAGACACATGTCCCTTGACACTAGTTAAACTTGCCTGAATGGTGGCAGAGGTCACCAAACCTGACGGTCCATGTAGTCAGGGTCAGGAAATATCTCAGGAGAACAGTACATGGACAGACGTTTCGGTCCCTCAATGTCCGCTGAAGGAGAGGTACACAGTGCATGAGACCATCCATGTTCACCACCTGCTCCCTGACACGATCCGTATACCTAGTAATTTGATTCAATATCCAAGAGCCTGTATAAAAGCCTCTTGAAACACCACTATCGTATCTGCCTCCACCACAACACCCCCATAGTAAGCGCGACTACAGGCATTCATCACCCTCTGTGTCCAAAAACCATTAGGTGCCCCGCACATCTCCTTTAAGTTTTCTGCTCTCATCTTAAAGACATACAGTGGGAGAGGTGTATCGGCTAAGTGCATGCCGACAGGCAAAACAACAATGTCCCAGCTTCACTAGTACCCAGATTGGGTGCACTCAAATTGGCAGGGGTCACTGAGGAACCTGTCCTGTACATGAAGGTCGGGGGTCATCTAGCATCAACAGGAACCACATTGATGGATGCAGGTATTTTAGGGTGGGTATTGAATAATGCTGAAGGAGAGTTAGCAGTCTAGACACACCGCCCCAATCCAGAGTCACCACATATGGTTGTTCCTCATTAGCTGGAGAGTGACATTCTAAGTCAGAAATTTGATTCTGAACTTCAAGAGAGGTTACTTTGAGGGTGTGTCCCTGATTGGCCAAGAATGACTGGCAATTAATTCACCAAAAGGGTTGACATAGATAAGCAATTGACTACATTTAAGGACTGTTGGTCCATGAACCATTAGGTGTTGTGTACATCCACAGTTTGGTAAAAGAATAAATCAGGGAAGGTAGTATCAAACAGGAAATTGGAAATGCATGGAAAAAGGGATAGGTAAACAAAGCGAAGGGTGATGCGTACTAATATAGCCAGAAAAAATCAGCATGGCAGGGACTGGGAGAAGAGAGACCAGCAGAGGAGGATAAGGGGATAATTAGGAAAAAAAAATATATTGTGAAAGAAAACCAACGAGGGAACATAAAAACTGACTGCAAACTGGGTTTTATAGATATGTGAAAGGAAAGAGATTAGTTAAAACAAATGTAGGTCCCTTGCAGTCAGAAACCAGGCGAGTTGATCATGGGGAACAAGGATATGGCGGACCAATATGAATAACTACTTTCATTCGTCTTCAGAGTGACACATAAATAATCTGCGGGAAATAGCAGGGGATCGCGGGTCAAAGGAGTTGGAGGAATTGAGTGAAATCCAGGTTAGCCGGGAAGTGGTGTTGGGTAAATTGAAGGGATTAAAGGCCGATAAATCCCCAGGGCCAGATAGGCTGCATCCCAGAGTACTTAAGGAAGTAGCTCCATAAATAGTGGATGCATTAGTAATAATCTTTCAAAACTCTTTAGATTCTGGAGTAGTTCCTGAGGATTGGCGGGTAGCAAACGTAACCCCACTTTTTAAGAAGGGAGGGAGAGAGAAAACGGGGAATTACAGACCAGTTAGTCTAACATCGGTAATGGGGAAACTGCTTGAGTCAGTTATTAAAGATGGGATAGCAGCACATTTGGAAAGTGGTGAAATCATTGGACAAAGTCAGCATGGATTTACAAAAGGTAAATCAAGTCTGACGAATCTTATAGAATTTTTCGAGGATGTAACTAGTAGCGTGGATAGGGGAGAACCAGTGGATGTGGTGTATCTGGACTTCCAGAAGGCTTTCGACAAGGTCCCACATAAGAGATTAGTATACAAACTTAAAGCACAAGGCATTGGGGGTTCAGTATTGATGTGGATAGAGAACTGGCTGGCAAACAGGAAGCAAAGAGTAGGAGTAAACGGCTCCTTTTCACAATAGCAGGCACTGACTAGTGGGGTACCGCAAGGCTCAGTGCTGGGACCCCAGCTATTTACAATATATATTAATGATCTGGATGAGGGAATTGAAGGCAATATCTCCAAGTTTGCGGATGACACTAAGCTGGGGGGCAGTGTTAGCTGTGAGGAGGATGCTAGGATACTGCAAGGTGACTTGGATAGGCTGGGTGAGTGGGCAAATGTTTGTCAGATGCAGTATAATGTGGATAAATGTGAGGTTATCCATTTTGGTGGCAAAAACAGGAAAGCAGACTATTATCTAAATGGTGGCCGACTAGGATGCAGCGTGACCTGGGTGTCATGGTACACCAGTCATTGAAGGTAGGCATGCAGGTGCAGCAGGCAGTAAAGAAAGCGAATGGTATGTTAGCTTTCATAGCAAAAGGATTTGAGTATAGGAGCAGGGAGGTTCTACTGCAGTTGTACAGGGTCTTGGTGAGACCACACCTGGAGTATTGCGTGCAGTATTGGTCTCCAAATCTGAGGAAGGACATCATTGCCATAGAGGGAGTGCAGAGAAGGTTCACCAGACTGATTCCTGGGATGTCAGGACTGTCTTATGAAGAAAGACTGGATAGACTTGGTTTATACTCTCTAGAATTTAGGAGATTGAGAGGGGATCTTATAGAAACTTACAAAATTCTTAAGGGGCTGGACAGGCTAGATGCAGGAAGATTGTTCCCGATGTTGGGGAAGTCCAGGACAAGAGGTCACAGCTTAAGGATAAGGGGGAAATCCTTTAAAACCGAGATGAGAAGAACTTTTTTCACACAGAGAGTGGTGAATCTCTGGAACTCTCTGCCACAGAGGGTAGTCGAGGCCAGTTCATTGGCTATATTTAAGGGGGAGTTAGATGTGGCCCTTGTGGCTAAGGGGATCAGAGGGTATGGAGAGAAGGCAGGTACGGGATACTGAGTTGGATGATCAGCCATGATCATACTGAATGGCGGTGCAGGCTCGAAGGGCCGAATGGCCTAATCCTGCACCTAATTTCTATGTTTCTATGTTTCTATTATATAAATATAGACACACATGAATAAATAAACTGATAAAAGTGCAAATAACAGATAATGGGCTATTAATGTTCAGAGTTTTGTCCGAGCCGAGTTTAATGGCCTGATGGCTGTGGGGCAGTAGCTATTCCTGAACCTGGACGTTGCAGTCTTCAGGCTCCTGTACCTTCTACCTGAAGGTAGCGGGGAGATGAGTGTGTGGCCAGGATGGTGTGGGTCCTTGATGATACTGCCAGCCTTTTTAAGGCAGCAACTGCGATAGATCCCCTCGATGGAAGGGAGGTCAGAGCCGATGAAGGACTGGGCAGTGTTTACTACTTTTTGTTGTCTTTTCGGCTCCAGGGCGCTCAAGTTGCCGAACCAAGCCACGATGCAACCAGTCAGCATGCTCTCTACTGTGCACCTGTAGAAGTTAGAGAGAGTCTTCCTTGACAAACCGACTCTCCGTAATCTTCTCAGGAAGTAGAGGCGCTGATGAGCTTTCTTAATAATTGCATCAGTGTTCTCGGACCAGGAAAGATTTGGGTCCTTTATTCTAAACCAGCCTCTGCAGTTCCTTGTGTTCTCAATTCAGTGGTTCTTCACTTCACCTCTTCTCTTGTTTGTAAACTTTGATGCATATTTTCTCTATTCCTGATCTCAGAAACAAAAGGAAAATGTTGCCAGCTTACCTGGTTATTCGTCAGATGCAGGTCTTGAAGTGGCCACAGGATCCTGTGAGGCACAATAGGAGAACGTTCTTTGAGATGTCCAGAGTCATTCTGCATGAGTCTTAGTCATTATTGTTATTGTTTAGTGTAGTTTAGAGATACAGCGCGGAAATAGGCCCTTCGGCCCACCGAGTCCGCGCCGACCAGCGATCCCCGTACACTACCACTATCCTACACACACACACACACGAGGGACAATTAACAATTTACCAGTTAACCAGAAGTCAGTAACAATAGACAATAGGTGCAGGAGGAGGCCATTCAGCCCTTCGAGCCAGCACCGCCATTCAATGTGATCATGGCTGATCATCCCCAATCAGTAACCCGTTCCTGCCTTCTCCCCATATCCCCCGACTCCGCTATCTTTAAGAGCCCTATTTAGCTCTCTCTAGAAAGCATCCAGAGAACCTGCCTCCACTGCCCTCTGAGGCAGAGAATTCCACACACTCACAACTCTCTGTGTAAAAAAGTGTTTCCTTGTCTCCGTTCTAAATGGCTTACTCCTTATTCTTAAACTGTGGCCCCTGGTTCTGGACTCCCCCAACATCGGGAACATGTTTCCTGCCTCTAGCATGTACAAACCCTTAACAATCTTACATGTTTCAATGAGATACCCTCTCATCCTTCTAAACTCCACAGTGTACCTACAAACCCGCACGTCTTTGGAGGAGGAAACCGGAGCACCCGGGGAAAACCCACGCAGGTCACGGGGAGAACGGACAAACTCCGTACAGTCAGCACCCGTAGTCAGGATCGAACCTGTGTCTCTGGCGCTGTGAGGTTGCAACTCTAACGCTGTGCCACCATGCTACTCACTAGCACAGACATAAATTATTCCCAGATGAAGGCTGAACCTGTGGGATAGCAGGACTGATGTACAGAGGGACGATCAGTTTGGTAGAGTCATAGAGTGACATAATAATGATCCCAGGAATGAGTGGGTTAACCTATGATGGGTGTTTGTCGGCCTGTACTGGGCCTGTACTCGCTGGAGTTTAGAAGAATGAGAGGGGACCTCATTGAAACGCACAGAATAGTGAAAGGCCTGGATGTGGATGTGGAGAGGATGTAGAGTCTAGGACAAGAGGTCACAGCCTCAGAATTAAAGGACGTTCTTTTAGGAAGCAGATGAGAAATTCCTTCAGTCAGAGGGTGGTGAATCTGTGGAATTCTTTGCCACAGACGGCTGTGGAGGCCAAGTCAGTGGATATTTTTAAGGCAGGGATGGATAGATTCTTGATTAGTACAGGTGTCAGAGGTTATGGGGAGAAGGCAGGAGAATGGGGTTAGGAGGGAGAGATAGATCAGCCATGATTGAATGGCGGAGTAGACTTGATGGGCCGAATGGCCTAATTGTGCTCCTATCAATTGTGTCCTTATGAGAAACACAAAATGCTGGAGTAACTCGGTGGGTCGGGCATGCTCACACAGATATTGTGAGCTGAAGGGTCTGTTCTTGCGCAATCCTGTTTTGTGTCCTGTCTACTTGGAAAGTCCTTCTTTCGAGAGTTCAGGACAAGCCAACGTGTTGTCTAGCCAACTCCAGCACTTCGTGCCTATCTTTGGATCCTTTATCTTTTATGCCCTTTATGTAGCGAGTATTCGCATACCTTGTGTATATGCAAGGAAAGCATTTCACTGTGACATCACATGGGACAATAAAGTCAACCATTCATGCATTCAATCATTCATTCATTCATTCAATCATTCAATCATTCAATCATTCAATCATTCAATCATTCATTCATTCAATCATTCAATCATTCAATCATTCATCCATTCAATCATTCATTCATTATTCATTCATTCATTTTTGTATAAACCAGCATCTGCAATTCCTTTCTATTATTATTCTGCCAAACCTGCCCTGCACCCTCTCCAAAGCCTCCACTTCTTTCCTCTAATGGGGCGACCAGAACTGTAAGCAATACTCCAAATGCAGCCTAACCAAAGTCCGATCCTGACCTCCTGACCCTTATACAAGATGTCGCAGCCTCGCAAAGCAGATTCCTCTCGACAATAACTTCGCTCAGCGTAAGGTCATGTGGAATCGGGGTAGAATTAGGCCATTCGGCCCGTCAAGCCCATTCAATCATGGCTGATCAATCTCTCCCCGCTAATCCCATTCCACTGCCTTCTTCCCAGAACCTCTGACACCTGTACTAATCAAGAACCTTCCTGTCCTGGGCCTCCTCCATGGCCAGAGTGAGTGCCACCGCAAATTGGAGGAGCAGCACCTCATATTTTGCTTGGGTAGTTTACACCCCAGCGGTATGAACATTGACTTCTCCAATTTCAGGTAGTCCCTGCTTTCTCCCTCCTTCCCCTCCCCTTCCCTGCTCTCCCACAGCCCACTGTCTCCGCCTCTTCCTTTCTTCTTCCCCCCCCCCCCCCACATCAGTCTGAAGAAGGGTCTCGACCCGAAACGTCACCCATCCCTTCGCTCCATAGATGCTGCCTCACCCGCTGAGTTTCCCCAGCATTTTTGTCTACCTAAGAATCTATCTACAGTATCTATGACATAAAAATATCCACTGGTTTGGCCTCCACAGCCTTCTGTGGCAGCGAATTCCACAAATCCTTGTGATTGAGGCAGTGCAGCGTAGTTTCACGAGATTGATCCCTGGGATGGCGGGACTGTCATACGAGGAAAGATTGAAAAGACTAGGCTTGTATTCACTGGAGTTTAGAAGGATGAGGGGATATCTTATAGAAACATAATATAACATTATAAAAGGACTGAACCAGCTAGATGCAGGAAAAATGGTCCCAATGTTGGGCGAGTCCAGAACCAGGGGCCACACAGTCTTAGAATAAAGGGGAGGCCATTTAAGACTGAGGTGAGAAAAAACTTTTTCACCCAGATGGTTGTGAGTTTGTGGAATTCCCTGCCACAGAGGGCAGTGGAGGCCAATTCACTGGATGGATTTAAGAGAGAGCTAGATAGAGCTCTAGGGGCTAGTGGAATCAAGGGGTACGGGGAGAAGGCAGGCACGGGTTATTGATTGGGGACGATCAGCCATGATCACAATGAATGGCGGTGCTGTCTCGAAGGGCCGAATGGCCTCCTCCTGCACCTATTTTCTATGTTTCTAGATTCCCCACCTTCTGAGTAAAGCATGTGAGGTGAAGATGTCCGGGAGGTGTCCACACTTACTTTTGTACCTCCAGCAACTCCAGTAGCTTAGTGTCGGAGAGATTTTCCAGGTGTAGGATGCCCCTCCAGTAGCTGGAGTCGTCAGCCTCATGGTACAGCATGTAAAGCATGAAGAGGTCTGGGTAGAACCGTGGTAGGATGATGGGAATAATCACCGTGTAAGCGTTCAGCTCATCGCTACGGCAACAGAAACACACACGTGGAAGCAATCAAAGTCATTTCCATAAACAAAGTGCAATGCCGTTTATAGTCACAGAGTGATCCAGCGTGGAAACAGGCCCTTCGGCCCAACTTGCCCACACCGGCCAACATGCCCCAGCTACACTACCCCCAACTGCCTGCGTTTGGCCCATATGCACTTCAACTCCCCCTCCCATTCCGAATCCGACCTCTCTGTCCTGGGCCTCCTCCATGGCCAGAGTGAGCAACACCGGAAATTGGAGGAGCAGCACCTCATATTTCGCTTGGGCAGTCTGCACCCTAGCGGCATAAACATTGAATTCTCCAATGGAGATTCAAGCACCCAAACAGTCTTTCCAGGTGAGGCAGAGGTTCACCTGCACCTCCTCCAACCTCATCTACTGCATCCGCTGCTCTAGGTGTCAGCTGATCTACATCGGTGAGACCAAGCGTAGGCTTGGCGATCGTTTCGCCGAACACCTCCACTCGGTTCGCAATAGCCAACCTGATCTCCCGGTGGCTCAGCACTTCAACTCTCCCTCCCATTCCGAATCCGACCTTTCTGTCCTGGGCCTCCTCCATGGCCAGAGTGAGCAACACCGTAAATTGGAGGAGCAGCACCTCATATTCCGCTTGGAAAGTCTGCATCCTGGGGGCATGAACATTGAATTCTCCCAATTTTGTTAGCCCTTGCTGTCTCCTCCCCTTCCTATGTCTCCCTCAGCCCTCAGGCTCCTCCTCCTCCTTTTACCTTTCTTCTACCCACCCCCCCATCAGTCTGAAGAAGGGTTTTGGCCCGAAACATTGCCTATTTCCTTCGCTCCATAGATGCTGCTGCACCCGCTGAGTTTCTCCAGCATTTCTGTCTACCTTCGATTTTCCAGCATCTGCAGTTCCTTCTTAAACACTAAGTATACCACCGTATCAGCATGAATTTATCAGCTTAATTTCTATTCTTTGATCAAAATAACATGCAGGAAATAGACACTGTAGGTCAGATAGAATCTGGAGTTTGGCTGAACGGCCAATGGTGATCAATGGTCGGCAGGGATTCGGTGGGACGAATGGCCTGTTTCCACGCTGTATCTTTCAATTCAGGTTTACAAATGAAATGGCATTTACTTTACGGTTAGCACTAAGTCATGGCAGAAGATCAAAGTGTGTTTACCTGATGTCACCTACGTCGGAATAATATTCTTTTTCCAGTGCCGTGGGCATGAAATGCCTGAAAAACAATGAATCGTGAGATACAAGTCCCGTGAATTCAAAACAGTCTGAAGAAGGGTCCCGACCCGAAACGTCACCTATCCTTTCTCTCCAGAGATACTGCCTGACCCACTGAGTTACTGAGTCTGAAGAAGGGTCTCCACCCGAAACATCACTCAAGGGTCTCGACCCGAAACACAATGGTGGCCGACTAGGAAAAGGGGAGATGCAGCGAGACCTGGGTGTCATGGTACACCAGTCATTGAAAGTAGGCATGCAGGTGCAGCAGGCAGTGAAGAAAGCGAATGGTATGTTAGCTTTCATAGCAAAAGGATTTGAGTATACTGCAGTTGTACAGGGTCTTGGTGAGGCCACACCTGGAGTATTGCGTACAGTTTTGGTCTCCTAATCTGAGGAAAGACATTATTGCCATAGAGGGGGTACAGAGAAGGTTCACCAGACTGATTCCTGGGATGTCAGGACTGTCTTATGAAGAAAGACTGGATAGACTTGGTTTATACTCTCTAGAATTTAGGAGATTGAGATGGGATCTTATAGAAACTTACAAAATTCTTAAGGGGTTGGCAGGCTAGATGCAGGAAGATTGCTCCCGATGTTGGGGAAGTCCAGGACAAGGGGTCACAGCTTAAGGATAAGGGAGAAATCCTTTAAAACCGAGATGAGAAGAACTTTTTTCACACAGAGAGTGGTGAATCTCTGGAACTCTCTGCCACAGAGGGTAGTTGAGGCCAGTTCATTGGCTATATTTAAGAGGGAGATAGATGAGGCCCTTGTGGCTAAGGGGATCAGAGGGTATGGAGAGAAGGCAGGTATGGGATACTGAGTTGGATGATCAGCCATGATCATATTGAATGGCGGTGCAGGCTCGAAGGGTCGAATGGCCTACTCCTGCACCTAATTTCTATGTTTCTATGTTTCTATCACCTATTCCTTCGCTCCATAGATGCTGCCTCACCTGCTGAGTTTATCCAGCTTTTTTGTCTACCTTCGATTTTTCCAGCATCTGCAGTTCTTTCTTAAACATTGAGTCACTCCAGCACTTTGTGTCTATCCCCGAAATTATCAGTTTGCTATTGAATATGTTAGATGCATAGATGTATCATCCTATCAACAATCAGAGAGCAACTATCAACCTCATCTCTAATCTGATTCTCTCCAAGCAAATTTTACTGGCCTTTACCTTGCACTAAACAGTATTCCCTTCATCCTGTATCTGTACACTGTGGACGGCTCGATTGTAATGATGTGTAGCTTTGCCGCTGCCTGGACAGCGTGCAACAAAAAAGCTTTTCAAGGTACCTCGGTACACGTGACATTAATGAACTAAACTAAACTAAAAATGTGCAATTACCTCACGGATGGACAGAATGTGTCTGAAGGAACTGCAGATGCTGGTTTAAACCAAAGGTAGACACAAAAAGCTGAAGTAGCTCAGCGGGACAGGCGGCATCTCTGGAGAGAAGCAATGGGCGACGTTTCAGGGCAGGACTCTTGTCTCAATGTTTGGCATGGACATTGTGGGCCGAAAAGTCTGTTCTTGTGCTGTACTGTCCTGTGTCCTATGTTCTATTATCAACGCTGGTGATCCCAATGAGGTTTCAACTCCTACATACACCCCCTAGGCTTGTGAAGAACATCCTTTCTTCTTCGTGCCTTCATCTTCTCATCTCAATAGCCAATAGACAATTGACAATAGGTGCAGGAGTAGGCCATTCGACCCTACGAGCCAGCACCGCCATTCAATGTGATCGTGGCTGATCATCCCCAATCAGTACCCCGTTCCTGCCTTCTCCCCATATCCCCTGACTCTGTTAAGCTGTCCCCTGACTCCGCTATCTTTAAGCTGTACAAACACAGCTGTAATTTCTACATGGTGAAACCAAATGTATAAAAATGGCCTTTAATAAAATCTGACAATATGCACTTTAACCACATCTTTAAGAGCCCTATCTAGCTCTCTCTTGAAAGTATCCAGAGAACCGGCCTCCACCGACCTCTGAGGCAGAGAATTCCATAGACTCACAACTCTGTGAGAAAAAGTGTTTCCTCATCTCCGTTTTAAATGGCTTACCCCTTATTCTTGAACTGTGGCCCCTGGTTCTGGAATCCCCCAACATCGGGAACATGTTTCCTGCCTCTAGCGTGTCCAAACCCTTAACTATCCTATATGTTTCAATGAGATTTCCTCTCATCCTTCTAAACTCCAGAGTGTACAAGCCCAGCCGCTCCATTCTCTCAGCATATGACAGTCCCGCCATCCCAGGAATTAAACTTGTAAACCTACGCTGCACTCCCTCAAAGAATAGCTTACCCCTTATTCTTAAAGTGCATAGACAATAGACAATAGGTGCAGGAGTAGGCCATTTGGCCCTTCGAGATAGCACGGGCATTCAATGTGATCATGGCTGATCATCCATCTAGACTATTCCTCTCAACCACCCCCTTGCAGTAGCTGTGCCTCATTAACATCACTGAAAACATGTTCCTGCAGTTACAAACCAGGAGAAATCGCTGGTAAACTCCTGATGAACTAAACAATGGTTTCCCTTCAGAAAGCACCCTGGGAGAAAGGTTCTGACTGTCTACTCCATCTTTGTCTTTCATAATTATATCTTCAGGTTCGCCACCGATAATCCGGCAACTGGTGATCCAGCACCTTCTTTAATCCGGATTATATTACTCCTGGATAGAGTGGATGTGGAGAGGATGTTTCCACTAGTGGGAGAGTCTAGGACTAGAGGACACAGCCTCAGAATTAAAGGACGTTCCTTTAGGAAGGAGATGAGGAGGAATTTCTTTAGTCAGAGGGTGGTGAATCTGTGGAATTCTTTGCCACAGACGGCTGTGGAGGCCACAAGTCAGTGGATATTTTTAAGGCAGAGATAGATAGATTGTTGATTAGTACGGGTGTCAGGGGTTATGGGGAGAAGGCAGGAGAATGGGGTTAGGAGGGAGAGATAGATCAGCCATGATTGAATGGCGGAGTAGACTTGATGGGCCGAATGACCTTATTCTGCTCCTATCACTTATGAACTTAAGAAAATGACAAGTGTGCACTTGAAACCTCCCCTCCAGAAGTCCCCCCCAAAATGTGGAGCCGAGGCAATCCTTCTCCGTGGACTGTCCCCTTGTTGTGGTGGAGAAGCTTGCGTGGACCTGAGATCCTGAGAGCGATGCCGTCTGGAGCTATGCTCCTGGTAGGGCCACCCATGGCAGTAAGGTCGAGGGGGAGGTCTCTGACAAAGAGCCAATCCAACCAAGACCTCAACGGTGGAACAGGCGGAGGACGATGGCTGACCTTAGTGGAGCGTCACAACGGCTGGGAAGGCGGATGAAGGCTGCGGCAGAAAAGGGTCTCCGGTCGTCTTGGACTCCATGCCACTGGATCCTGACTCAGATCTGTCAAGGACCGTGGGGTGGCTGTCTGTGCACCAGTCTCCCCACGTTAAACAAAGTCACGCACAGGCAGGCGTCCTCCAACCCTGGAGACTCCCATGGTCATCCATGACTGAAGGGGGTCCTAAGAAGACGAGGGTTGGGTGAGCCGACCGATCTCCACTGGCTCATCAGGCCTTCCACGTCCGACCAGCGGGTGGAATCTGCCCCCTGGTGGAATTCGAGGCTGTGGAACTCCGGTCCATCCCCATCGCCGACTTCCACGCCCGACTTTGCGGTGCCGGTATCTCAGTTCCCCCGGCGGCGGAACGTTCGGGTACCATTGGACCCAATAAACAATACACAATAGGTGCGGGAGTAGGCCATTCGGCCCTTCGAGCCAGCACCGCCATTCAATGTGATCATGGCTGATCATCCCCAATCAGTACCCCGTTCCTGCCTTCTCCCCATATCCCCTGACTCCGCTATCTTTAAGAGCCCTATCTAGCTCTCTCTTGAAAGTATCCAGAGAGCTGGGTGACGTTTCGGGTCGAGACCCTTCCTCCGTCTGGTGTAGGGGGTTTAGTACAGACCTGGCCAACTCAAAGAGCTGAACTGCGTGTGACACCACCTCTTGCTGTGCGATGGTGAGCAGTCGTTTGTACATACAAATACCGGAGTAGGTATACTGGAACACCTGGACCAGTTTCCGCAGCAACGTTCCCAGCGGGTGGCTGGTCGACTCAAACGCCTAGAGAACAAAGGCGAGAAACGATAAAAGCCTTTTGTTAAAATCTTATTTACCTCATTCAAGTTTTAGAAACATAGAGACATAGAAAATAGGCGCAGGAGTAGGGCATTCGGCCCTTCCAGCCAGCACCGCCATTCAATGCAATCATGGCTAATCGGCCCCAATCAGTACCCCGTTCCTGCCTTCTCCCCACATCCCCATTTGACTCCACTAGCCCCTAGAGCTCGATCTAGCTCTCTCTTAAATCCATCCAGTGACTTGGCCTCCACTGCCCTCTGTGGCAGGGAATTCCACAATGTCTCGGGACAAATATTCAACATCATCTAGGGGGTGTTGTGGATAATGAAGAGGATTTCCAAAGTCCACAGAGTGATTTAGGCAATTTGGAAGAATGGGCTGAAAGATGGCAGATGGAGTTTAATGCTGATAAATGTGAGGTGCTACACCTTGGCAGGACAAATCAAAATAGGACGTACATGGTAAATGGTAGGGAATTGAAGAATACAGTTGAACAGAGGGATCTGGGATCTGGGAATAACCATGCATAGTTCCTTGAAGGTGGAATCTCATATAGATAGGGTGGTAAAGAAAGCTTTTGGAATGCTAGCCTTTATAAATCAGAGCATTGAGTATAGAAGCTGGGATGTAATGTTAAAATTGTACAAGGCATTGGTGAGACCAATTCTGGAGTATGGTGTACAATTTTGGTCGCCAAATTATAGGAAGGATGTCAACAAAATAGAAAGAGTACAGAGGAGATTTACTAGAATGTTGCCTGGGTTTCAACAACTAAGTTACAGAGAAAGGTTGAATAAGTTAGGTCTTTATTTTCTGGAGCGCAGAAGGTTAAGGGGGGACTTGATGGAGGTCTTTAAAATGATGAGAGGGATAGACAGAGTTGATGTGGATCAGCTTTTCCCTTTGAGAATAGGGAAGATTCAAACAAGAGGACATGACTTCAGAATTAAGGGACAGAAGTTTAGGGGTAACATGAGGGGGAACTTCTTTACTCAGAGAGTGGTAGCGGTGTGGAATGAGCTTCCAGTGGAAGTGGTGGAGGCAGGTTCGTTGGTATCATTTAAAAATAAATTGGATAGGAATATGGATGAGAAGGGAATGGAGGGTTATGGTATGAGTGCAGGCAGGTGGGACTAAGGGGAAAAAAAGTTGTTCGGCACGGACTTGTAGGGCCGAGATGGCCTGTTTCCGTGCTGTAGTTGTTATATGGTTATATGTTATATAATCGGACCGACGCTCCAGGCAATGATAATGAAGCATAGAGGGTGGCTCCAGTGGTGCAGCGGGTAGAGCTGCTGCCTCACAGCGCCAGAGACCCCGGTTCGATCCCGACCACGGGTGCTGTCTGTGTGTGTGGAGTTTGCACATTCTCCCCCCGGACTGCGTGGGTTTTCTCCAGGTGCTCTGGTTTCCTCCCACATCCCAATGGCATGCGAATGTAGAGGCGCAATCGCCCCTAGTGTGTAGGGAGTGGATGAGCAAGTGGGATAGCATAGAACCACTGTGAAAGGGTGATGGATGGTCGGCATTGACTCAGTGGGGCCGAAGGGCCTGTGTCCATGCTGTATCTCTAAAACTAAAACTCAAACCCTGATTTTCCAGATTCCCAAATTCCAGGGAAAAGTTTTGGTGAATCTTTATAAATGACAGATGAGGTTTCATCTGGAGGTTTGCCCCATTATAAATACGGCACTTTAGACTGCTGCATCAGAGATCTACTTCAACTTTACATAGTCATGGTCATAGCGTGGAAACCTGCCCACAACGGCCAATCTATCCCCAGCTACACTAGACCCACATACTTGCATTTGGCCCATATCCCTCTAAACATGTCCTATCCATGTACCAGTCTAAATGCTATGAGAATGCAGGGTGACACTTGGATAGACAGTAGACAACAGGTGCAGGAGTAGGCCATTCGGCCCTTCGAGCCAGCGCCGCCATCCAATGTGATCATGGCTGATCATCCCCAATCAGTACTCCGTTCCTGCCTTCTCCCCATATCCCCTGACTCCGCTATCTTTAAGAGCCCTATCTAGCTCTCTCTTGAAAGTATCCAGAGAACCGGCCTCCACCGCCCTCTGAGGCAGAGAATTCCACAGACTCACCACTCTCTGTGTGAAAAAGTCTCCGTTCTAAATGGCTTACTCCTTATTCTTAAACTGTGGCCCCTGGTTCTGGACTCCCCTAACATCGGGAACATGTTTCCTGCCTCTAGCGTGTCCAAACCCTTAATAATCTTGTATGTTTCAATGAGATGCCCTCTCATCCTTCTAAACTCCAGAGGACAAGCCCAGCCGCTCCATTCTCTCTTTTACCTTTTTCAAGTACTGCTTCATCCATTGTGTCTCAGCCAAGTAGCCCTGATTCTGCATGACTGTACCAGAGTTGGCATCATTTGTCCTGGAATAAATGGAAAATAATCACATAGAACATAGAAGAGCAGGTTAGAGCAGAAGAGCAGGACTGTCTTATGAAGAAAGACTGGATAGACTTGGTTTATACTCTCTAGAATTTAGAAGAAAGGGGATCTTATAGAAACTTACAACATTCTTAAGGGGTTGGACAGGCTAGATGCAGGAAGATTGCTCCCGATGTTGGGGAAGTCCAGGACAAGGGGTCACAGCTTAAGGATAAGGGGGAAATCCTTTAAAACCGAGATGAGAAGAACTTTTTTCACGCAGAGTGGTGAATCTCTGGAACTCTCTGCCACAGAGGTAGTTGAGGCCAGTTCATTGGCTATTCAGGGGGCGCAGGTATCTCTAAACTCGAAAACGAATGGCTCTACTCCTGCACAGGCCCTATGCTCATTAGCATGTAAAAAATGTCCCTGTAGGATGTATCGACGGTCGGCATGGACCCGGTGGGCCGAAGGGCCTGTTTCTGCGCTGTATCTCTAAACTAAACAGCGCGGAGACAGGCCCTTCAGCCCACAATGTCTGTGCCTATAGACAATAGGCATGGCAAGGCAAGGCAAGGCAAGGCAACTTTATTTATATAGCACATTTCATACACGAGGCAGACTCAAAGTGCTTCACATAAAAACATGTCATACAATAAAATGAAATAATAAAATGAAATAAAATAGAACTAAAAGAAAAGAAAAGCAAAATTAAAAATGCATTATAAAAAGTGCAAAAGTTAAAAGTGCAATGTAGTTAAGATTTAGCTGAAAGCTAAAGTAAACATAAAAGTTTTCAGTCTTGTTTTAAAAGTGGTCAAAGTTGAGGCAAGTCTTAAATCTTCAGGAAGTTTATTCCAGCTATTTGTTGCATAGTAACTCAATCCTGTTTTCCCATGTTTTGTATTTACTCTGGGAATCACTAACAGATTGGTATCAGAAGATCTTAGCAGTCTAGAAGGCTTATATAGTGGAAGCATGTCAGTGATATACTTTGGTCCTAAACCATGTAGTGATTTATAGGTGAGCAGCAGGATTTTGAAATCAATTCTCTGACATACAGGGAGCCAATGTAAGGATTTAAGAATTGGTGTAATGTGTTCAAATTTTTTGGTCTTTGTTAGAACTCTAGCAACAGCGTTCTGAACAAGCTGTAGCTGCCTGACAGTTTTTTTCGGAAGACCTGCAAGGAGACCGTTACAATAATCTAGCCTGCTAGTAAAAAAGGCATGTACAAGTTTTTCTAAGTCTTGAGCTGACATGAGTCCTCTTAATCTTGCTACGTTTTTGAGGTGATTGTACAGTAGGTGCAGGAGTGGGCCATTTGGCCCTTCGTGCCAAACATGATGCCAAGTATAACTAACCTCTGAGAAGATCCATGTGTAAGAAAGAACTGCAGATGCTGGAAAAATCGAAAGTAGACAAAAATGCTGGAGAAACTCAGCGAGTGAGGCAGCATCTATGGAGCGAAGGAATAGGTGACGTTTCAGGGTCGAGACCCAAAACATCACCTATTCCTTCACCCCATAGATGCTGCCTCACCCGCTGAGTTTCTCCAGAATTCTGAGAAGATCCATATCCCGCCATTCCCTGCATATCCATGTTCCTGTCTAAAAGCCTCTTAAACACCCCTATCCTATCTGCCTCCACCACCACCCCTGGCAGCGCGTTCCAGGCACCCATCACCCTCTGTGTTGAATCTTGCCCCACACATCCCCCCCTTAAGCGTTTCCCCTCTCACCTTAAAGCTATGCTCTGTAATCTTTGAAATTCCCAATATGGGAAAAGTGTTCTGACCTTATCTATTCCTCTCATAATTTTACATACTTCTATCATGTTTTCCTGCAACTTTTGACCAGTTCCATAGAAAACAATCTATTCTGTCCAAAGCTAATGCCCTCTAATCCAAGCATCATTCTGGTAAACACAAATTGCTCAGCAGTTACTCAATAGTAATTCTATTCCTCTCATCATTTTAAATACACATTATAGTGCACCAATAGACAATAGGCAATAGGTGCTGACTGGAAAGATACAAGTTTTGACTTGCGTGTGATAATAGACAATAGTCAATAGGTGCAGGAGTAGGCCATTCGGCCCTTCGAGCCAGCACCACCATTCAATGTGATCGTGGCTGATCATCCTCAATCAATACCTCGTTCCTGCCTTCTCCCCATATCACCTGACTCCGCTATCTTTAAGAGCCCTATCTAGCTCTCTCTTGAAAGTATCCAGAGAACCGGCCTCCACCACCCTCTGAGGCAGAGAATTCCACAGACTTCCACAGATAGCGGAGTCAGGGGATATGGGGAGAAGGCAGGAATGGGGTACTGATTGGGGATGATCAGCGGTTATGGAAGGCAGAGAATTCCACAGACTCACCACTCTCTGTGTGAAAAAGTGTTTCCTCGTCTCTGTTCTAAATGGCTTACCCCTTATTCCTAAATTGTGTGTGTCCCCTGGTTTTGGACTCCCCCAACATCGGGAACATGTTTCCTGCCTCTAGCGTGTGTCCAAACCCTTAATAATCTTCTATGTTTCAATGAGATACCCTCTCATCCTTCTAAACTCCAGAGTATACAAGCCCAGCCGCTCCATTCTCTCATTTTCCAAAGCCTCCACATCTTTCCTGTAATGAGATGACCAGAACTGCACGCAATACTCCGCATGTGGCCTGCCCTTAAGTGTTATAGAGTTGCGTGGGTTGATGGGCCAGTTTCCATGCTGTATGACTCTTCTATGAGGCGGCACAGTGGTGCAGCAGTAGAGTTGCTGCCTCACAGCACCAGAGACCCGGGTTCCATCCTGACCTCGGCTGCTGTCTGTACGGAGTTTGCATGTTCTCCCCGTGACTGCGTGGGCTTTCTCCGGGTGTTCCGGTTTCCTTCCACACTCCAGGTTTACAGGTTAACTGGCTTCAGTGAAAATTGTAAATTGTCCCTAGTGTGTAGGATAGTGCTAGTGTACGGGGGGTGGTCGCTGGTCGGCACGGGCTCAGTGGGCTGAAGGGCCTGTTTCCGCGCTGTTTCTCTAAATTCTAAAGTCTAACGTTCATGTTCATAAGTGTTAGGAGTAGAATTAGGCCATTCGGCCCATCAAGTCTACTCTGCCATTCAATGATCTACCTCTCCCTCCTACCCCAATTCTCTTGCCTTCTCCCCATAACCTCTGACACCCGTATTAATCAAGAATCTATCCACCTCTGCCTTAAAAATATCCACTGACGTGGCCTCCACAGCCGTCTGTGGCAATGAATTCCACAGATTCACGACCCTCTGATTAAGAAATTTCTCCTTATCTTCCTAAAGGAACGTCCTTTAATTCTGAGGCTGTGTCCTCTGGTCCTAGACTCTCCCACTAGTGGAAACATCCTCTCCGCATCCACTCTATCCAGGCCTTTCACTATTCGGTGAAGTTTCAATGAGGTGCCCCCTCATCCTTCTAAACTCCAGAGAGTTCCTCTTAACCCTTTCTTCCCCCCTCACCCATCGAAACTCCTCCGAGTAAGGGCCCAGTTAACCCTGTAAATCCTTTCCTTCTTAACCCCATTCAAAGTCAATTCCCAGTGAGAAAGGTACCAATAGTTCTTCTGCAGCTGTATAGGGCTCTAGAGAGGCCACATCTGGAGTATTATGTACAGTTTTGGTCTCCTAATTTGAGGGAGGACATCCTTGTGATTCAGGCAGTGCAGTGTAGGTTCACGAGATTGATCCCTGGGATGGCGGGACTGTCATATGAAGAAAGATTGAAAAGACTAGGCTTCTATTCACTGGAGTTTAGAAGGATGAGGGGGAGGGGGGGGTTATAGAAACATATAAAATTATAACAGGACTGGACAAGCTAGATGCAGGAAAAATGTTCCCAAAATGGGGCGAGTCCAGAACCAGGGGCCACAGTCTTAGAATAAAGGGGAGGTCATTTAAGACTGAGGTGAGAAAAAAACGTTTTCACCCAGAGAGTTGTGAATTTATGGAATTCCCTGCCACAGAGGGCAGTGGAGGCCAAATCACTGGATGGATTGAAGAGAGAGTTAGATAGAGCTCTGGGGGCTAGTGGAGTCAAGGGATATGGGGAGAAGGCAGGCACGGGTTATTGATAGGGGACGATCAGCCATGATCGCATTGAATGGCGGTGCTGGCTCGAAGGGCCGAATGTTCTACTCCAGCACCTATTGTCTATTGTTGATTGAAAGGTACCAACAGGGGAGCTGGAAAAGCCTTACCCGTCACAAGGGTTAAATCGCAGAGAGGCATTCGGGGAGAGTGAGTCCACCTGTGCAGCGGGCACCCGGGGCTCGACGTTCTTCCGACGTTCCTTCACGTTCTCGGAGTGAAACCCAAGGAATGATTCCAAGGAGCTTTCATCCGACCCGGATTTGATGAACTCCCAGAACTGATCGAAGATTCCTTTCCAGCGGTCTCTGGCCGGCGTGAGGCGGCTGCCTAGCTGCCTGGAATAGAAAAGTGGAGTCCACCATCTAATTGGCTCCGTCATGGATCGATTCATCACCGCCCGCCCAACCAACCAACAAAGTTAGATTCGTTTATGAAGATAGACACAGAGTGCCGGAGTAACTCAGCGGGTCAGGCAGCATCTGTGGAGAACATGGATAGGTGACGTTTCACAGAGTGCTGGAGTAACTCAGCGGGTCAGGCAGCATCTGTGGAGAACATGGATAGGTGACGTTTGGGGTGGGGACTGTTCCTCAGGACCTCGTGTTGGAGTGTGATGGTCATACTCACAGCTTGCTGGTGATGACGGGGTTCGTCTCACTGGGCGGTTTGGAGAACATCCCGCTTGTCTTCAGCCCGCTCCCCCACTTGTTGCTGAACTGCCCCTCAATGACGTAACCGCTGCTGAAGGTCAGCTTTCCCTGCGTCACAAGAAACATAGAAACACAGACAATAGGTGCAGGAGTCGGCCATACAGCCATTCGAGCCAGCGCCGCCATTCAATGTGATCATGGCTGATCATCCCCAATCAGTACCCCGTTCCTGCCTTCTCCCCATATCCCCTGACTCCGCTATTTTTAAGAGCCGTATCTAGCTCTCTCTTGAAAGTATCCAGAGAACCGGCCTCCACCGCCCCCTGAGGCAGAGGATTCCACAGACTCACAACTCTCTGTGAGAAAAAGTGTTTCCTCATCTCCGTTCTAAATGGCCTACCCCTTATTCTTAAACTGTAGCCCCTGGTTCTGGACCCCCCCAACATCGGGAACATGTTTTTTAAGAAGGAACTGCAGATGCTGGAGAATCGAAGGTACACAAAAAAGCTGGAGAAACTCAGCGGGTGCAGCAGCATCCATGGAGCGAAGGAAATAGGCAACGTTTCGGGCCGAAACCCTTCTTCAGACTGATCAGGGGCGGGGGGGGGGGGCGGGGACAAGAAAGGAAAAAGGAGGAGGAGCCCGAAGGCTGGGGGGTGGGAGGAGACAGCAAGGACTAACAAAATTGGGAGAAATCGGGAACATGTTTCCTGCCTCTAGCGTGTCCAAACCCTTAACAATCTTATATGTTTCAATGAGATGCCCTCTCATCCTTCTAAACTCCAGAGTGTACAAGCCCAGCCGCTCCATTCTCTCAGCATATGACAGTCCCGCCATCCTGGGAATTAACCTGGTAAACCTACGCTGCACTCCCTCAATAGCAAGAATGCCGGCTGTGTGTGAGGACTACAGTGCTTTGTGGAGGTGGGACGGTTGATGGTGTGGAAGGAGTGAGCAGTCGGTGTCCTCTGTGTCTGTTTTTACAGAAACATTGTCCCCATCTTGGGCAGAGTAAAGCACTTCTCCAATCGTGTAAAAAAAAACAGGATCTACAAACTTCCAGTTTTACCTCTAGAACGGAAGAGTATAAATAACGTGGTGCGGATATACGGTGTTGGAGAGGAAGGCGGTGACCTGTGTCAAGTCAAGTCAAGTCAAGTTTATTTGTCACATACACATACGAGATGTGCAGTGAAATGAAAGTGGCAATGCTCGCGGACTTTTGTGCAAAAGACAAACAACAAAACAACCAAACAAACTATAAACACAATCATAACACACATATTCTTTTACATAATAAATAATGGAAGGAAATACTTTCAGTAGAGTTAGTCCCTGGTGAGATGGGCGTTTACAGTCCGAATGGCCTCTGGGAAGAAACTCCTTCTCAACCTCTCCGTTCTCACCGCATGGCAACGGAGGCGTTTGCCTGACTGTAGCAGCTGGAACAGTCCGTTGCAGGGGTGGAAGGGGTCTCTCATGATTTTGTTGGCTCTGGAGTTGCACCTCCTGATGTATAGTTCCTGCAGGGGGGCAAGTGAAGTTCCCATAGTGCGTTCAGCCGAACGCACTACTCTCTGCAGAGCCTTCTTGTCCTTGGCAGAGCAATTCCCAAACCAGATGGTAATGTTCCCGGACAAGATGCTTTCCACCGCCGCTGCGTAGAAGCACTGGAGGATCCTCGGAGACACTCTGAATTTCCTCAATTGCCTGAGGTGGTAAAGGCGCTGCCTTGCCTTACTCATGAGTGCTGAGGCGTGTGATGCCCTTGGGCACGGTGCAGGTGTAAGGAAGCTCGCCGCAAAATGGGGAATTGCTCGAGGTTCAAGAACAGCTTGAGAGGAACAGATCGGGCAGACGCACAGGCAGTAACTATGAAGCGAAGGAATAGGTGACGTTTCGGGTCGAGACCCTTCTTCAGACTGATGTGGGGGGGGGTGCGGCGGGGGGGGGGGGGGGGAGAGCGCGCGAAGAAAGGAAGAAGCGGAGACAATGGGCTGTGGGAAAGCTGGGAAGGGGAAAGAGGGAGAAAGCAAGGACTACCTGAAATTGGAGAAGTCAATGATCATACCGCTGGGGTGTAAACTACCCAAGCGGAATATGAGGTGCTGATTTTACGGAGGGACTCACTCTGGCCATGGAGGAGGCCCAGGACAGAAAGGTCGGATTCGGAATGGGATGGGGAGTTGAAGTGTTGAGCCACCGGGAGATCAGGTTGGTTATTGCGGACCGAGCGGAGGTGTTGGGCGAAACGATCGCCAAGCCTACACTTGGTCTCACCGATGTAGAGCAGCTGACACCTAGAGCAGCGGATGCAATAGACGAGGTTGGAGGAGGTGCAGGTGAACCTCTGCCGCACCTGGAAAGACTGCTTGGGTCCTTGGATGGAGTCAAGGGGGGAGGTACAGAGTCTCTTGCCCAGAGTAGAGGAATCGAGGACCAGAGGACACAGTTTTTAGTTTAGAGATACAGCGTGGAAACAGACCCTTTCGGCTCGCCGGGTCTGTGCCGACCAGCGATCCCCGCACACTAACACTATCCTACACACACTAGGGACAATTTTTACATTTACCAAGCCATGCTTACCTCTTTGGAGTGAGGGAGGAAACCGAAGATCTTGGTGAAAACCCACGCAGGTTTGCATCTGAGGGGAAACCTTTTCACACAAAGGGTGGCGGGTGTATGGAACAAGCTGCCAGAGGAGGTGTTTGAGGCTGGGACTATCCCATCATTTAAGAAATAGTTAGACAGGTACATGGATAGGACAGGTTTGGAGGGATATGGACCAAGTGGGACTAGAGTAGCTGGGACATGTCAAAGTCAAAGTTAAAAGACATGCAGTGAAATGAATTTGCCAGCAGCGATACACTTACATGTTGACCAGTGTGGGCAAGTTGGGCCGAAGGGCCTATTTCCACACTGTATCACTCTATGACTCTATAACAGCTTCTTCCTAGCATCTAGGCTTGCGAACACTGCAAAGGGTGGCACGGTGGCACAGCGGTAGAGTTGCTGCCTCACAGCGCCAGAGACCCGGGTTCCATCCTGACTACGGGCGCTGTCTGTACGGAGTTTGTACATTCTCCCCGTGACCTGCGTGGGTTTTGACCAAGACTTCCTCCCACACTCCAAAGACGTGCGGGTTTGTAGGTTAAATAGCTTCTGTAAATTGTCCCTAGTGTGTGTAGGATAGAACTAGTGTACAGGGTGATCGCTGGTCGGCATGGACTCGGTGGGCCGAAGGGCCTGTTTCAATGCTGTATCTTTAAATTAAGCACTGCACTGAGCTCTGTGTTACCTGCGACTAAGTTCCCAGTTCAAGCTGGATTGTGAAACCTTCCGTATTTGTAAGTCACTTGATATTTGCAAATATTAAACAGCCGGCGTTTCTTTATTCAAACCACAGTTAACTGCTGGTAACCGCACGCAGGTCAGAACTTGTACCTTTCCAGTCAGCATTAGATCCTCTGTGAACTCCCCTTCGTAAGCAGAGTCATCCTCCGACATAATTGTCCCAGGACCCTGCCGAGTACACAAAGAGTCAATAGAACACGGAAACAGTTTAGAACGTCTCACTCATTCAAAAATTACATTCAATAAAGTATCGCCGAATCATCGAATCACTGAATAAAGACACAGAGTGCTGGAGTAACTCAGCGGGTCAGGCAGCATCTGTGGAGAACATGGATAGGTGACGTTTCACAGAGTGCTGGAGTAACTCAGCGGGTCAGGCAGCATCTGTGGAGAACATGGATAGGTGACGTTTCACAGAGTGCTGGAGTAACTCAGCGGGTCAGGCAGCATCTGTGGAGAACATGGATAGGTGACGTTTCACAGAGTGCTGGAGTAACTCAGCGGGTCAGGCAGCATCTGTGGAGAACATGGATAGGTGACGTTTCACAGAGTGCTGGAGTAACTCAGCGGGTCAGGCAGCATCTGTGGAGAACGTGGATAGGTGACGTTTCACAGAGTGCTGGAGTAACTCAGCGAGTCAGGCAGCATCTGTGGAGAACATGGATAGGTGACGTTTCACAGAGTGCTGGAGTAACTCAGCGGGTCAGGCAGCATCTGTGGAGAACGTGGATAGGTGACGTTTCACAGAGTGCTGGAGTAACTCAGCGGGTCAGGCAGCATCTGTGGAGAACATGGATAGGTGACGTTTCACAGAGTGCTGGAGTAACTCAGCGGGTCAGGCAGCATCTGTGGAGAACATGGATAGGTGACTTTTCGGGTCGGGACTAGAAAGCACATTTGACTTGACAGAATTAACGGAGGTGAATGTGGCAGAGGTGTGAATGACGGAGGAGTAGAGAGGAAGGGAAATAGAACATGGAACAGTACAGCAACAGGCCCTTCGGCCCACAATGTCCGTGTCGTACACAGTGCTGAGACCAACTCTCCTCTCCCTGCACGTGATCCGTATCCCTCCATTCCCTGCATATCCATGAGCCTGTCTAAAAGCCTCTTAAACACCACTATCGTATCTGCCTCCACCCCCACCCCTGGCAGCGCGTTCCAGGCACCCACCACCCTCTGTGTAAAAAAAACCTGCCCCGCACATCTCCTTTAAACTTTGCCCCTCTCATCTTAAAAACATACAGTGGGAGAGTCTAGGACCAGAGGTCACAGCCTCAGAATTAAAGGACGTTCTTTTACGAAGGAGATGAGGAGAAATTTCTTTAGTCAGAGGGTGGTGAATCTGTGGATTTCTTTGTCACAGAAGACTGTGGAGGCCAAGTCAATGGATATGTTTAAGGCAGAGATAGATAGATTCTTGATTTGTGCGGGTGTCAGGGGTTATGGGGAGAAGGAAGGAGAATGGGGTTAGGAGGGAGAGATAGATCAGCCATGATTGAATGGCGGGGTAGACTTGATGGGCCGAATGGACTAATTCCACTATCAATTATGACCTTATGACTAGTATTTGGTATTTCCAATATGAGAAATAGGTTCTGTCTATTCAATAGACAATAGAGAATAGGTGCAGGAGTAGGCCATTCGTCCCTTCGAGCCAGCACCGCCATTCAATGTGATCATGGCTGATCATCCACAATTCTCTCCATACCTCTCATAATTTATGCACAGCTATTAGTTAGCCCCATATCCTTCTAACCCTTTCCAATCCACGTACCTGTTCAAATGTATTTTAACTGCTATCATGGTCCTTGCCTCAATTACCTCCTCTGGAAGCTTGTTCCCGATGTTGGGGGTGTCCAGAACCAGGGGCCACAGTTTAAGAATAAGGGGTAAGCTATTTAGAACGGAGATGAGGAAGCACTTTTTCACACAGAGAATTGTGAGTCTGTGGAATTCTCTGCCTCAGAGGGCGGTGGAGGCCGGTTCTCTGGATACTTTCAAGAGAGAGCTAGATAGGGCTCTTAAATATAGCGGAGTCAGGGGATATGGGGAGAAGGCAGGAACGGGGTACTGATTGGGGATGATCAGCCATGATCACATTGAATGGCGGTGGTGGCTCGAAGGGCCGAATGGCCTACTCCTGCACCTATTGTCTGTTGTCTATTGTTCCATACACCCACCACCCTCTGTATCTTGTTGTAATTTTAGTTTAAGTTTTGGAGATGCAGTGTGGAAACTTGGCCTTCACCCCACAGAGTCCTCGTCGATCAACGATCACCCAGACACCAGGGACAAGTTACAGACTTCATTTAACCAGCACGCCCGCACATCTTGGGGACGTGGGAGATGACCGGAGCACCCGGAGAAAACCCACAAGGTCACGGGGAGAACGCACAAACTCTGTACAGACAGCGCCCGCGGTCAGGATCGAACCCGGGTCTCTGGCGCTGTGGGGCAAAGGTCAACTTGCGAAAAACATTCCATCACGTTGAAACGACTTCATTAAGAAATGATCAGTTGGTCAAAACATGGCCTGTCAGTCTGAAGAAGGGTCTCGGCCCGAAACGTCACCCATTCCTTCCCTCCAGACATACGGCCTGGCCCGCTGAGTTAAGGTTTAGTTTAGTTTAGAGATACAGCGAGAGAGGAAGATGGGGCTGGAAATCTAAGCAACCATGGAACAGTTTATTTAATTCAGCTGAGAGTACATTTATGCTTCTAAACTTGGGCATAAATTTGGTGCAGAATTTCAAGAATGTGTATTTAACAAACGCAGTTTATACAACTTACTGGAGTGTGAGTTTTCAAAGATAGTCCTTTATACTCTTATATTTAGTTTAGTTTAGTTTAGACATACAGCGCGGAAACAGGCCCTTCGGCCCACCGGGTCCATGCCGACCAGCGATCCCCGCACATTAACACTATCCTACACACACCAGGGACAATTTTTACGTATACAAAGCCAATTAACCCACAAACCTGCACGTCTTTGGAGTGTGGGGGGAAACCGAAGATCTCGGACAAAACCCTCGCAGGCCACGGGGAGCACGTGCAAACTCCGTACAGACAGCACCCGTAGTCGGGATGGAAAACCCCAGCATTTTGTGGCTTCCCTCCACTGATGCTGCCTGACCCGCTGAGTTCCTCCAGCACTTTGTGTTTTGCCCAAGACTCCAGCGCCTGCAGTTCGTCGTATCTCCAGGGATACATCGTCCAGCCCTCTCCCAAGGGGCACAAGATTCCACCGACAGATGCAGCAGAGAGAGATGCAGCAACACAGGGGGAAAGGAACTGCAGATGCTGGTTTAAATCAAACATAGACGCAAAATGCTGGAGTAACTCAGCGTGACATTCCCTCGCCCTCCATCCCTCCCCCACCCAACTCGTACTAGTTGCAATAGTAGGCCCCCTCTCGGTCATGACTGACCATGGGGTGATGCATCCTAGTTTGTAGGTGATGTGTGGTCGGATGCAAGCCTGGGCGATGTCATATGGAGGACAGGCTGTTGCCCATGCAGCACATCCCCCGCTCTTTACATCGCTGATCGATCCAAAGGAACAGCCGGGCCGTTACAGTTTGGCACAAGCGCTGTTGCAGGATCTGCCAGAGCGAAGTTGTGGACAACGACAAACTGCCTTAGGGGCTCCGACTCCGGATTTTTCTAGAGGTTTACTCCTGGAGACTTTTCCATGACTGGATATGGCCACAAGGCAGTGGAGGTTTTAAATCAGAGTTCTCCCTCTCCAGCCTTCCCAGGCTGACAAGCCCTGTCTGCCCGAGACTCGTGGGGGCGGGAGCGTCTACCTTCCCGTGCAGGTCTATAGCACCAGCCCACTGCCCAAAATAGACAATAGACAATAGGTGCAGGATTAGGCCATTCGGCCCTTCGAGCCAGCACCGCCATTCAATGTGATCATGGCTGATCATCCCCAATGACATTGAATCTTGAATCTTGTTCCCCTCTCCCCCGACTCTCAGTCCGAAGAAGGGTCTGGACCAGGAAACGTCACCCACTGCTTCTCTCCGGAGATGCTGCCTGTCCCAGCTGAGTTACCCCGGCTTTTTGTGTCTAACAGCGGGTAGGGTGTTGGGCCCAGCCATGTGGGGCCAGTGTTACTCACCATCATCTTGTTGTTGTGGAAGGTTCCTTCATAACAGAGTCCTGACTGAGTGATAACAATACCATCTCCATGTCTGCAGTCTTCCAACCAGGACCCAATGTACCTCTCTCCCCTGCATTGAATCGGAGAAGTCAATTAATTTTCGGCTGAAAAGTATAGCAATTTCAACTAATACCATGCGATACGATAGAACTCTATTTATCCCAGGAGGGATATTGATTGGCCAACAGTGATATGTAAAACACAATAGACAATAGACAATAGGTGCAGGAGTAGGCCATTCGGCCCTTCGAGCCAGCACCGCCATTCAATGTGATCATGGCTGATCATCCCCAATCAGTACCCCGTTCCTGCCTTCTCCCCATATCCCCTGACTCCGCTATCTTTAAGAGCCCTATCTAGCTCTCTCTTGAAAGTGTGGAACAACAAGTTACATGAAACACAAAATCAAAGTGAGGAGTGGAAGGTTCAGGAATTGGGGATCGTGCAAAGATTAACAACAATCTCAACAGTTCATAAGGAATAGGAGCAGAATTAGGCCATTCGGCCCATCATGTCCATTCCGCCATTCAATCGTGGCTGATCTATCTCTCCCTCGTAACCCCATTCTCCTGCCTTCTCCCCTGACACTGTATTGTATTCACTGGAGTTTAGAAGGATGATGGGTGATCTTAAAGAAACATATAAAATTATAAAAGGACTGGACAAGCTAGATGCAGGAAAAATGTTCCCAATGTTGGGCGAGTCCAGAACCAGGGGCCACACAGTCTTAGAATAAAGGGGAGGCCATTTAAGACTGAGGTGAGAAAAAAAAACGTTTTCATCCAGAGAGTTGTGAATTTGTGGAATTCCCTGCCACAGAGGGTAGGTGGAGGCCAAGTCACTGGATGGATTTAAGAGAGTGTTAGATAGAGCTCTAGGGGCTAGTGGAATCAAGGGATATGGGGAGAAGGCAGGCACGGGTTATTGATTGGGGACGATCAGCCATGATCACAATGAATGGCGGTGCTGGCTCGAAGAGCCGAATGGCCTCCTCCTGCACCTATTGTCTATGACACCCGCACTAATTTAGAATCTATCTATCTCTGCCTTAAAAATATCCACTGAACTATGGATGGTGTATCCACGTTAATCTCCATGTTATATTGAACTCTCACCACAATCCGTGGAGACCAGGACTTGTCTTACACGTTTTGGCTGTAGAGTCTGTTCAATGTTGTATCTTTGAACAATACTAAACGTGAGAGGAGAGTTCAAGTACATAAGCGATAGGAACAGAATTAGGCCATTCGGCCCATCATGCCCATCCTGCCATTCAATCACAGCTGATCTATCTCAACCCCATTCTCCTGCCTTCTCCCCATAAACATTGACACCCGTACTAATCAAGAATCCGTCAATCTCCGCTTTACCCAATGACTTGGCCTCCACAGCCGTCTGTGGCAATAAGTAGATGCATTTATTTTTAGCTTAGAGATACAACGCGGAAACAGGCCCTTCGGCCCACTGCGTTCGCGCCGACCAGCGATCGCCCGTTCACACTAGTTCTATGTTATCCCACTTTCTCATCCACTCCCCACACACTAGGGGGGCAATTTACAGAGGGGCTGATTAACCTACAAACCCGCACGTGTTTGGGATGTGGGGGGAAACTGGAGCGCCCGGAGGAAACCCACGCGGTCACGGGGAGAACGTGCAAACTCCACACACAGACAGCACCCGAGGTCAGGATCGAACCTGGGTCTCTAGCACTGTGCAAAAGCCTTCCTGGAATGGGACGACCAGAACTGCACATAATACTCCAAATATGGGCTAAATATGTCCTTTAAAGCTGCAACATGACTTCCTGACCCTTATAGTTTAGAGATACAGCGCGGAAAAAGGACCTTCGGTCCACTGAGTCCGCGCCGACCAGCGATCCCCGCACACTAACACTATCCTACACACACTAGGGACAATTTTCTACATTTACACCAAGCCAATTAACCTGCAAACCTGTACGGCTTTGGAGCGTGGAGGAAACCGAAGATCTCGGAGAAAACCCACGCAGGTCACGGGGAGAACGTACAAACTCCGTACAGACAGCACCCGTAGTCAGGATGGAACCCGGGTCTCCGGCGCTGCATTCGCTGTGAGGCAGCAACTCTACCGCAGCACCACTGTGACCGCCCTCAATGCTTAAAATTATTCTCTGTAGTCATTGACGTTTCCATCCTGGGGAGAAAATACTCTGACTGTCTACCCTATCTACACCTCTCAGAGTGGGCCGAATGCAGGCAACTAGGACTAGCCCAGTATGCCAACTTGGTCAGCATGGACAAGGTGGGCCGAAGGGCCTGTTCTGTACTGTACAGCTCTACGAATCTACAACTCAATTCCATCACAGGAAGCAAACGAGATACACAATTGATACTACAGCTGCTAGATTTAGTCACAAGGCCAAATTGTATCATTTTAAGTTGCGTTTTTTTTCAAGCAGAAGGTTGATGAAGGAAAGATAAAGGAATTCACCAGGGGAAAAAAATCCATTGGTTAAGGAATCGAAACAAGAAGTACAATTAATGCTCAGCCACTTGGAAAAGGGCCGATCCTAAACCCTCTCGGGATAGAGTGGATGTGGAGAGGCTGTTTCCACTAGTGGGAGAGTCTAAGACCAGAGGGCACAGCCTCAGAATTAAAGGACATAATTTTAGGATGAGGAAGAATTTATTTTGTCAGAGGGTGGTGAATCTGTGGAATTCATTGCCACAGACGGCTGTGGAGGCCAAGTCAGTGGATATGGGTGATTGATAGACAGTGCGGGTTTGATGGGCCGAAGGGCCTGTTTCCACGCTACATCTCTAAACTAAACTAAACCACAAATAACTGAACCATCGTATCAGCAACTAGAGAATGGTCCTGTGATACTATCTGCTTCATTGAAGACCCGCAGGCTATCTATAATCGGACTTTATTGGACTTTATCTTGCATTAAATGTTGTTCCCTTTACACTGTATCCGCTGCATACTGTGGACGGCTCGATTGTAACCATGTATAGTCTTTCCGCTGACTGGTTAGCACGCAACAAAAGTTATTTTCGGAAGGAGATGAGGAGGAACTTCTTTAGTCAGAGGGTGATGAATCTGTGGAATTCATTGCCACAGACGGCTGTGGAGGCCAAGTCAGTGGATACTTTTAAGGCAGAAATAGATAGATTCTTGATTAGTACGGATGTCAGGAGTTATGGGGAGAAGGCAGGGGAATGGGGTTAGGAGGGAGAGATAGATCAGCCATGATTGAATGGCAGAGTAGACTTGATGGGCCGAATGGCCTAATTCTGCTCCTATCGCATACAAACAGGAACTGGCCTTTCAATTTTAGTTTAGTTCAAAGATACAGCATGGAACAGCGTCTTGGGCCCACCGAGTCCACGCCGGCCATCAATCACCCATTCTCTGGACTTCCCTGTTATCACACATTCCTGTCCGCTCCCCAGTTAATAAGGGCAATTTTACAGAAGCCAATTAAGCCATAGTCAGGATGGAACCTGGGTCTTGGGCCTGTAAGGCCACAACTCTACCGCTGTACCACCATGCCACCCAACATTGACATGACTTAACTAATGTCTGTATTGGTTCTGAGGGTCCAAAGAGTACTTAACCATATAACCATATAACATACAACAATTACAGCACAGAAACAGGCCATCTCGGCCCTTCTAGACGGTGCCGAACACTTAGTCCCATCTAGACCATAACCCTCCATTCCTTTCCCGTCCATACACCTATCCAATTTATTTTTAAATGATAAAAACGAACCTGCCTCCACCACTTCCTCTGGAAGCTCACTCCACACAGCTACCACTCTCTGAGTAAAGAAGTTCCCCCTCATGTTGCCCCCAAAACGTTTGTTACTTCATTTCAGTATTCAGTTTAGTTTCGAGATACAGTGCAAAAACAGGCCCTACAGTCATCACCGACCAGCGATCCCCGCACACGAACACTATCCTACACACACTGGGGACAATTGACATTTACACCAAGCCAATTCACCTACAAACCTGCACGTCTTTGGAGTGCGGGAGGAAACCGAAGATCCCGGAGAAAACCCACGCGGGTCACGGGGAGAACGTGCAAACTCCGTACAGACAGCGCCCGTAGTCGGGATGGAACCCGGGTCCCTGGCCCTGTGAGGCAGCAACTCTACTGCTGCGCCACTGTAGACCAGATGGCATCCTTACCGGTCAGGATCATCCAACACTCCATATCCCGATTTCCTGTCGTTTTCCCAGTGCCCCACGTACATGAAGGGAAGATTTTTCAACCCGGAGTTTTTTAGAATTCCAAATCCATGTCTTTGTTTGTCTTGGAAGTAACCTTTATAAACCGTGCCGTTTCCATACCTGCGGAGAAAGAGAGAGAGAGGGGGTGACTTTAAAGAAGGTAGACACGGGGTGCTGGAGTAACTCAACGGGTCAGGCAGCATCTGTGGAGAACACACCTGTGGAGGAGGAGGAGCCATCTTGGGGAACGGCTGCTAACCAGTTCTAGTGAGTCCTGTGTTTTGTTTGTGGGAGATATGGACTTTTTAATGTGGGGGGAAGGGGGTAACTATATTTCTAGGTCCCTACCTGGTCGGTGAGGCAGCTTTTTCTCCGGGCTGCCCCGTCGACCCGTCCTCGTGGCCTACCAGCGGGCATGGAGCGCCGTTTCCTGGCGGGGACCGCCCAGCACCTCGGCCTCGGTGGCGGCACAGCGCTGGAGCGCTATCGCGGAGCGGAGCGGGCGATGCCTTGCCTGGGTCGCCGCGCTGGATCGACGCGTTGGAGCTCCGGTGAGCTGTGACCGCCGAGTTCAACACCTCCGGGCTGCGGGTCTGCGGAACGGAGCGGGCAGCGCCGACTTTAACATCGGGAGCCTGGGAGCTCCAAAACGGCGCGGCCTTGTCGGCTCCGGAAGCCACGGTCTCCAGTAGGGAAGTGGCCGTTCCAGGTGGCCCAGCCGCTGAGAGGACTCTCCCGACGCCGGGGCAACACCACCCGGTGAGAACGGCCAGGAACATCGGGCCTCCGTAGAGGCAATAGCGGTGGCCTCAATAGGCCCGACTTTGGGTGAACTAGGGATGGGGACTGGACATTGTGCCTTCCCCCACAGTGGTAACCATTGTGGGGGGATGATTTTTGTGTGTAAGTGATTATTTTAGTTTGTGTCCAAGATGGCTGTCGGAAGGGAGAGTGGGCGCTGGCGCGGTTTAGCTGCCGCTGCTCTCTCTTCACATTGTGTTTTTGATTTTTTTTGTCTTTGGATCGAATTCTGTCTTTAATTTGTGTATTGGTGATGTCTTTATTATTTATTTTACTCCGACTATATGTTTTTTACGCTTGTTAAATTCTGTAAGGTGTCCTTGAGACTTGAAAGGCGCCCACAAATAAAATTTATTATTATTATTATTAACATGGATAGGTGGCGTTTCACAGAGTGCTGGATTATTATTATTATTAACATGGATAGGTGACGTTTCATAGAGTGCTGGAGTAACTCAGCGGCTCATGCAGCTTCTGTGGAGAACATGGATAGGTGACGTTTCACAGAGTGCTGGAGTAACTCAGTGGGTCAGGCAGCACCTGTGGAGAAAAGGAATCGGTGACGTTTCGGGTCGAGATCCTTCATCAGACTGAGAGTCAGAGGAGAAGGAAACTGGAGAACTTTAAAGTGCTGTTTCGCATTGAGGTGCAAGATGTTACGATATACACACCATTTAAAGGTGGCGCAGCGGTAGAGTTGCTGCCTCACAGCGCCAGAGCCCCGGGTTTGATCCTGACTACGGGCGCTGTCTGTACGGAGTTTGCACGTTCTCCCCGTGACCGCGTGGGTTTTCTCCGGGTGCTCCGGTTTCCTCCCACACTCCAAAGACATTTGCAAGTTAATTGGCTTCAGTGAAGATTGTAAATTGTCCTTAGTGTGTGTAGGATGGTGTTAGTGTGCGGGGATCGCTGGTCGGCGGGGACTCGATGGGCTGAAGGGCCTGTTTTCGTGCTGTATCTCTAGACTAGACTAAAATAAAAATCCCCGATGAGCCATGAACCTGTCCTGACAAAGTTCGGGCCTGTGCTAACAAACGAGGCTACGCAAAGAATGTGCACAGGCTGTAGTTTGCTCGTTGTTCCTCCCTCTCAGAGAGACACCATGGAATGTTGTGGGCGTTGGTCCAACCATGACTCATTGGGATGAGACGTCAGATGGGTGGTGTGTGTATTCTGGGTGTCAGCAATTAGTGGGAACATAGAAAGCTCTTTAGACTTCAGAGATACACCGTGGAAACAGGCCCTTCGACCCACTCAGTCCATGCCAACCGATGATCACCCATACACTTTCCACACAGAGGGTGATGGGTGTATGGAACAAGCTGCCAGAGGAGGTAGTTGAGGCTGGGACTATCCCATCGATTAAGAAACAGTTAGACAGGTACATGGATAGGACAGGTTTGGAGGGATACGGACCAAACGCTGGGCAGGTGGGACTAATGTAGCTGGGACATTGTTGGCTGGTGTGGGCAAGTTGGGCCGAAGGGCCTGTTTCCTCACTGTATCACTCTATCCAACACACTAGGGACAATTTACAGAAGCCAATTGACCTACAAACCTGCACGTCTTTGGAGCGTGGGAGAAAACCGGAGCACCCGGAGAAAACCCACGCAGGTCACGGGGAGAACGTGCAAACTCCTTACAGACAGCACCCGCAGTCAGGATCGAACCCGGGTCTCTGGCGCTGAGAGGCAGCAGCTCTACCCGCTGCGTTGATCAGTTATGGAAAGTTTTCACTGCGTTAACAGGGGGTACTTTTCCAATTTCACTTTCCGGAGGTCAGGCTGTGTCTCCTGTGTGCACAGATCAGTTTATTATATTGGCAAGAGTATCGAGGTAGGGTGAATAGTGAACATGATGCCCCTGATCATATGGTGTGGCATACATAGACCGCTCACCTCCATCGGTCGGGAGCATTGTGAGCAAGAATCAGGCACTATATCTGAGGAAGGATGTGCTGGCTTTGCAGAGGGTCCAGAGGAGGTTTACAACAATGAGTGGGTTAACATATGATGAGCGTTTGACGGCACTGGGCCTGTACTCGCTGGAGTTTAGAAGAATGAGGGGGGACCTGATTGAAACGTACAGAATAGCGAACGGCTTGGATAGAGTGGATGTGGAGAAGATGTTTCCACTAGTGGGAGGATCTAGGACTAGAGGTCACAGTCTTAGAATTTTACTTCGGAGTCACGTGAGTGACTACGTGAAGAGCCCGCTCAGCACGCATGCGCGGTCATAGCGTTCAGCAGTGCAACAGCGGCCGCATCGGGAGTCAGGCGCTCCCGCTACAGGGTGAAAGAACGGACCGTCAGGTAAGTACCCTGAGGTCGGAGTTTCTTTCACAGGGAGCCTTCTGCTTTGTTTCACAGGCAGAGAACAAAGGCTCTTGGACAAACCTGTCCCCCGCTCGACTCCACGGAGGAGCGTTCCATCTGGGGGGGGGCAGCAACAAAGCGGTAGGACCGCTTACCGGGCGCTCCGCCATCCCCGACACCGTGCCGAGCCCAGCCCGCTAGCGCCTGAGCAGCGGGCTGGATGTAAAGCTACCGAAGAAGCGTCCGGCCGGTGGCTTCCGACTTGTCGGACGGGGACGTCTCTCCACCCGCACGGGGAGGGGAGACAGC
Organism: Leucoraja erinaceus; assembly: GCF_028641065.1. NCBI lineage: Eukaryota > Metazoa > Chordata > Chondrichthyes > Rajiformes > Rajidae > Leucoraja > Leucoraja erinaceus. The sequence continues at coordinate 1,797,217 of NC_073419.1, forward strand.
CGCTTGAGCCGCATGGAGCGGCTCCTGGAGCAGGAGCTCCAGCAAGACGCGCTTCGTGAGGGGCGCTCTCTCAGGGGGAGTTCAGGCACTCCCTCCACAGTGTCTTGTGCACTGTCCATTGCTTCCTCCTTACCCGAGGGTAGCTTTGGTGACCAGGACTGGGCTGGTCAAGAAGAGGGTACGCTGGCTGAAGATGTCGGGAGTATGCAAGGGGTGCAGGAACAGGAAGAGCTGCTGGGTGTGGTGGACCGCTACGTGGCAGCCCCACGTGCAGGAAGGCCATTAGAGCCTAAACTAGCGGCCAGCATCAACCACCTCTCCAACAGGCCCCTACAGGAGCAGGTGGTTAATGAGGCCTTAAAAATGTACACAGCTCCAGAAAATTGTGAGTCCCTCAAAGTGCCGGCTGTCAACAGCCAAATCTGGGGGCACGTCGGGACAAATATTCAGAACCAGGAGCTGAAACTGCAGCGGATCCTCAGGCTCCTGACGTCAGCCATCACATCATTGCTCGTTCTGAGGACAATACGGAGATGACCACAAACCAACAAGACACTCTCGCTCTGTTGTACAAACACGCAGTTCGAGATAAATAACCTCCGTAAATAAATCATAAGACCTGCCCTAAATCCAAAATTTGCGGGGTTGTGCAAAACCCCAGCCACTGAACCAGACACACTGCTCTTTGGCAAAAACCTCACGAAAAAAGTAAAAAATATGGAAGAGGCCTCTAAAACGTTCGGTCTCATGAGGGCAGGCCCCGGGACGAGCAAACCCAAAACAACAATACCCAAGCGGCAGCACCCCATCGCGTCCACCAGTCAACGTCTACCATATGGGACTGGTGAAAGCTCGGGGTCCGCATTTTATCACCCAAAGTCTTTTTTAGACCAAGGCCCAGAGCGGACCCCATGGAAAATGCGCCACCCCCCAACATCACCGCCACGTCAGACAAGAAACACCCATAACCATGGAGGTAGGTGGGTCTGGTTCCTACCAGCATATAGAAAGTAGGGGCGCAATACTAACAGGGGGTCATTACACGCTACCCTCGGGTAAGGAGGAAGCGATGGCCAGTGCATAAGGCACTAACAGATTACACCTGTTTAAGGAAGCATGGGAGTCTATCACGAGTGACAAGTATATACTCAATAGCATTAGTGAATACAAAATACAATTTATTCTAGAAAAATTGCCACCAGTTCAACATTCACCCCAGAGGGTCTTTTCCCTCTCAGTTAAAGAGAAACGAGAGGGACAAGCTGAACTGGTGAGACTAATCACTAAAAACATATGGTCATGGCATATCTTGATGATATCTTAATAGTAGGCAAGACCATGGAATTGGCATGTCAGCTGTGTGAGCTACACACAGTTGTTCGAAACCTTGGGATTTGTCTTACATCCAGATAAATCTAAGTTGAAGCCATCCACAACCATGGACTACTTGGGCTTCACAATTAACTCAGCCCACATGTCTGTGACTTTGCCAAGAGACAAAACAGTTGAATTGGCACAATCATGCAACAATTAAATGGTCAACGAGCGACCAACTATTCGACAAGTAGCAAGAGTAATTGGGGAAATGGTAGCAGCATTTCCGGCTACACAATTTGGACCTTTGCACTGTCAAAACTTACAAAGAGCAAAGGTACAGGCACTAAAATGACACACAGGTCATGACCAGATCATGAAATAACCCACTGAAGCAATATCAGAACTACAGTGGTGGGCAGAAAACATTTGGCATAGTTTCAGCCCTATCATCATTAACCCTACTTTAGCTATCCAAACAGATGCCAGTACTCAAGGCTGAGGAGCAACTAACTCCATATCCAGCACAGGTGGTAGATGGACTAACCTAGAGTCATCATTCCTACATACACTGGGCATTAACTATCTAGAGATGTTGGGTGCCTTTTATGGTTTTAAAAGCATATGCATCGAATATGCATCACTTGCATGTACGGTTACAAATAGACAATACTACGGTGGTGGCCTACATTAACCATATGGGCGGCAAAAAATCGATATCATGCAACAAATTGATCAACACAATTTGGCAATGGTGTGTCGAAAGACATATTTGGCTATCAGCAACTTACCTGCCAGGTAAGCTAAATACAGTGGCAGACATCAGGTCACGCAAATTTAATGACAACATCGAATGGATGTTAAACTGGCCCAGTTGTGGGCCAGTTGTCCGACCTTCGGACCTTCGCTTACCGCCGACACCACCAACCGCCCGTTCCTTCTCACGGCCGATCATCGGTTCATGAGTTGACTTTGCGCGCGACGTCGCGCGGCCCCCGGGACAAAACTCCTCAGCTGGCCCGCCGGCTGGGCTTTGTGTGCAGTCCAGCACCCGGGACAACTCATCATTCACCCAGACACGGCCCAGTCGGTCGACGAATTGCCATGGGGAATTTGTCCTTTATTTTGACCTTTTGTCCCTTATTTGGGACTGAGAAAGTTGGCAACCCTAGCCCTGATAGAAGTTTATAAAACTATGAGAGGTGTAGATAGGGTAGACAGTCAGAACCTTTTTCCCAGGATGGAAAAATTAAAATACTAGAGGGCGCAGCTTTAAGGTGAGAGGGGCAAAGTTCAAAGGAGATGTGCGGGGCAGGTTTTTTTACACAGAGGGTGGTGGGTGCCTGGAACGCGCTGCCAGGGATGGGGGTGGGGGGTGGAGGCAGATGTGATAGTGGTGTTTTAGAGGCTTTTAGACAGGCACATGGATATACAGGGAATGGAGGGATACGGATCACATGCAGGCAGAGGGGGGTGGTTTTGACATTGTGTTCCTCACAGACTTTATGGACTGAAAGGAGTGTTCCTGTTCTACGTTCTAAATTTAGGAATAAGCTCATTAAAGCTCGACGGGGGATATTTCTTCACAATAAAGGAGGAAGTTAAGCAACAATCACAGGTTTAGGAACAAGGGGTAGGCCATTTAGGACTGAGATGAGGAAGCACTTTTTCACCCAGAGAGTTGTGAATCTGTGGAATTCGCTGCCACAGAAGGCAGTGGAGACTAATTCACTGGATGTTTTCAAGAGAAAGTTAGATTTAGCTCTTGGGGCAAAAGGAATCAAGGGATATGGGGAGAAAGCAGGAACGGGGTACTGAATTTGAATGATAGACAATAAACAATAGGTGCAGGAGTAGGCCATTCGGCCCTTCGAGCCAGCACCACCATTCAATGTGATCATGGCTGATCATCCCCAATCAGTACCCCGTTCCTGCCTTCTCCTCATATCCCCTGACTCCGCTATCTTTAAGAGCCCTATCTAGCTCTCTCTTGAAAGTATCCAGAGAACCGGCCTCCACCGCCCTCTGAGGCAGAGAATTCCACAGCCTCACAACTCTCTGTGTGAAAAAGTGTTTCCTCGTCTCCGTTCTAAATGGCTTACTCGTTATTCTTAAACTGTGGCCCCTGGTTCTGGACTCCCCCAACATCAGGAACAGTTTTCCTGCCTCTGGCGTGGGTATCGGAATAAGAGAGGAAGATGGGGGTGGAAAACTAAGCAACCATGGAACAGTTTATTTAATTCAGCTGAGAGTACATTTATGCTTCTAAACTTGGGCATATAATTGGTGCGGAATTTAAGAATGTGTATTTAACAAAGGCAGTTTATACAAGTTGCTGGAGTGTGAGCTTTCAGATAGTCCTTTATACTCTTATATTTAGTTTAGTTTAGCTTAGAGATACAGCACGGAAACAGGCCCTTCAGCCCACCAGGTCCGTGCCGACCAGCGATCCCCGCACATTAACACTATCCTACACACACCAGGGACACTTTTTACATTTACACCCAGCCAATTAACCTGCAAACCTGTACGTCTTTGGAGTGTGGGAGGAAACCGAAGGACTTGGAGAAAACCCACGCAGGTCATGGGGAGAACGTGCAAACTCCGTACAGACAGCGCCCGTAGTCGGGATCGAACCCGGGTCTCCGGCGCTGCTTTCGCTGTAAGGCAGCAACTCTACCGCTGCGCCACCTTGCCACCCAAACCTGTCCTGTACTATGCCCTTGAACTCTACAGGTCAATAGACAATAGACAATGGGTGCAGGAGTAGGCCATTCGGCCCTTCGAGCCAGCACCACCATTCAATGTGATCATGGCTGATCATCCCCAATCAGTTCCTGCCTTCTCCCTACATCCCCTGACTCCACTATCTTTAAGAGCCCTATCTAGCTCTCTCTTGAAAGCATCCAGAGAACCAGCCTCCACCGCCCTCTGAGGCAGAGAATTCCACAGATTCACAACTCTCTGTGTGAAAAAGTGTTTCCTCATCTCCGTTCTAAACGGCTTACCCCTTATTCTTAAACTGTGGCCCCTGGTTCTGGACTCCCCCAACATCGGGAACATGTTTCCTGCCTCTAGCGTGTCCAAACCCTTAATAATCTTATATGTTTCAATGAGATTCCCTCTCATCCTTCTAAACTCCAGAGTGTACAAGCCCAGCCGCTCCATTCTCTCAGCATATGACAGTCCCGCCATCCCGGGAATTAACCTTGTAAACCTACGCTGCACTCCCTCAATAGCGAGAATGTCCACTGCCGATTCCCCGGCCCCCGTGGTTCCTGAGCCTTGCCGGATTATCCGTGTTGCCGGACCAGCAGAGGTCGGAGTCAAGCGGTACCAGAACGTTGCCGGGGGGCCGAGATACCGTCACCGCAAAGTCGGCCACGGAAGTCGGCGATGGGGACGGATCCAAAGCCCCGGCCTCAGTGAGCAGATCCCACCCGCCCATCAGCTGACGGAGCCCCAATGAAGTCAAGATGGGTCACCCCACCCGGCCTAGGGGACACATTTTCGGGTGAACTTCTGGGGGGGGGGGGTTCAAGTGCGTTCTTGTTCCTTTGTTTCATGCTAACCAGTCAGTGGAAAGACAATACATGATGAGCCGTTTACAGTGTATCGATACATGATAAGGGAATAACGTTTAGTGCAAAGTAAAGCCAGTAAAGTCTGATCAAGGATAGTCCGAGGGTCACCAATGAGGTCGATAGTAGTTCAGGACCGCTCTCTGGTTGGGGTAGGATGATTCAGTTGCCTGATAACAGCTGGGAAAAAACTGTCCCTGAATCTGGAGGTGTGCGTTTTCACACTTCTGTACCTTTTGCCTGATGGGAGAGGGGAGAAGAGGGAATGGCCGGGGTGCGACTGGTCCTTGATGATGCTGCTGGCCTTGCCGAGGCAGCGTGAGGTGTAGATGGAGGCAATGGAAGGGAGGTGGGTTTGTGTGATGGTCTGGGCTGCGTCCACAATTCGCTGCGGTTTCTTGCGGTCTTGGATGGAGCTGTGTGTCCATGGCAACATGATTTTCTGAGGTTATCAGTTGTACTTACTCACAGATGCCGTATCCACACATCTTTCCCATTTTCCAGTGGCATTTGTAGCAGTCGAAGCTCTCTGGAGTTCCGGGCGCAACGTGTACACCGAACCTGGGGCAAAGAGACAATTAGACAGTCTCACAGCTTCCCCTTGAAATGCTACACTTGTCGCTTTACCTCCCCCCTCGACTCCATCCAAGGACCCAAGCAGTCTTTCCAGGTGAGGCAGAGGTTCACCTGCATCTCCTCCAACCTCATCTATTGCATCCGCTGCTCTAGATGTCAGCTGATCTACATCGGTGAGACCAAGCGCAGGCTTGGCGATCGTTTCGCCCAACATCTCCGCACAGTTCGCAATAACCAACCTGATCTCCCGGTGGCTCAGCACTTCAACTCCCCCTCCCATTCCGAATCCGAATCCAACCTTTCTGTCCTGGGCCTCCTCCATGGCCAGAGTGAGTCCCACCTCAAATTGGAGGAGCAGCACCTCATATTTCGCTTGGGTAGTTTACACCCCAGCGGTATGAACATTGACTTCTCCAATTTCAGGTAGTCCCTGCTTTCTCCCTCCTTCCCCTCCCCTTCCCAGCTCCCCCACAGCCCACTGTCTCCGCCTCTTCCTTTCTTCTTCCCCCCCCCCCCCCCCCCCACCCCCACATCAGTCTGAAGAAGGGTCTCGACCCGAAACGTCACCTGTTCCTTCTCTCCAGAGATGCTGCCTGTCCCGCTGAGTTACTCCAGCATTTTGTGTCTACCTTCAATTTAAACCAGCATCTGCAGTTATTCCTACATATAAGTTCTTAAGTGATAGGAGCAGAATTTCTGCATATAATTCCAGCACAGTTTCTCACTGCGACGAGAGGCAGTCAGAGGATGGACCGCTTGACAATATGAGGTGTAGATGTGTAGAAAGGAACTGCAGATGCTGGTCTACACTGAAGATAGACACAAGGTGCTGGAGTAACTGAGCAGGACTGGCAGCAATTCTGGAGAGAAGGAATGGGCGACGTTTCGGGTCGAGACCTTTGAAGAATTCTTTCTCTCCAGGATCATAAGGTCATAAGTGATAGGAGCAGAATTAGCCCATCAAGTCTACTCCGCCATTCAGTCAAGACTGATCTATCTCTCCGTCCTAACCCCATTCTCCTGCCTTCTCCCCACAACCCCTGACACCCGTACTGATCAAGAATCGATCTTTCTCTGAGTGTGGGAAGGTGGTTTAGGTATTGCTCACCCATGCTCCTGACCTCCTTCATATTGGCCGGCATAGTTTCGTCCATCTGGCCACTTCATGATTCCACTGGAACAAGAAGAAATATGTAAATAAAAGAAAGATGAATGAATGAATGAATGAATGAATGAATGAATGAATTATTGAATTACTGAATGATTGAATGAATGAATGAATGTATGAATGAAGAATGAATGAATGAATGAAGAATGAATGAAGAATGAATGAATGATGAATGAAGAATGAATGAATGATGATGAAGAATGAATGATTTGAATGAATGAATGAATGATTGAATGATGAAGAATGAATGATTTGAATGAATGAATGGATGACTGAGTGAATGGATGGATGAATGACTGAGTGAATGAATGAATAGATGAATGAATGTATGAATGAATGAATGAATGAATGAATGAATGAATACAAGTCAAAGTGAAATTCTTTACTAGCATACTCAAGGTATGCGAATAGCCGCTACATAAAGGGGGCTGACAAATTTACAAAGTACTCCCTCGCCAGGTCCCCCTTTGTTCTTCCTCCCTCCCCCTCCCCCTCCCTCATGGTAGACGTCCCCCCCACACCAGGTCCTCCTTTGTTCCTTCCCCCACAATTCCCCCTGCAATATCTTCTTATCTTCTTAGCCCCCCCCCCTTTCAGTCATGGCTGACCATGGGTGTCTCCAGGGTTGGAGGACGCCTGCCTGTGCGTGACTTTGTTTAACGTGGGGAGACTGGTGCACAGACAGCCACCCCACGGTCCTTGACAGATCTGGGTCAGGATCCAGTGGCATGGAGTCCAAGACGACCGGAGACCCCTTTTCTGCTGCAGCCTTCATCCGCCTTCCCAGCCGTTGTGACGCTCCACTAAGGTCAGCCATCGTCCTCCGCCTGTTCCACCATTGAGGTCTTGGTTGGATTGGCTCTTTGTCAGAGACCTCCCCCTCGACTTTACCGCCATGGGTGGCCCTACCAGGAGCATAGCTCCAGACGGCATCGCTCTCAGGATCTCAGGTCCACACAAGCTTCTCCATAATCATACTTTATTAGCCAATACTTTATTTTGCAACATACGAGGAATATGAGGCAGTGCAGCGTAGGTTCACGAGATTGATCCCTGGGATGGAGGGACTGTCATATGGGGAAATATTGAAAAGACTAGGCTTGTATTCACTGGAGTTTAGAAGGATGAGGGAGGGTCTTATAGAAACATATAAAATTATAAAATCACTGGACAAGCTAGATGCAGGAAAAATGTTCCCAATGTTGGGTGAGTCCAGAACCAGGGGCCTCAGTCTTAGAATAAAGGGGAGGCCATTTAAGACTGAGGTGAGGAAAGACTTTTTCATCCAGAGAGTTGTGAATTTATGGAATTCCCTGACACAGAGGGGAGTGGAGGCCAAATCACTGGATGGATTTAAGAGAGAGTTAGATAGAGCTCTAGGGGCTAGTGGAGTCAAGGGATATGGGGAGAAGGCAGGCACGGGTTATTGACAGGGGACGATCAGCCATGATCACAATGAATGGCGGTGCTGGCTCGAAGGGCCGAATGGCCTCCTCCTGAACCTATTTTCTATGTTTCTATGACTGACATATGATGAAAGAATGGGTCGACTGGGCTTGTATTCACCAGAATCTAGGATGAATGGGAATCTTATAGAAACATATAAAATTCTTGAAGGATTGGACAGACTACATAGAGGAAAAATGTTCGCAATGTTGGGGGAGTCCAGAAACAAGTGTAACAGTTTAAGAATAAGGTGTAGGCCATTTAGGACATTTTCACCCAGAGAGTTGTGAATCTGTGGAATTCTCTGCAACAGGAGGCAGTGGAGGCCAATTCACTGGATGTTTTCAAGTTTGACAATATCATCCCTATAACGTGTTGCCCAGAACTGAACACAATATTCTAAATGAGGTCCCACCAACGTCTTATACAACTGCAACATGACCTCCCAACGTCTACACTCGGGCCATTTGTACAGGGCATTGGTGACTAAAGAAGTTCCTCCTCGCCTCCGTAACTGAACAAAATCTAATAACGTTAAAGACAGTAGTTTAGTGTATTGTCACGTGTACCCGGGGTACAGTGAAAAGCTTTTTTGTTGCGTGCTATTCGTTCAGCGGAAAGACAATACGTGATTTCAATCGAGCCGTCCACAGTGTACAGATACAGGACAAAGGGAATTAAGTCCGATCAAGGATAGTCCGAGTGTCTCCAATGAGGTAGATAGTAGTTCAGGACTTCTCTCTGGTCACCCTGCCACCCCTTGCGCCTTGTTACGGCATAGATTGGTGGGTGCCAGTCGGTAACAAGCGTCAATTTTACCCAGCGCAGCGGTAGAGTTGCTGCCTCACCGTGCCAGAGACCCGGGTTCGATCCCGGCTACGGGCGCTGTCTGTACCCACTGGCGTGAGTTTTCTCTGAGAATTTCGGTTTCCTCCCACACTCCAAAGACGTACAGGTTTTTAGGTTAATGGTAGAAAAGTAAAAACTGTCCCCGGTGTGCGTGGGATAGTGTTAGTGTGCGGGGATCGCTGGTTGGCGCGGACTCGGAGGGCCGAAGGGCATGTTTCCCCACTGAAACTCTTAACTAAACTAAAACAAGATTAAACTAAACCAGACCAGACCAGACTAAACTAAACTAAACTAAACAAGACTAAATATTTACAACGGAGACCAGGAAACACTTTATCTCACAGAGAGTGGTGAGTCTGTGGAATTCTCTGCCTCAGAGGGCGGTGGAGGCAGGTTCTCTGGATGCTTTCATGAGAGAGTTAGATTTAGTTCTTGGGGCTAGACTAGACCAGACTAGACTTGACTAAACAAGATTAAACTAAATGAAATAAAACAAAACTAAGCTAAACATTCATCTTTCAGTCCATTTTGCTGCTCAGTATTTTTCTGCCGGGCCTTGAGCAAGAAGGTTAAGTTCTGACGTGAGGTGTACCTGCCCTGAGGTTTGCCCGTGTGCCAGTCCCCTTCGTAGGTGGCATCGGTAAATCGAGGATGGCTGACGAAGGTGTAGGTGGCAAAGCGTCGAGCTGGCACCGTGCAGGTTTTCTCCGTACAGCCCTCGCCCCACAGCGGGTAGTCCAGCTTGCCCCCCAAGCACTGCCTGATCGCTTGCTTCAGCTTCCAAAGCCACACCATCTGTCAACCAGAAGAGCAGAACAGGACCCCACGTCAACGTGTAGGAAGGAGCTGCAGATGCTGTTTAAACCAAAAATAGACACAGAGTGCCGGAGTAACTCAGCGGGTCAGGCAGCATCTGGGGGAGAACATGGATAGGTGACGTTTCACAGAGTGCTGGAGTAACTCAGCGGGTCAGGCAGCATCTGTGGAGAACATGGATAGGTGACGTTTCACAGAGTGCTGGAGTAACTCAGCGGGTCAGGCAACATCTGTGGAGAACATGGATAGGTGACGTTTCGGGTCGAGATCCTTCTTCAGACTGAAAGTCAGGGGAGAGGGAAACCAGGGCTGGTTTATAATAGAAACACGAGGGGCAACTTTTGTCTTCAGAGTGTGGTGGGTGTATGGAACGAGCAGCCGGAGGAGGTAGTTGAGGCTGGGACTATCCCAATGTTTAAAAAGCATTTAGACAGGTACATGGATAGGACGGGTTTGGAGGGGTATGGGCCAAACGCAGGCGGATGGGACTAGTGTAGATGGGGCATGTTGGTCCGGATGGGACTAGTGTAGATGGGGCATGTTGGTCGGGGTGGGACTAGTGTAGATGGGGCATGTTGGGCGGGGTGGGACTGGTGTAGATGGGGCATGTTGGTCGGGGTGGGACTAGTGTAGATGGGGCATGTTGGTCGGGGTGGGACTAGTGTAGATGGGGCATGTTGGTCGGGGTGGGACTAGTGTAGATGGGGCATGTTGGTCGGGGTGGGACTAGTGTAGATGGGGCATGGTGGTCGGGGTGGGACTAGTGTAGATGGGGCATGTTGGTCGGGGTGGGACTAGTGTAGATGGGGCATGTTGGTCGGGGTGGGACTAGTGTAGATGGGGCATGATGGTCGGGGTTGGACTAGTGTAGACGGGGCATGTTGGTCGGGGTGGGACTAGTGTAGATGGGGCATGTTGGTCGGGGTGGGACTAGTGTAGATGGGGCATGTTGGTCGGGGTGGGACTAGTGTAGATGGGACATGTTGGTCGGGGTGGGACTAGTGTAGATGGGGCATGTTGGTCGGGGTGGGACTAGTGTAGATGGGGCATGTTGGTCGGGGTGGGACTAGTGTAGATGGGGCATGTTCGGCAGGTGGGTAGTGTAGATGGGGGGGTGGGACTACTAGTGTAGATGGGGCATGTTGGTCGGGGTGGGACTAGTGTAGATGGGGCATGTTGGTCGGGGTGGGACTAGTGTAGATGGGGCATGTTGGTCGGGGTGGGACTAGTGTAGTTGGGTAATGTTGGTGGGGGTGGGACTATGGGGTAGATGGGGCATGTTGGTCGGGGTGGGACTAGTGTAGATGGGGCATGTTGGTCGGGGTGGGACTAGTGTAGATGGGGCATGTTGGTCGGGGTGGGACTAGTGTAGATGGGGCATGTTGGTCGGGGTGGGACTAGTGTAGATGGGGCATGTTGGTCGGGGTGGGACTAGTGTAGATGGGGCATGTTGGTCGGGGTGGGACTAGTGTAGATGGGGCATGTTGGTCGGGGTGGGACTGCTGTAGATGGCGCATGTTAGTCGGGCAGGTGGGACTGGTGTAGATGACGCATGTTGGTCGGGCAGGTGGGACTAGTGTAGATGGGGCATGTTGGTCGGGGTGGGACTAGTGTAGATGGGGCATGTTGGTCGGGTGGGTGTAGATGGGACTAGTGTGGGACTAGTGTAGATGGGGCATGTTGGTCGGGGTGGGACTAGTGTAGATGGGGCATGTTGGTCGGGGTGGGACTAGTGTAGATGGGGCATGTTGGTCGGGGTGGGACTAGTGTAGATGGGGCATGTTGGTCGGGGTGGGACTAGTGTAGATGGGGCATGTTGGTCGGGGTGGGACTAGTGTAGATGGGGCATGTTGGTCGGGGTGGGACTAGTGTAGATGGGGCATGTTGGTCGGGGTGGGACTAGTGTAGATGGGGCATGTTGGTCGGGGTGGGACTAGTGTAGATGGGGCATGTTGGTCGGGGTGGGACTAGTGTAGATGGGGCATGTTGGTCGGGGTGGGTCGGGGTGGGACTAGTGTAGATAGATGTTTGGCGGGGGGGTGGGACTAGTGTAGATGGGGCATGTTGGTCGGGGTGGGACTGGTGTAGATGGGGCATGTTGGTCGGGGTGGGACTAGTGTAGATGGGGCATGTTGGTCGGGGTGGGACTAGTGTAGATGGGGCATGTTGGTCGGGGTGGGACTAGTGTAGATGGGGCATGTTGGTCGGGGGTGGGACTAGTGTAGATGGGGGCATGTTGGTCGGGGGTGGGACTAGTGTAGATGGGGCATGTTGGTCGGGGTGGGACTAGTGTAGATGGGGCATGTTGGTCGGGGTGGGACTAGTGTAGATGGGGCATGTTGGTCGGGGTGGGACTAGTGTAGATGGGACATGTTGGTCGGGGGGTGGGACTAGTGTAGATGGGGCATGTTGGTCGGGGTGGGACTAGTGTAGATGGGGCATGTTGGTCGGGGTGGGACTAGTGTAGATGGGGCATGTTGGTCGGGGTGGGACTAGTGTAGATGGGGCATGTTGGTCGGGGTGGGACTAGTGTAGATGGGGCATGTTGGTCGGGGTGGGACTAGTGTAGATGGGGCATGTTGGTCGGGGTGGACTAGTGTAGATGGGCATGTTGGTCGGGGTGAGACTAGTGTAGATGGCGTGTTGGTCGGTGTGGGGCTAGTGTAGATGAGGCTTGTTGGGCGGTGAGGGACTAGTGAAGATGGGGCATGTTGGTCGCGGTGGGACTAGTGTAGATGGGGCATGTTGGTCGGGGTGGGACTAGTGTAGATGGGGCATGTTGGTCGGGGTGGGACTAGTGTAGATGGGGCATGTTGGTCGGGACATGTTGGACTAGTGTAGATGGGGCATGTTGGTCGGGGTGGGACTAGTGTAGATGGGGCATGTTGGTCGGGGTGGGACTAGTGTGGGCATGTTGGTCGGGGTGGGACTAGTGTAGATGGGGCATGTTGGTCGGGGTGGGACTAGTGTAGATGGGGCATGTTGGTCGGGGTGGGACTAGTGTAGATGGGGCATGTTGGTCGGGGTGGGACTAGTGTAGATGGGGCATGTTGGTCGGGGTGGGACTAGTGTAGATGGGGCATGTTGGTCGGGGTGGGACTAGTGTAGATGGGGCATGTTGGTCGGGGTGGGACTAGTGTAGATGGGGACATGTTGGTCGGGGTGGGACTAGTGTAGATGGGGCATGTTGGTCGGGGTGGGACTAGTGTAGATGGGGCATGTTGGTCGGGGTGGGACTAGTGTAGATGGGGCATGTTGGTCGGGGTGGGACTAGTGTAGATGGGGCATGTTGGTCGGGGTGGGACTAGTGTAGATGGGGCATGTTGGTCGGGGTGGGACTAGTGTAGATGGGACATGTTAGTCGGGGTGGGACTAGTGTAGATGGGGCATGTGGGTCGGGGTGGGACTAGTGTTGATGGCGCATGTAGGTCGGGGTGGGACTAGTGTAGATGGGGCATGTTGGTCGGGGTGGGACTAGTGTAGATGGGGCATGTTGGTCGGGGTGGGACTAGTGTAGATGGGGCATGTTGGTCGGGGTGGGACTAGTGTATGGGGGTTGGTCGGGGTGGGATGTGGTCGGGGGTGGGACTAGTGTAGATGGGGCATGTTGGTCGGGGTGGGACTAGTGTAGATGGGGCATGTTGGTCGGGGTGGGACTAGTGTAGATGGGACATGTTGGTCGGGGTGGGACTAGTGTAGATGGGGCATGTTGGTCGGGGTGGGACTAGTGTAGATGGGGCATGTTGGTCGGGGTGGGACTAGTGTAGATGGGGCATGTTGGTCGGGGTGGGACTAGTGTAGATGGGGCATGTTGGTCGGGGTGGGACTAGTGTAGATGGGGCATGTTGGTCGGGGTGGGACTAGTGTAGATGGGGCATGTTGGTCGGGGTGGGACTAGTGTAGATGGGGCATGTTGGTCGGGGTGGGACTAGTGTAGATGGGACATGTTGGTCGGGGTGGGACTAGTGTAGATGGGGCATGTTGGTCGGGGTGCGACTAGTGTAGACGGGGCATGTTGGTCGGGGTGGGACTAGTGTAGATGGGGCATGTTGGTCGGGGTGGGACTAGTGTAGATGGGGCATGTTGGTCTAGGGTGGGACTACTGTAGATGGGGCATGTTGGTCGGGGTGGGACTAGTGTAGATGGGGCATGTTGGTCGGGGGGGTGGGACTAGTGTAGATGGGGCATGTTGGTCGGGGTGGGACTAGTGTAGATGGGGCATGTTGGTCGGGGTGGGACTAGTGTAGATGGGGCATGTTGGTCGGAAGAGCTTGTATCCGCACTGTATTTCTAAAGTTTAAAAGGGTAAAATGTAAACATTGATCTTATTCTTAAATCCTACTGTGATTGCAGCCAGAATAGGGGATGCATATCACACATTACTCAAAACCATTCAGACCATGAAGGTCATAAGTGATAGCAGTAGAATTAGGCCATTCGGCCCATCAAGTCTACCCCGCCATTTAATCATGGCTGATCTATCTCTCCCTCCTAACCCCATTCTCCTGCCTTCTCCCCATAACCCCTGACACCCGTACTAATCAAGAATCTATCTTAAAAATTATCCTTAAAAATATCCACTGATTTGGCTTCCACAGCCGTCTGTGGCAAAGAATTCCACCACCCTCTGACTAAAGAAATTCCTCCTCATCTCCTTTCTAAAAGAACGTCCTTTAATTCTGAGGCTGTGCCCTCTAGTTCTAGACTCTCCCACTAGTGGAAACATCCTCTCTACACCCACTCTGTCCAGGCCGTTCACTGTTCTGTACGTTTCAATGAGGTCCCCCCTTATTCTTCTGATGGATGGATTGCATTTTGATTGATCTCAATAGACAATAGACAATAGGTGCAGGAGTAGGCCATTCGGCCCTTCGAGCCAGCACCGCCATTCAATGTGATCATGGCTGATCATCCCCAATCAGTACCCCGTTCCTGCCTTCTCCCCATATCCCCCGACTCCACTATCTTTAAGAGCCCTATCTAGCTCTCTCGTGAAAGTATCCAGAGAGCCGGCCTCCACCGCCCTCTGAGGCAGAGAATTCCACAGACTCACAACTCTCTGTGTGAAAAAGTATTTCCTCATCTACGTTCTAAATGGCTTACCCCTTATTCTTAAACTATGGCCCCTGGTTCTGGACTCCCCCAACATCGGGAACATGTTTCCTGCCTCTAGCGTGTCCAAACCCTTAATAATCTTGCATGTTTCAATAAGATCCTCTCTCATCCTTCTAAACTCCAGAGTGTACAATCTCAGATTGAAAGACCCTATCTCACCCCGATATGCTGCAGATTCTAAACCGAATGCTTACCAGACTCTTGGAGTCCCGCATGTTGTAAATAAAGTTTTCGTCTGGAACAATGATCTTCAACCGATTCCTGAACGAAACACAAACACATTTTAGTGTAACGTGTACCGAGGTACAGTGAAAAGCTTTTTTGTTGCGTGCTAACCAGTCAGCGGAAAGACAATACATGATTACAATCGAGCCGTCCACAGTGTACAGATACATGATAAGGGAATAACGTTTAGTGCAAGGTAAACCCGGCCAAGTCCGATCAAGGATAGTCCAAGGGTCCAGAACCACAGTTTAAGAATAAGGGGTAAGCCATTTACAACGGAGATGAGGGGAAAACATTTTCTCACAGAGAGTGGTGAGTCTGTGGAATTCTCTGCCTTAGAGGGCGGTGGAGGCCGGTTCTCTGGATATTTTCAAGAGAGAGCTAGATAGGGCTCTTAGGGATAGCGGAGTTGAGGGATATGGGGAGAAGGCAGGAACGGGGCACTGATTGGGGATGATCAGCCATGATCGCATTGAATGGCGGTGCTGGCTGGAAGGGCCGAATGGCCTACTCCTGCACCTATTGTCTATTGTCACCAATGAGGTGGATAGTAGTTAGAGTAGTGGAATCATACAGTATGGAAACAGACCCTTCTATCCACCGCACAGATGGCCCATCCACACTAGTCCCATCTGCCTGCATTTGGCCCATACCCCTCCATACCTGTCCTATCCATATATCTGTCCAAGTATATTTTAAATGTTGGTATAGTCCCTGCCTCAACAACATCCTCCGGCAGCTCGTTCCATATACCCATCTGGGTGAAATGGTTGCTCCTTAGGTTTCAAATAAACCTTTCCCCTCTCACCTTTAAACCTCTCCTCTGGTTCTTGGTTCCCATACATTGGGTAAAAGGATAAAGGTTTTAACGTTTAGTGCAAGATAATGTCCAATAAAGTCTGAACAAATAGAGTCCAAGGTCTCCAAAATGAGGTAGATGGGAGGTCAGGACCGGTCTATAGATGGTGGTAGGATGATTCAGTTGCCTGATAACAGTCGGGAAGAAACTGTCCCTGAATCTGGAGGTGTGTGCGTTTTCACACTTCTGTACCTCTTGCCCGATGGGAGAGGGGAGAAGAGGGAGTGGCCGGGGTGCGACTGGTCCTTGATGATGCTGCTGGCCTTGCCGAGGCAGCGTGAGGTGTAGATGGAGTCAATGGAAGGGAGGCTGGTTTGTGTATGTGATGGTCTGGGCTGACAATAGACAATAGACAATAGGTGCAGGAGTCGGCCATTCGGCCCTTCGAGCCAACACCGCCATTCAATGTGATCACGGCTGATCATCCCCAATCAGTACCCCGTTCCTGCCTCTCCCCATATCCCCTGACTCCGCTATCTTTAAGAGCCCTATCTAGCTCTCTCTTGAAAGCATCCAGAGAACCGGCCTCCACCGCCCTCTGAGGCAGAGAATTCCACAGACTCACAACTCTGTGTGTGAAAAAGCGTTTCCTTGTCTCCGTTATAAATGGTTTACCCCTTATTCTTAAACTGTGGCCCCTGGTTCTGGACTCCCCCAACATCGGGAACATGTTTCCCGCCTCTAGCGTGTCCAAACCCTTAATAATCTTATATGTTTCAATAAGATCGCCTCTCATCCTTCTAACAATAAGATATCCTCTCATCCTTCTAACAATAAGATCACCTCTCATCCTTCTAACAATAAGATGCCCTCTCATCCTTCTAACAGTAAGATACCCTCTCATCCTTCTAACAATAAGATCTCCTCTCATCCTTCTAACAATAAGATCGCCTCTCATCCTTCTAACAATAAGATCCCCTCTCATCCTTCTAACAATAAGATCACCTCTCATCCTTCTAACAATAAGATGCCCTCTCATCCTTCTAACAATAAGATGCCCTCTCATCCTTCTAACAATAAGATACCCTCTCATCCTTCTAACAATAAGATCACCTCTCATCCTTCTAACAATAAGATGCCCTCTCATCCTTCTAACAATAAGATTCCCTCTCATCCTTCTAACAATAAGATCGCCTCTCATCCTTCTAACAATAAGATCCCCTCTCATCCTTCTAACAATAAGATCCCCTCTCATCCTTCTAACAATAAGATGCCCTCTCATCCTTCTAACAATAAGATTCCCTCTCATCCTTCTAACAATAAGATCGCCTCTCATCCTTCTAACAATAAGATCCCCTCTCATCCTTCGAACAATAAGATCGCCTCTCATCCTTCTAAACTCCAGAGTGTATAAGCCCAGCTGCTCCATTCTCTCAGCATTTGACAATCCCGCCATCCCGGGAATTAACTTAGTAAACCTACGCAGTACTCCCTCAATAGCAAGAATGTCCACAATTCTCTGCGATTTCTTGCGGACTTGGTTGGAGCTCCTCCCAAACCAAGGTGTGATACGTCTCGCCCACGGCCACCTACGCTCCAAAGAAATTAGCCCCAGCCAGCCCAACCTCTCCCTGTAACTCAAGTCCCAGGTGAATTGTGCCAGCACCCTTTCCAAAGTACCGACTAATGTCACACTGAGATATGTCCACGTCTGTTAGTTGTTCCTCACCTTTCAGTGCTGGTGTCCACTAGTCGTTCTATCCAGACCACGTTCAGCTTGTAGCTCTTCGCTTCTGAACCCTGGCAGAAAGAAAAGTTCGGGCGGTCATGGTGGCACAGCGATAGAATTTTTTTGGGGGGGTTTTTTAAATTTATTAAAAATTTATTTTTTAAATAAATTTATTAGAAGCAATTGTACAAGAATAAATCAATCGGCATGAGAGAGAGTTCTACAATTTTCGTGCAGCATTTTTTAACATTTTATAAATTAACATAAAAAAAGAGAAAAAAGGAAAGAACGAAGAAAAAGATGAAAAATGCAAAAGGGAGAGAGAGAGAAAAGACCCCTGAACTACCAAAGAAGTGCGAGGAAAAAAAAGAGAAAATGGAGATATGCCCCATTGTCCTTCGCCCCCACCCCACTCACCCACCACAGTTTTAAATTTGTGTTCAACCATTCTGTTGTTGAAGAAATTCAGTGAAAGGAGACCATGCGCGCAGCGGTAGAGTCGCCGCCTTACAGCGAATGCCGCGCCGGGGACCCGGGTTCCATCCCGACTACAGGTGCTGTCTGTACGGAGTTTGTACGCTCCCCCCCATTGACCTGCATGGGTTTTCTCCGGGTGCTCCGGTTTCCTCCCACACTCCAAAGACGTGCAGGTTTGTAGCTTAATTGGCTTGGGTATAAAAATGTAAAAATTGTCCCGAGTGGGTGTAGGATGGTGTTAGCGTGCGGGGATCGCTGGTCGGCACGGAGCCGGTGGGCCGAAGGGCCTGTTTCCGCACTGTATCTCTAAACTAAACTAAAGAGAGGTAATAGCAGGAGAGATATCTGAGGCCGAGAAAGGGTTGGAGTTCTTTACCGGTGTAAGTACCTTCTTGCCAACAGGTGTACACACCTGTGCAACTTCCCCGAGGTAAACCTTGCCTCAACCCATCCGTTCCAGAACCTCACGTCCACTCATAGAGTCTCAGAGAGTCATGAAGCACGGAAAGTGAGGAGTAAGTTCTTTAGTCAGAGGGTGGTGAATCTGTGGGATTCATTGCTAGAGACGGCTGTGGAGGCCAAGTCGTTGGAAGTTTGACAGTTGGACCGACTACGGGTGCTGTCTGTACGGAGTTTGCACGTTCTCCCCGTGACCGGCATGGGTTTTCTCCGAGATTTTCGGTGTCCTCCCACACTCCAAAGACGTGCAGTTTTGTAGGTTAATTGTCCTGGTGTAAATGTAAAAATTGTCCCATGTGTGTGTCGGTTAGTGTTACTGTGCGGGTATCGCTGGTCGGCACGGACTCGGTGGGCCGAAGGGCCTGTTTTCGTGCAGAATCTCTAAATTAAACTAGACTAAAATTGAATAAAACCATTGGCCACCATTGAGTGATCTATGGAGAGAAGGAATGGGTGACATTTCGGGTCAACCCGAAACGTCACCTATCCATGTTCTCCACAGATGCTGCCTGACCCGCTGAGTTACTCCAGCACTCTATGAAACGTCACCTATCCGTGTTCTCCACAGATGCTGCCTGACCCGCTGAGTTACTCCAGCACTCTGTGAAACGTCACCTATCCATGTTCTCCACAGATGCTGCCTGGCCTGTTGAGTTTTTTGTGTCCATCTCCGGTTTGAACCAGCATCCGCAGTTCCTTCGTACACATTGAGCAAGGTTTACATAGAAACATAGAAACATAGAAATTAGGTGCAGGAGTAGGCCATTCGGCCCTTCGAGCCTGCACCGCCATTCAATATGATCATGGCTGATCATCCAACTCAGTATCCCGTACCTGCCTTCTCTCCATACCCCCTGATCCCCTTAGCCACAAGGGCCACATCTAACTCCCTCTTAAATATAGCCAATGAACTGGCCTCAACTGCCCTCTGTGGCAGAGACTTCCACAGATTCACCACTCTCTGTGTGAAAAAAGTTCTTCTCATCTCGGTTTTAAAGGATTTCCCCTTTATCCTTAAGCTGTGACCCCTTGTCCTGGACTTCCCTAACATCGGGAACAATCTTCCTGCATCTAGCCTGTCCAACCCCTTAAGAATTTTGTAAGTTTCTATAAGATCCCCTCTCAATCTTCTAAATTCTAGAGAGTATAAACCAAGTCTATCCAGTCTTACCTGGACGATCACCAGGCTGTCTTCGAACAGCAGGAGTCTTGAGTCACCGCAGGTCGCTGGCAAGTTGTTGCTATCCTCCCACAGCCGGCGGCCCGGTAGAAACAAGATGTCCTGGAGAGAGAAGAAATAAGTTTCAAACGGACACAGGAGCGGCGTTATCTTGCAGTGATACGTCAGTCTTAGTGTCACGCAACGTGGGAATAGGCCCTTCACCCCAACTTGAAATAGAAACGTAGACAATAGGCGCAGGAGTAGGCCATCCGGCCCTTCGAGCTAGCACCGCCATTCAATGTGATCATGGCTGATCATCCAGAATCAGTACCCCGTTCCTTCTTTCTCCCCATATCCCTTGATTCCGTTAGCCCTAAGAGCTAAATCTAACACTCTCTTGAAAACATACAGTGAATTTGCCTCCATTGCCTTCTGAGGCAGAGAATTCCACGGATTCACAACACACTGTGTGGAAAAGTTTTTTCTCGTCTCAGTCCTAAATGGCCTACCCCTTATTCTTAAACTGTGTGACCCATGGTTCTGGACTCCCCTAACATCGGGAACATGTTTCCTGCCTCTAGCGTGTCCAATCCCTTATGACTTTTATATGTTTCTGTAAGATCCCCTCTCAACCTTCTAAATTCCAGCGAATACAAGCCCAGTCGACCCATTCTTTCATCAGATGTCAGTCCCGCCATCCCGGGAATTAACCTGGTGAACCGACTCTGAACCCCCTCAATAGCAATCACTTTCAAAATGGAAACAGGAGCAGGGTTATGTTGCAGGGATACATCAGCAATAGAGTGTAGAAAGAAGCCTTTCGCCCCAACTTGAAATTGGGTTCAAATGGAAAACATTACTCGTAATATCTTGCAGTGGTGCATTAGGAAACATTTAGAACCCTAACATCATAGAGTCATAAAGGTTTCCCTCTCCCCTGACTCTCAGTCTGAAGGGTCTCGACTCGAAATGTCACCTCTTCCTATTCGATAAAGTTGTTGCATGACCCGCTGAGTTACTGCAGCATTTTGTGCATATTTCCAGTGTGGAAACAGGCCATTCGGCCCAACTTGCCCAGGCCGACCAACATGCCCCATCTACACTATCATCTCCAGATGAAACCTAATCTAAGGTTAGTTAAGGATCTAAGGCATTATACTTGCCTTAATTACATTAATTTTGCCATTTTCAAATAGAGCTCTTAAAGATAGTGGAGTTAGATAGAGCTCTTGAAAATAGCAGAGTCAGGGGATATGGGGAGAAGGCAGGAACAGAGTATTGATTGTGGATGATCAGCCATGATCACAGTGAATGGTTATGCTGGCTCGAAGGGCCGAATGGCCTACTCCTGCACCTGTTGTCTATTCTGCAGGTACCATTTCACCATTTAAGAAAGTAAGTAAGTTATTTATATAGCACGTTTTAAGTCAACTCGCATTGACACCAAAGTGCTTTACATAAATTAAATAATAAGTTCCATTACAAACCATAGAAAAAGGTTAACAAAAAAGAATAAAATGGACACAACACATTATAGAGTTCAACACAAACGTCCCCCCACAGCAGAATCAAAACATTTCCACTGTGGGGAAAGGCACCAGAAAGTTAAGTCCTCTTCCTCTGTGAAACACCCGAGGTCGGGGCCCATTTGTGGCCGTGCAGCCAGTCCGATGATTTTCAGGGCCCTCTTGCCGTGAAGATGGAACATCGGCGTCGGGTGAAACATTCCTCAGCGGCTTGGAAAAGTCTGGAGCGGCTGCCTCCTCCCCGGAGACCGGAGACCGGGGCACTCGTAGACCTCAGGCCGCGCCGGTTGGAGCTCTGACCCCGGCGAACTCGATCCCTGGCTCCGCGGCGCTCCAAATCCAGCGCCGCCCGCGGCCGGACGCCCGCAGCCCCAGCTCCGCGATGTTGGGAGTCGGCAGCCAAAGCGCTCCGGAGCTTACCACACGGCGACCCGGTAAGGCATCGCCCGCTCCGTGTTGGTATCCCAGCGCTGCGCCCAGCGCTGCGCCACCGCCGCTGAAGCTGTAGTCCCGGCCGGTCCCGACAGGAAACGCCGCTCCACTCTCGATGGTAGGCCGCGAGGACGGGGCAAAGAAGCAGCTTGGAGGGATGCTGCCTCTCCGACTAGGTAGAGGACTAAGAAATAAAGTTTCCCCCTTCCCCACCCCCACCACCCACGTAGAAAACCTCCACTAACATTTTTTAACACGACTTAAAATAAAATTTAATTTAAAAAAAGGTGTGCAGACGGACTGCGGGCAGGCTGCCATACACAGACGGCGCCCACTCCCGCACATCCGCCATCTTACCAACAGCTAGACAGGTACATGGATAGGACAGGTTTGACATTGGACAATAGACAATAGGTGCAGGAGTAGGCCATTCAGCCCTTCAAGCCAGCCCGCCATAGCTGATCATCCCCAATCAGTACCCCGTTCCTGCCTTCTCCCCATATCCCCTGGTTCCGCTCTCTTTAAGAGCTCTATCTAGCTCTCTCTTGAAAGCATCCAGAGAACCGGCCTCCACCGCCCTCTGAGGCAGAGAATTCCACAGACTCACCAAATCTCTGTGAGAAAATGTGTTTCCTCATCTCCGTTCTAAATAGCTTACCCCTTATTCTTAAACTGTGGACCCTGGTTCTGGACTCCCCCAACATCAGGAACATGTTACCTGCCTCTAGCGTGTCCAAACCCTTTAACAATCTTATATGTTTCGATAAGATATCCTCTCATCCTTCTAAACTCCAGAGTGTACAAGCCCAGCCGCTCCATTCTCCCAGCATATGACAGTCCCGCCTTCCCAGCAATTAACCTTGTAAACCTATGCTGCACTCCCTCAATAGCAAGAATGTCCTTCCTCAAATTAGGGGACCAAAACTGCACACAATACTCCAGGTGTGGTCTCACTAGGGCCCTGTACAACTGCAGAAGGACCTCTTTGCTCCTATACTCGACTCCTCGTGTTATAAAGGCCAACAAGGCAATCGCTTTCTTCACTGCCTGCTGTACCTGCATGCTTACTTTCATAGACTGATGAACAAGGACCCCCACATCCCGTTGTACTTCCCCTTTTCCCAACTTGATGCCATTTACATAGTAATCTGCCTTCCTGTTTTTGATACCAAAGTGGATAACCTCACATTTATCCGCATTAAACCTCATCTGCCATGCATCTGCCCACTCCCCCAACCTGTCCAAGTCACCCTGCATTCTCATAGCATCCTCCTCACAGTTCACACTGCCACCCAGCTTTGTGTCATCTGCAAATTTGCTAATGTTACTTTGCATCCCTTCATCCAAATAATTGATGTAGAAGTTGGGATGTAATGTTAATATTGTACAAGGCATTGGTGAGACCAATTCTGGAGTATGGTGTACAATTTTGGTCGCCCAATTATAGGAAGGATGTCAACAAAATAGAGAGAGTACAGAGGAGATTTACTAGAATTTTGCCTGGGTTTTAACAACTAAGTTACAGAGATAGGTTGAATAAGTTAGGTCTTTATTCTCTGGAGCGCATAAGGTTAAGGGGGGACTTGATAGAGGTCTTTAAAATGATGAGAGGGATAGACAGAGTTGACGTGGATAAGCTTTTCCCTTTGAGAATAGGGAAGATTCAAACAAGAGGACATGACTTGAGAATTAAGGGACAGAAGTTTAGGGGTAACATGAGGGGGAACTTCTTTACTCAGAGAGTGGTAGCGGTCTACCAACCTCTTCTCTATCCATGTCAGCACTCTACCCCCAATACCATGTGCCCTAATTTTGCCCACTAATCTCCTATGTGGGACCTTATCAAATGCTTTCTGAAAGTCCAGTTACACTACATCCACTGGCTCTCCCTTGTCCATTTTCCTAGTTACATCCTCAAACAATTCCATAAGGTTAGTCAAGCATGATTTCCCCCTCGTAAATCCATGCTGACTCGGGCCGATCCTGTTACTGCTATCCAAATGTGCGGCTATTTCATCTTTTATAATTGACTCCAGCATCTTCCCCACCACCGATGTCAGGCTAACTGGTCTATAATTCCGTTTTCTCTCCCCCGCCTTTCTTAAAAAGTGGGATAACATTAGCTACCCTCCAATCCACAGGAACTGATCCTGAATCTATAGAACATTGGAAAATTATCACCAATGCATCCACGATTTCTAGAGGCACTTCCTTAAGTACCCTGGGATACAGACCATCAGGCCCTGGGGATTTATCAGCCTTCAGTCCCATCAGTTTACTCAACACCATTTCCTGCCTAATGTGGATTTCCTTCAGTTCCTCCATCACCCCAGATCCTCTGGCCACCAGTAGATCAGGAAGATTGTTTGTGTCCTCCTTAGTGAAGACAGATCCAAAGTACCTGTTCAACTCGTCTGCCATTTCCTTGTTCCCCATAATAAATTCACCTTTTTCGGTCCTCAAGGGTCCAACTTTGGTCTTAACTGATTTTTTCCTCTTCACATACCTAAAGAAGCTTTTACTATCCTGCTTTATATTCTTGGCTAGCTTACCTTCCTTCGTACCTCATCTTTTCACCTCGTAATGTATTTTTAGTTATCTTCTGTTGCTCTTTAAACGTTACCCAATCCTCTTGCTTCCCGCTCATCTTTGCTACGTTGTACTTTTTTAATACTGTCCCTGAGGTCCCTTGTCAGCCACGGCCGCCCCTCACTCCCCTCGGAATCTTTCTTCCTCCTAGGAATGAACTGAGGAGGAACTGTACCTTCTAGGCTGGGAGCTGAACATCCAGGGATATTCAATATTTAGGCGGGATAGACAGAAAGGAAAAGGAGGTGGGGTAGCGTTGCTGGTTAGAGAGGAGATTAACGCAATAGAAAGGAAGGACATTAGCTTGGAGGATGTGGAATCGATATGGGTAGAGCTGCAAAACACTAAGGGGCAGATAACGCTAGTTGGAGTTGTGTACAGGCCACCTAACAGTAGTAGTGGAGATGGGGATGGCATCAAACAGGAAATTAGAAATGCGTGCAACAAAGGTAAAACAGTTATAATGGGTGACTTCAATCTACATATAGATTGGGTGAATCAAATTGGCAAGGGTGCTGAGGAAGAGGATTTCTTGGAATGTATGCGGGATAGTTTTCTAAACCAACATGTAGAGGAACCAACAAGAGAGCAGACTATTCTAGATTGGGTATTGAGTAATGAGGAAGGGTTAGTTAGCAGTCTTGTTGTGCGTGGCCCCTTGGGCAAGAGTGACCATAATATGGTTGAGTTCTTCATTAGGATGGAGAGTGACATTGTTACTTCAGAAACAAGGGTCCTGAACTTAAAGAAAGGTAACTTTGAGGGTATGAGACATGAATTGACCAAGATAGACTGGCGATTGATTCTTAAAGGATTGACGGTGGATATGCAATGGAAGGCATTTAAAGACTGCATGGATGAACTACAACAATTGTTCATCCCAGTTTGGCAAAAGAATAAATCAGGGAAGGTAGTGCATCCATGGATAACAAGGGAAATCAGGGATAGTGTCAAAACAAAAGATGAAGCATACATATTAGCCAGAAAAAGCAGCCTACCAGAGGACTGGGAGAAATTCAGAGTCCAGCAGAGGAGGACAAAGAGCTTAATTAGGAAAGGGAAAATAGATTATGAAAGAAAACTGGCAGGAAACATAAAAACTGACTGCAAAAGTTTTTATAGATATGTGAAGAATAAAAGATTATTTAAAACAAATGTAGGTCCCTTGCAGTCAGAAACAGGTGAATTGATCATGGGGAACATGGCAGACCAATTGAATAACTACTTTGGTTCTGTATTCACTAAGGAAGACATAAATAATCTGCCAGGAACAGCAGGGGACCGGGGGTCAAATGAGATTGAGGAACTGAGTGAAATCCAGGTTAGCCGGGAAGTGGTGTTAGGTAAATTGAATGGATTAAAGGACGATAAATCCCCAGGGCCAGATAGGCTGCATCCCAGAGTACTTAAAGAAGTAGCCGCAGAAATAGTGGATGCATTAGTGATAATTTTTCAAAACTCTTTCGATTCTGCAGTAGTTCCTGAGGATTGGAGGGTAGCTAATGTAACCCCACGTTTTAAAAAGGGAGGGAGAGAGAAAACGGGGAATTACAGACCAATTAGTCTAACATCAGTAGTGGGGAAACTGCTAGAGTCAGTTATTAAAGATGGGATAGCAGCACATTTGGAAAGTGGTGAAATCATTGGACAAAGTCAGCATGGATTTATGAAAGGTAAATCATGTCTGACGAATCTTATAGAATTTTTCGAGGATGTAACTAGTAGAGTGGATAAGGGAGAACCAGTGGATGTGTTATATCTGGACTTTCAGAAAGCTTTCGACAAGGTCCCACATAAGAGTATACATTAGTATACGAACTTAAAGCACACAGTATTGGGGGTTCAGTATTGATGTGGATAGAGAACTGGCTGGCAGACAGGAAGCAAAGAGTAGGAGTAAACGGGTCCTTTTCACAATGGCAGGCAGTTACTAGTGGGGTATCGTAAGGCTCAGTGCTGGGACCCCAGCTATTTACAATATATATTAATGATTTGGACGAGGGAATTGAATGCAACATCTCCAAGTTTGCGGATGACACGAAGCTGGGGGGCAGTGTTAGCTGTGAGGAGGATGCTAGGAGGCTGCAAGGTGACTTGGATATGCTGGGTGAGTGGGCAAATGCATGGCAGATGCAGTATAAATGTGAGGTTATCCACTTTGGTGGCAAAAACAGGAAAGTAGACTATTATCTGAATGGTGGCCGATTAGGAAAAGGGGAGATGCAACGAGACCTGGGTATCATGGTATACCAGTCATTGAAAGTAGGTAGATACACAAAAAAGCTGGAGAAACTCAGCAGGTGCAGCAGCATCTATGGAGCGAAGGAAAAAGGCAAAGTTTCGGGCCGAAACCCTTCTTCAGACTGATCGGGGGGAGGGGGGGGGAGAAGAAAGGAAAAAGGAGGAGGAGCCCGGAGGCTGGGGGATGGGAGGAGACAGCTCGAGGGCTGAGGAAAGGGAGGAGACAGCAAGGACTAACAAAATTGGGAGAATTCAATGTTCATGCCCGCAGGATGCAGACTCTCCAAGCGGAATATGAGGTGCTTGTTTCTCCAATTTCCGGTGTTGCTCACTCTGGCCATGGAGGAGGCCCAGGACAGAGAGGTCGGATTCGGAATGGGAGGGGGAGTTGAAGTGATGAGCCACCGGGAGGTCAGGTAGGTTCTTGCGGACTGAGCGGAGGTGTTCGGCAAAACGATCGCCCAACCTCCGCTTGGTCTCACCGATGTATATCAGCTGACATCTAGAGCAGCGGATGCAATAGATGAGGTTGGAGGAGATGCAGGTAAACCTCTGTCGCACCTGGAACGACTGCTTGGGTCCTTGAATGGAGTCGAGGGGGGAGGTGAAGGGACAGGTGTTGCATTTCTTGCGGTTGCAAGGGAAAGTGCCCGGGGAGGGGGTGGTACGGGAGGGAAGGGAAGAATTGACAAGGGAGTTATGGAGGGAGCGGTCTTTGCGGAAGGCAGACATGGGGGGAGATGGGAAGATGTGGCGAGTGGTGGGGTCACGTTGGAGGTGGCGAAACTGACGTAGGATTACTTTTTGTATGTGACGGCTGGTGCGGTGAAAGGTGAGGACTAGGGGGACTCTGCCCTTGTTGCGAGTGGGGGGATGGGGAGAGAGAGCAGTGTTGCGGGGTATGGAAGAGACCCTGGTGCGAGCCTCATTTATGGTGGAGGAGGGGGACCCCTGTTCCCTGAATAATGAGGACATTTCAGATGTCCTGGTGTGGAACGCCTCATCCGTGGAGCAGATGTGGCGTAGACGGAGGAATTGGGAGTAGGGGATGGAGTCCTTACAGGAAGCAGGTTGGGAAGAAGTGTAGTCCAGATAGCCATGGGAGTCAGTGGGTTTATAGTGTATGTCGGTCAGAAGTCTATCACCTGCAATGGAGATAGTGAGGTCAAGGAATGGTAGGGAAGTGTCGGAAATGGTCCAGGTGTATTTCAGTGCCGGATGGAAATTAGTGGTGAAGTGGATGAAGTCAGTCAGTTGTGTGCGGGTGCAGGAGGTGGCACCAAAGCAGCCGTCGATGTAGCGGAGGTAGAGGTTGGGGATGGGGCCCTGGTACGTACTGAACAAGGATTGTTCAATGTACCCGACAAAGAGGCAGGCGTAGCTGGGGCCCATGCGTGTGCCCATAGCTACGCCTTGTGTTTGGAGGAAATGGGAGGAGTCAAACGTAAAGTTGTTGAGGGTGAGGACCAACTCCGCTAGGCGGAGGAGAGTGTCAGTGGCTGGGTATAGGTTGCCCCTCTGGTCGGGGAAGAACCAGAGGGCTTTGAGACCATCCTGGTGGGGGATGGAGGTAAAGAGTCACTGGACGTCCATGGTGAAGATGAGGGGGTGAGGGCCTAGAGAATGGAATGTGCGGAGACGACGGAGAGTGTCTGAGGTGCCTAGAACATAGGTAGGGAGGGATTTGACCAAGGGGGATAGGATGGAGTCAAGGTATTTGGAAATGAGTTCGGTGGGGCACGAACAGGCAGAGACAATGGGTCTATCAGGATAATCAGGTTTGTGGATTTTTGGGAGAAGGTAAAATCGGGCCGTGCAGGGCTGGGGAACAATGAGGGTAGGGCATTGGGAGTTGATGAAGTCGGTGATGGTGCTGGAGATGGTGGCCTGGTGCTTGTCAGTGGGGTCATGGTCCCGGGGTAGGTAGGAGGAGGTGTCCGAGAGTTGGCGCGTGGCCTCAGTGTCCGAGAGTTGGCGCATGGCCTCAGTAGGCATGTAGGTGCAGCAGGCAGTGAAGAAAGCGAATGGTATGTTAGCATTCATAGCAAAAGGATTTGAGTATAGGAGCAGGGAGGTCCAACTGCAGTTGTACAGGGTCTTGGTTAGACGACACCTGGCGTATTGCGTACAGTTTTGGTCTCCTAATCTGAGGAAAGACATTCTTGCCATAGAGCGAGTACAGAAAAGGTTCACCAGACTGATTCCTGGGATGTCAGGACTTTCATATGAAGAAAGACTGGATAGACTCGGCTTGTACTCGGTAGAATTTAGAAGATTGAGGGGGATCTTATAGAAACTTACAAAATTCTTAAGGGGTTGGACAGGCTAGATGCAGGAAGATTGTTCCCGATGTTGGGGAAGTCCAGAACAAGGGGTCACAGTTTAAGGATAAGGGGGAAATCGTTTAAGACCGAGATGAGGAAAACATTTTTCACACAGAGAGTGGTGAATCTGTGGAATTCTCTGCCACAGAAGGTAGTTGAGGCCAGTTCATTGGCTATATTTAAGAGGGAGTTAGATGTGGCCCTTGTGGCTAAAAGGATCAGGTGGTATGGAGAGAAGGCAGGTACAGGATACTGAGTTGGATGATCAGCCATGATCATATTGAATGGCGGTGCAGGCTCGAAGGGCCGAATGGCCTACTCCTGCACCTAATTTCTATGTTTCTATGTATTATTCCTAGAAACACCTGCCATTTTTGGTCCACTGTCATCCCTGCCAGTGTATCTTTCCAGTCAACTTTGTCCAGCTCCTCCCTCATGGCCCCATAGTCCCCTTGAACAAAGTTGAACACACCGACACCTCCGATCTACCCTTCTCCCTCTCCAATTGTAGATTAAACCTGACCATGTTATGGCCACTACCTCCTAATGGCTCATTAACCTTGAGGTCCTTTATCAAATCCGGTTCATTACACAACACTAAACCCAGAATTGCCTTCTCCCTGGTAGGCTCCAATACAAGCTGTTCTAAGAATCCATCACAAAGGCACTCTACAAAGTCCCTTTCCTGGGGTCCAGTACCAACCTGATTTTCCCAGTCTACCTGCATGTTGAAATCTCCCATAACAACCACAGCATTACTTTTGCTACATGCCAATTTTAACTCCTGATTCAACTTGCGCCCTATATCCAGGCTACTGTTTGGGGGCCTGTAGATTAGTCCCATTAGGGTCTTTTTACCCTTGCAATTCCTTAGTTTTATCCATACTGACTCCACATCTCCTGTTTCAACGTCACCCCTCGCAAGGGACTGAATTTCATTCCTCACCAACAGAGTAACCCCACCCCCTCTGCCCCCCCCCCCTGTCTGTCTTTTCGATAGGCTGTGTACCCCCTGAATATTCAGTTCCCAGCCCTGGCCCTCTTGCAGCCATGTCTCTGTAATTCCCACAACATCATACTTGCCAGTTTCTAACGGAGCCTCAAGCTCATCCACTTTATTCCTTATACCGATTCAGATTCAGATTCAGATTCAGATTCAATTTTAATTGTCATTGTCAGTGTACAGTACAGAGACAACAAAATGCATTTAGCATCTCCCTTGAAGAGCGACATAGCAAACGATTTGAATAAAAAATAAATAATAAGTGTCCGGGGGGGGGGGGGTGATTGGCAGTCACCGAGGTACGTTGTTTAGTAGAGTGACAGCCGCCGGAAAGAAGCTGTTCCTCGACCTGCTGGTTCGGCAACGGAGAGACCTGTAGCGCCTCCCGGATGGTAGGAGGGTAAACAGTCCATGGTTGGGGTGAGAGCAGTCCTTGGCGATGCTGAGCGCCCTCCGCAGACAGCGCTTGCTTTGGACAGACTCAATGGAGGGGAGCGTGGAACCGGTGATGCGTTGGGCAATTTTCACCAGCCTCTGCAGTGCCTTCCGGTCGGAGACAGAGCAGTTGCCATACCATACTGTGATGCAGTTGGTAAGGATGCTCTCGATGGTGCAGCGGTAGAAGTTCACCAGGATCTGAGGAGACGGATGGACCTTCTTCAGTCTCCTCAGGAAGAAGAGACGCTGATGAGCCTTCTTGATCAGAGTAGAGGTATTGTGGGTCCAAGAGAGGTCATCGGAGATGTTGACTCCCAGGAACCTGAAGCTAGAAACACGTTCCACCTCCGTCCCGTTAATGTGGATGGGGGTGTGCGTGCCGCCTCTGGACTTCCTGAAGTCTACAATGAGCTCCTTGGTCTTCTTGGAGTTAAGGGCCAGGTTGTTGTCAGCGCACCATGCTGCTAAGTGCTGGACCTCCTCCCTGTAGGCCAGTTCATCGTTGTTGCTGATGAGGCCAATCACCGTTGTATCATCTGCATACTTGATGATGGTGTTAGTACCATGTACAGGTGTGCAGTCATAGGTGAAGAGGGAGTAGAGGAGGGGGCTCAGCACACAGCCCTGAGGAACGCCGGTGTTCAGGGTGAGGGTTGAAGAGGTGTGCTTGTCTAACCTCACAGACTGGGGTCTGTTGGTTAGAAAGTCCAGTATCCAGTTGCAGAGGGAGGGGTCGATGCCCAGGTTACCGAGTTTGGTGATCAGTTTTGATGGAATAATGGTGTTGAATGCTGAGCTGTAATCGATGAACAGCATTCTTACATAAGTGTCTCTGTTGTCAAGGTGGGAGAGGGCGGAGTGAAGTGCCGTTGAGATGGCATCCTCCGTACTCCTGTTCTTGCGATAGGCAAACTGATAGGGATCCAGTGTGGGGGGTAGGCAGCTTTTGAGGTGTGCCAGGACCAGCCTCTCGAAGCACTTGGTGATGATGGGGGTAAGTGCAACTGGGCGGAAGTCGTTGAGGCTTGCCGCAGTGGAGTGTTTTGGCACTGGCACGATGGAGGTGGCTTTAAGGCAAGTGGGGACAACTGCTTGGGCAAGTGACAGGTTGAAGATGTCAGTCCAGACGTCTGTCAGCTGCGCAGCACAGGCCCTGAGCACGCGCCCGGGGATGCCGGGGATACTTGGAGGGATATGGGGCCAAACGCGGGCAGGTGGGCCTAGTGTAGCTGGGATATTGTTGGCCGGTGTGGGCAAGTTGGGCTGCAGGGCCCGTTTCTACGCTGAATCACTCTATGACTCTGTGACTCCTGAGATTGCATGACCTTATGACTGAGGGAGAAAATAACTTTGTGATGCATGATTTGCATTATTAGCAAGTTACAGCAATGGGGTAAGCTGGCTGCACAGAGATTGGGAAGTGAGAAAGACGGGCTGGTGTTTTTTTCCGACGCTAAAGTCATCATGTGGCGCTTCTGGTTCCTGATTTAAGGTAGCCCACAGCTCCCCCCCCTCACACATCATGTAGACACACAGTGAACTCCATGGGCCAAATGACCTCCTTCTGCCCCGATAACCTATGAACACGAATATGGTTGGGTGACAACAGACAATAGACAATAGGTGCAGGAGTAGGCCATTCAGCCCTTCGAGCCAGCACCACCATTCAATGTGATCATGGCTGATCATCCCCAATCAGTTCCCCGTTCCTGCCTTCTCCCCATATTCCCTGACTCCGCTATCTTTAAGAGCCCTATCTAGCTCTCTCTTGGAAGTATCCAGAGAACCGGCCTCCACCGCCCTCTGAGGCAGAGAATTCCACAGACTCACAACTATCTGTGTGACGTTTCGGATCAGGACCCTTTGCCTGTAAACATGGCCCAGACCATCGCATAAACCAACCTCCCTTCCATTGACTCCATCTACACGTCACGCTGCCTCGGCAAGGCCAGCAGCATCATCAAGGACCAGTCGCACCCCGGCCACTCCCTCTTCTCCCCTCTCCCATCGGGCAAGAGGTACAGAAGTGTGAAAACACACACCTCCAGATTCAGGGACAGTTTCTTCCCGGCTGTTATCAGGCAACTGAACCATCCCATCACAACCAGAGAGCAGTCCTGAACTACTATCTACCTCATTGGTGACCCTCGGACTATCCTTGATCGGACTTTATCTTGCACAAAACATTATTCCCTTAATGATGTATCTGTACACTGTGGACGGCACGATTGTAATCGTGTATTGTCTATACACTGACTGGTTAGCAAGTGACGAAAAGCTTTTCACTGTACCTCGGTACATGTGACAATAAACTAAACTAACAGTTTAAAGGATAGACACAAAAAGCCGGAGTTATTCAGTGGGTCAGGTCCCCGTTCCTTCATCTTTACTATGGATGTCCAGAGGAAGTGTCTAGACCCCTATTCCTTACTTCCACCAGCTGCCTGACCCGCTGAGTTACTCCAGCACTCTGTGAAACGTCACCTATCCATGTTCTCCACAGATGCTGCCTGACCCGCTGAGTTACTCCAGCACTCTGTGAAACGTCACCTATCCATGTTCTCCACAGATGCTGCCTGACCCGCTGAGTTACTCCAGCACTCTGTGAAACGTCACCTATCCATGTTCTCCACAGATGCTGCCTGACCCGCTGAGTTACTCCAGCACTCTGTGAAACGTCACCTATCCATGTTCTCCACAGATGCTGCCTGACCCGCTGAGTTACTCCAGCACTGTGTGAAACGTCACCTATCCATGTTCTCCACAGATGCTGCCTGACCCGCTGAGTTACTCCAGCACTGTGTGAAACGTCACCTATCCATGTTCTCCACAGATGCTGCCTGACCCGCTGAGTTACTCCAGCACTCTGTGAAACGTCACCTATCCATGTTCTCCACAGATGCTGCCTGACCCGCTGAGTTACTCCAGCACTCTGTGAAACGTCACCTATCCATGTTCTCCACAGATGCTGCCTGACCCGCTGAGTTACTCCAGCACTCTATGAAACGTCACCTATCCATGTTCTCCACAGATGCTGCCTGACCCGCTGAGTTACTCCAGCACTTGGTCTATCTTCCTTATAGTTCCTTCTTACACATAATATTTTAAACATGTCGGTAATTGGCTGCAAAGCATATTGTAATGTCTTTAATCGGACTTTACCTTGGTCTAAACATTATTCCCTTATCATGTATCTGTACACTGTGGACGCCTCGATTGTAATCGTGGATTGTCTTTCCGCTGACTGGATAGCACGCAACAAAACGCTTTTCACCGTACCTCGGTACACGTGACAAAGATGAGCTAAACAAATGCAGAATTGACAGCGACATTGATAATGTTGAACAGAGTGTGTTTGCTACTCACAGTTAGTTTACTTCCGAGTGAGTTCCAGAGAGTTTTGGTGGAGGTGGCCACATCCAGAGACTGCTGGATCCACTTGTCGAGATCGATGAAAGTCACCAGTGCTTCTGCGATAGGTTTGACCTCCGGGCTCTGCAGATGATAGAGACGAGGAATCCTAAACACTTGAACTGAATGTTTGGGGCGGCACAGTGGCGCAGCGATAGAGTTGCTGCCTCACTCTGCCAGAGACCCGCGTTCCAATAGACAATAGATAATAGGTGCAGGAGTAGGCCATTCGGCCCTTCGAGCCAGCACCGCCATTCAATGTGATAATGGCTGATCATCCCCAATCAGTACCCCGTTCCTGCCTTCTCCCCATACCCCCTGACTCCGCTATCTTTAAGAGCCATATCTAGCTCTCTCTTGAAAGTATCCAGAGAACCGGCCTCCACCGCCCTCTGAGGCAGAGAATTCCACAGACTCACCACTCTCTGTGAGAAAAAGTGTTTCCTCGTCTCTGTGGCCCCTGGTTCTGGACTCCCCCAACATCGGGAACATGTTCCATCCTGAATACGGGTGCTGTTTGTACGTTCTCCCTGGACCTGTGTGGGTTTTCTCCGGGTGCTCCGGTTTCCTCCCACACTCCGAAGACGTGCAGGTTTGTAGGTTAATTGGTTTGTGTCTATTGCCCTTCGTGTGTGCAGGATAGAACTAGTGTACGGGTGATCACTGGTCAGTGTGGACTCGGTTGGCCGATGGGCCTGTTTGCCAAAGCAGGCAAATGGAGATTTCTCTGGTAGCTAACATGGTCGACATGGATGAGTTGGGCCGAAGGGCCTGTATCCGTGCTGTATAACTATTCGACTAAGTTTAGAGGAATCTTGGAGTCCAAATCTGTAACTCCTTAAAAGTGCCTGTACGAGTATTACAGAAGGAGTTTAAGAAGAAACTGCAGATGCTGGAAAATTGAACGGGCGCTTACCAACATGGCGTCCCTAGTTACGGGCGCTCACCAACATGGCGCCCCTAGTCACGGGCCTTCACCAACATGGCGTCCCTAGTTACGGGCGCTTCACCAACATGGCGTCCCTAGTTACGGGCGCTCACCAACATGGTGTATCGACGGGCCATTGCCTTGGCTCTGTCCTGAAGGCGGTGGCTCAAATACTCACATTCACTCGTCCCCGGCCCATTGACAACCCCGATCCCGACAGTGAAGCCCAGACACGGGAGGTGCATGGCCGTGCTAGCGGCTTTGCGCAGGATGCGGTACAGCCACAGCTCGCCGCTCGGCCCCGATCCGCCATGGTGGCCGCGAGCGCAGGCCTCCTTGCGTCACCGCGCCTCGGGCCCGGGAGGTACCGGAGATGACGGAAGTCTGCGGGCCGGTTTATTTTGGGTGATGGGCTGCTTTCGGCCCGGGGGCCGTAGCTTTCTGACCCCTGGTTTACAGGAAGGATGTGGAGGCTTTGGGGAGGGTGTAGAGGGGGTTCACCAGAACGATGCCTGGACCAGGGGATGTTAGCTTCAGGGAGAGTTTGGACAGGGATATGAATTCAATGCAGATCTTGGCAACAGGTTTGGCACTGACATTGTGGGCCGAAGGGCCAGTTCCTGTGGTGTACTGTCCAATGTTCATGCATATTAATATATCATGGCCGATACAAGATGCTGGACTAACTCAGTGGGTCAGGCAGCATCTCTGGAGAGATGGAATGGGAGACGTTTCAGGTCAAGACCCTTCTTATGATTTAGGTTGTGAACTTGGTTAGGCAACATTTCGAGTCTAAAGAGTCTTAGGAAAACATAGAACTATTCTATGTTTCTATGAATCTTAAACTCAAAACGTCACCTATCCATGTTCTCCACAGATGCTGCCTGACCCACTGAGTTACTCCAGCACTCTGTGAAACGTCACCTATCCATGTTCTCCACAGATGCTGCCTGACCCGCTGAGTTACTCCAGCACTCTGTGAAACGTCACCTATCCATGTTCTCCACAGATGCTGCCTGACCCAGTTACTCCAGCACTCTGGGAAACGTCACGTATCGTTGTTCTCCACAGATGCTGCCTGACCCACTGAGTTACTCCAGCACACTGTGAAACGTCACCTATCCATGTTCTCCACAGATTAACGCAATAGAAAGGAAGGACATTAGCTTGGAGGATGTGGAATCGATATGGGTTGAGCTGCGAACACTAAGGGGCAGAAAACGTGGCCAGCTTATTTGTGACCATAATATGGTTGAGTTCTTCATTAGGATGGAGAGTGACATTGTTAATTCAGAAACAAGGGTCCTGAACTTAAAGAAAGGTGACTTTGAGGGTATGAGACGTGAATTGGCCAAGATAGACTGGCAAATGATTCTTAAAGGGTTGACGGTAGATATGCAATGGAAGGCATTTAAAAACTGCAGGGATGAACTACAACAAGTGTTCATCCCAGTTTGGCAAAAGAATAAATCAGGGAAGGTAGTGCATCCGTGGATAACAAGGGAAATCAGGGATAGTATCAAAACAAAAGATGAAGCGTACAAATTAGCTAGAACAAGCAGCCTACCAGAGGACTGGGAGAAATTCAGAGTCCAGCAGAGGAGGACAAAAGGCTTAATTAGGAAAGGGAAAATAGATTATGAAATAAAACTGGCAAGGAACATAAAAACTGACTGCAAAAGTTTTTATAGATATGTGAAGAGGAAAAGATTAGTTAAAACAAATGTAGGTCCCTTGCAGTCAGAAACAGGCGAATTGATCTTGGGGAACAAGGACATGGCAGACCAATTGAATAACTACTTTGGTTCTGTCTTCACTAAGGAAGACATAAATAATCTGCTGGAAATAGCAAGGGACCGGGGGTTAAATGAGATGGAGGAACTGAGTGAAATCCAGGTTAGCCGGGAAGTGGTGTTAGGTAAATTGAATGGATTAAAGGCCGATAAATCCCCAGGGCCAAGTTGCATCCCAGAGTACTTAAGGAAGTAGCCGCAGAAATAGTGGATGAATTAGTGATAATCTTTCAAAACTCTTTAGATTCTGGAGTAGTTCCTGAGGACTGGACGGTAGCTAATGCAACCCCACTTTTTAAAAGGGAGAGAGAAAACGGGGAATTGCAGACCAGTTAGTCTTACATCGGTAGTGGGGAAAATTCTGGAGTCAGTTATTAAAGATGGGATAGCAGCACATTTGGAAAGTGCTGAATTCATTGGACAAAGTCGCATGGATTTATGAAAGGTAAAAATTCTGACGAGTAGGTTATTAAAGATGGGATAGCAGCAGTGGATTTGAAAAGTGGACTTTCAGAATCATTGGACAAAGTCAGCTTATTTTTGGACGCAGAAGGTTAAGGGGGGACTTGATAGAGGTCTTTAAAATGTCTGAGGGATATCAGAGTTGATATAGAAGCTTTTTTCGAGGGGATGTAACTAGTAGGAACAGTGTTTAGGGGGGTAACATGAGGGGGAACCTCTTTACTCCAGGGTGGAGCGGTGTGTTATGAGCTTCTGGACTTTGGAGGAAGGCTTTCATTTAAAAATAAATTGGATCCATATGGATGAGAAGGGAATGGAGGGTTATGGATTAGTGGGATAGGGAAAAAAGTTGTTCGGCACGGACTTGTAGGGCCGAGATGGCCTGTTTCCATGCTGTAATTTATATGGTTATATGGTTATATGGTTCAGTACAAACTTTGATGGGGGTGGATTAGAGAACTGGCTGGCAGACAGGAAGCAAAGAGTAAACGGGTCCTTTTCAGAATGGCAGGCAGTGACTAGTGGGGTACCGCAAGGCTCAGTGCTGGGACCCCAGCTATTTACAATATATATTAATGATCTGGATGAGGGAATTGAATGCAACATCTCCAAGTTTGCGGATGACACGAAGCTGGGGGGCCGTATTAGCTGTGAGGAGGATGCTAGGAGGCTGCAAGGTGACTTGGATAGGCTTGGTGAGTGGGCAAATGCATGGCAGATGCAGTATAATGTGGATAAATGTGAGGTTATCCACTTTGGTGGCAAAAACAGGAAACTAGACTATTATCTGAATGGTGGCCAATTAGGAAAAGGGGAGATGCAACGAGACCTGGGTATCATGGTACACCAGTCATTGAAAGTAGGAATGCAGGTGCAGCAGGCAGTGAAGAAAGCAAATGGTATGTTAGCATTCATAGGAAAAGGATTTGAGTATAAGAGCAGGGAGGCTCTACTGCAGTTGTACAGGGTCTTGGTGAGACCACACCTGGAGTATTGCGTACAGTTTTGGTCTCCTAATCTGAGGAAAGACAATCTTGCCATAGAGGGAGTACAGAGAAGGTTCACCAGTCTGATACCTGGGATGGCAGGACTTTCATATAAAGAAAGACTGGATTGACTCTGTTTGTACACGCTAGAATTCAGAAGATTGAGGGGGGGTATCTTATAGAAACTTAAGGGGTTGGACAGGCTAGATGCAGGAAGATTGTTCCCGATGTTGGGGAAGTCCAGAACAAGGGGTCACAGTTTAAGGATAAGAGGGAAGAATTTTAGGCCCGAGATGAGAAAATCATTTTTCACACACAGAGAGTGGTGAATCTGTGGAATTCTCTGCCACAGAAGGTAGTTGAGGCCAGTTCATTGGCTATATTTAAGAGGGAGTTAGATGTGGCCCTTGTGGCTAAAGGGATCAGGGGGTATGGAGAGAAGGCAGGGATGGGATACTGAGTTGGATGATCAGCCATGATCATATCGAATGGCGGTGCAGGCTCGAAGGGCCGAATGGCCTACTCCTGCACCTATTTCCTATGTTTCTATGTTTCTATGCTGCCTGACCCGCTGAGTTACTCCAGCACTCTGTGAAACGTCACCTATTTTTAAAGCAGAGATTGACAGATTCTTGAGGTGGAACATTGCAACCTTCACATGGTCTGCCCTGTTTCGACTATTGCAATCAACTCGACGTGCACAAACGGAAGATCAAATAGAACAACTTTAGGCTGTGCACGCCACACGAAAGAAGAAGAAGATAGATTGTTGATTAGTGCGGGTGTCAGGGATTATGGGGAGAAGGCAGGAGAATGGGGTTTGGAGGGAGAGATAGATCAGCCATGATTGAATGGCGTGGTAGACAAGATGGGCCGAATGGCCTAATTCTGCTCACATCACTAATGAACCTATGAGCTTACGTATCTCTCTTAGGTATGGACCAGCATCTGCAGTTGGTTGTGTTACATGGTCATCGAGTTTGTAAGTTGAAACTCATAAACACATCATTTCTCACAGAGAGTGGTGAGTGTGAGGAATTCTCTGCCTCAGTAGGCGGTGGAGGCCGGTTCTCTGGATGCTTTCAAGAGAGAGCTAGATAGGGCTCTTAAAAATAGCAGAGTCAGGGGATATGGGGAGAAGGCAGGAACGGGGTACTGATTGTGGATGATCAGCCATGATCACATTGAATGGCGGTGCCGGCTCAAAGGGCCGAATGGCCTACTCCTGCACCTATTGTGTATTGTCTATTGGACTCATATATGTTTATTATTTGATTTTTTATTTATTATTGTCTTTTATCAACCAATGCCACTTTTATCTTATCTTTTTTTAATCTTAAGGTTGCAACCTTCCCTCCATTGATGAACTGTACACTGCAAAGGCCAGGAAGCGAGCGGGCAAGATCACCTCTGACCCCTCTCACCCTGGCCCCAAACTCTTTGAATCACTTCCCTCTGGAAGGCGACTCCGGACTGTCAAAGCTGCCACAGCCAGACATAAAAACAGTTTTTATCCACGGGTAGTAGCTCTACTCAATAACCCAAAATCTGTAGCCTCCTTGTGCTCTGGTATTTTGTTGTTTCACATGCTTGACCAATGGTGTTTTATCATTAATGTTTTATTATTAGTAATGTTTAGTGTTTTCTGAGTCATTGATAACTGCCGCTGTCTGCGGAGGGCGCTCAGCATCGCCAAGGACTGCTCTCACCCCAACCATGGACTGTTTACCCTCCTACCATCCGGGAGGCGCTACAGGTCTCTCCGTTGCCGAACCAGCAGGTCGAGGAACAGCTTCTTAAGGCGGCTGTCACTCTACTCAACAACGTACCTCGGTGACTGCCAATCACCACCACCCCCCCCCCCCCCCGACACTTATTATTATTTATTCAAATCGTTTGCTATGTCGCTCTTCAGGGGAGATGCTAAATGCATTTTGTTGTCTCTGTACTGTACACTGACAATGACAATTAAAATTGAATCTGAATCTGAATCTGAATCTGAATGTTGTTACTTGCGGGCGGAGCACCAAGGCAAATTCCTTGTATGTGAATACTTGGCCAATAAACTTACTTACTTAATTACTTACTTATTTTTATCCTTGTAATATCATTGCTGAGGTGGCCTGTTGTCTTGTCAAACATATTTCATTGTACCGTTGACCCTGTGTTAACCCACTTATGACAAATAGAACGGATCTGAAGTGAAATGGCGCTCAGTGGACTGACCTTTTCCAAGCCCCAGCTGAGTTTCCTGAGGATATCGATGTACTTCTGCACCTGTAAACGCACGGGCTCGTGGAGGATACGGTGCAAACTCATAGAGATAGAAGATGAATCCTTGTGGTAATGTTTCAGCGTGTTCTTGTTCCTCTTCCAGTGGTCACTGCAAATATCGTTACGTCATTAGAATGCGACGACATTGGCATCTTCACGAATCGCTGAGTTTTCAGTACAAAGTTTAGCAGCAATTTCAGGGTTCTACATTAGTCACAGAGTGATACAGTGTGGAAACAGGCCCTTTCTGTCCACACCAGCCAACAATGTCCCAGCCACACTGGTCTCGCCTGCCTGCGTTTGGTCTGAATAAATTTCAAGATCCTTCTTTATGTCTACAAAGCCTCTTGCTCTCGCCCACATCAAAAGTCACCCACCGCACCACCTCCAGGTCCCTCAGATCGGCCGAACATCCCGCGGTCTAGGCATAAGCTTTAGGGGCGACCAAGGCTTTGCGGTTGCAGCTCCTAGACTGTGGAACAGCACCCCCTCTTCCCCCAGAACTTCCCCCTCCATCGACTCCTATAAGTCGAGACTTAAAACTCATCTTTACTCTCAAGCCTTTCTTGACGTCCTCTGAGGGAGGGCTACATGTATGTATTTATGTATGTACTTCATCTATGAACCAATGTTGTATAACGTTAGTACCTCCACCAATGTAAAGCACTTTGGACAACGAGAGTTGTTTTTTAAATGTGCTATAGAAATAAAAGTGGCTTGACTTGACTTGACTTGACTTGGTCCATATCCCTCTAAACCTGTCCAATCCATGTACCTGCCTAACTGCTTCTTAAATGGTGAAAAGGTACCTGCGTAATAGGCAATAGGTGCAGGAGTAGGCCATTCGACCCTTCGAGCCAGCACAGCCATTCACTGTTTCTTAAACATTGGGATAGTCCCAGCCTCAACTACCACCTCTGGCAGCTTGTTCCATACACCCACCACCCTCTGTGTGAAAAAGTTACCCCTCAGATTCCTATTAAATCTTTTCCCCTTCACCTTGAACCTATGTCCTCTGGTCCTCGATTCCCCTACTCTGGGCAAGAGACTCTGTGCATCTACCCGATCTATTCCTCTCATGATTTTATACACCTCTATAAGATCCCCCCTCATCCTCCTGCTTTCCAAGGAATACTCACCCTCCCCTATAGCTCAGACCCTCTAGCCCTGGCAACATGCTTGTAAATCTTCTCTGTACTCTTTCCAGCTTGACAACAGAGTCCAGCTCGTAGGGGCATAGAGTCAAACAGCATGGAAACAGGCCCTTCAGCCCAACCTGTCCATGCCAACCAAGGTAGCCCATCTACACTAGTCCCACATGCCAACATTGCTCCAATAGACTTTCCATGTCCAAGTACCTCTCCAGGAAATCATGAGGAACTCTCTTTTTGCCTTCTCTATAACAATCAGACTATTTGAGACACAGAATGCTGGAGTAGCTCAGCAGGACAGGCAGCATCTCTGGAGAGAAGGAATGGGCAACCTTTCGGGTCGAGACCCTTCTTCAGGCTTTTTTTTCTCTGGAGTGCCGGAGGTTGAGTGGAGACCTGATAGAACAGAACCAGGGGCCACCACAGTTTAAGAATAAGGGGTAAGCCATTTAGAGCAGAGACGAGGAAACACTTTTTCACACAGAGAGTTGTGAGTCTGTGGAATTCTCTGCCTCAGAGGACGGTGGAGGCCGGTTCTCTGTATACTTTCAAGAGAGAGCTAGATAGGGCTCTTAAAGATAGCGGAGTCTGGGGATATGGGGGAGAAGGCAGGAACGGGGTACTGATTGTGGATGATCAGCCACGATCACATTGAATGACGGTGCTGGCTAGAAGGGCCGAATGGCCTACTCCTGCACCTGTTGTCTATTGTCTAACATGATGCCAAACTAAACTAATCTCCTCTTCCTGCAATGATCCATATCCCTCCATCCTCCTGCATGTCCATCCAAGCCCAGTCATACAATTATGAGAGGCATAGGTCGGTCGGACAGTCTGAAAGTTTCCACCTGGCTGGAAGTGTCAAAGACGAGAGAGAATAGCTTTAAGTTGAGAGGGTCAACGTTAAAATGGAGACGTGCGGGGCAAGTTTTTTGTCGCACAGAGGGTCGCGAGTTCCCGAATGGGTAATTAAATAGTGGGATAACTAGTGTGATCGGGTGATAGAAACATAGAAACATAGAAAATAGGTACAGGAGTAGGCCATTCGGCCCTTCGAGCCTGCACCGCCATTCAATATGATCATGGCTGATCATCCAACTCAGTATCCTGTACCTGCCTTCTCTCCATACCCCCTGATCCCTTTAGCCCCAAGGGCCACATCTAACTCCCTCTTAAATATAGTCAATGAACTGTGGCCTCAACTACCTTCTGTGGCAGAGAATTCCACAGATTCACCACTCTCTGTGTGAAAAAAGTTTTCCTCATCTCGGTCCTAAAAGATTTTCCCCTTATCCTTAAACTGTGACCCCTGGTTCTGGACTTCCCCAACATCGGGACCAATCTTCCTGCATCTAGCCTGTCCAACCCCTTAAGAATTTTGTACGTTTCTATAAGATCCCCCCTCAACCTTCTAAATTCTAGTGAGTACAAGCCGAGTCTATCCAGTCTTTCTTCATATGAAAGTCCAGACATCCCAGGAATCAGTCTGGTGAACCTTCTCTGTACTCCCTCTAGGGCAAGAATGTCTTTCCTCAGATTAGGAGACCAAAACTGTACGCAATACTCCAGGTGTGGTCTCACCAAGACCCTGTACAACTGCAGTACAGTGATCATAGACACTTGGACAAGGACATGGATAGGACACTGTTTTTCACACAATGCTGGAGTAACTCAGCAGGGCAGGCAGCATCTCTGGAGGGATGTGGCAGTGGCAGAGAGTTAATTCCACAGATTCACCACCCTCTGGCTATGTAGGGCGCTGCTCCTGTCCACACTTGTTGCAGCTCGCAGGTCCCGGCAAAACGGGCTGTGAACATTCTCCACGAGTGGAGCCCCTCCCTTCACCTTACACTGGAGACTGGGCCAAACAGGAAAATCAACTTCACCCCAGTCCGATTATGGAGCAACTCAACATGGCGACACAGAGTGAGGCTGCGTAATTGTCATGCTGATGTTGTCATCTTAATTTGGTTTAGAGACACAGCGCAGAAACAGTCCAGTGATCCCCGCACACTAACACTGTCCTGCACACACTAGGGACAATTACTCTGTGAAACGTCACCTATCCATGTTCTCCACAGATGCTGCCTGACCCGCTGAGTTACTCCAGCACTCTGTGAAACGTCACCTATCCATGTTCTCCACAGATGCTGCCTGACCCGCTGAGTTACTCCAGCACTCTGTGAAACGTCACCTATCCATGTTCTCCACAGATGCTGCCTGACCCGCTGAGTTACTCCAGCACTCTGTGAAACGTCACCTATCCATGTTCTCCACAGATGCTGCCTGACCCACTGAGTTTTCTCTACTGTGTTTAGTTTTAGTTCGAGAGAAACAGGTCGTTGCGAGGCGTGGCCCTCTCCCGTCTCTGACATACCTGGTTTGTTTGGCAATGTGCTCGAAGCCACTGAGAACAGCATAGTTTGTGAACGTCGTGAAGTATCTGGAAGAGAGAAAGACAAACATGCACTGAGCCAGCCTACACATACAGTCATTTGGGACAGAACAGAGGGAAGAGAGGGCTTGGTGGGAAAATTACACTAGTTTAGTTTACATCATGTGTCATTCCTAACTGTCACTGTATGTCATGTTGTCATCTGCGGGCGGAGCACCAAGGCAAATTCCTTGTATGTGAATACTTGGCCAATAAACTTATTCATTC
Organism: Leucoraja erinaceus; assembly: GCF_028641065.1. Classification (NCBI taxonomy): domain Eukaryota; kingdom Metazoa; phylum Chordata; class Chondrichthyes; order Rajiformes; family Rajidae; genus Leucoraja; species Leucoraja erinaceus. Next base: position 1,841,153 of record NC_073419.1, read on the forward strand.
ATTCATTCTTGATCTTATTGAAACATGTAAGATTACTAAGGGTTTGGACACGCTAGAGGCAGGAAACATGTTCCCGATGTTGGGGGCGTCCAGAACCAGGGGCCACACAGTTTAAGAATAAGGGGTAAGCCATTTAGAACGGAGACGAGGAAACACTTTTTCTCACACAGAGTGGTGAGTCTGTGGAATTCTCTGCCTCAGAGGGCGGTGGAGGCCGGTTCTCTGGATACTTTCACGAGAGAGCTAGATAGGGCTCTTAAAAACCGCGTGGGTTTTCTCCGGGATCTCTGGTTTCCTCTCACATTTCAAAAACGTACAGGTTTATAGGCTTGGTGTGAATGTAAATTGTCCCGTGTGTGTGTGTGTGTGTGTGTGTGTGTGTGTGTGTGTGTGTGTGTGTGTGTGTGTGTGTGTGTGTGTGTGTGTGTGTGTGTGTGTGTGTGTGTGTGTGTGTGTGTGTGTGTGTGTGTGTGTGTGTGTGTGTGTGTGTGTGTGTGTGTGGCTGTGTGTGTGTGTGTGTATGTGTGAGTGCGTGTGTCTGTGTGTGTGTGTGTGTGTGTGTGTGTGTGTGTGTGTGTGTGTGTGTGTGCGTGTGTGTGTGTGTGTGTGTGTATGTGTGTGTGCGTATGTGCGTGTTTATGTGTGTGTGTGTGCGTGTGTATGTGTGTGCGTGTGTGTGTGTGCGTGTGTGTGCGCGTGTGTGTGTGCGTGCGTGTGTGTGCGTGTGTACGTGTTTGTGTGCGTGTGTGTGTGTGTGTGTGCATGCGTGTGTGTACGTGTGTGTGTGTGTGTGTGTGTGTGTGTGTGTGTGTGTGTGTGTGTGTGTGTGTGTGCGTGCGTGCGTGCGTGTGTGTGTGCGCGTGTGTGTGTGTGTGTGTGTGCGTGTGAGTGTGTGTGCGTGTGTGTGTACGTGTGTGCGTGCGTGTGTGTGTGTGTGTGTGCGTACGTGTGTGTGCGTACGTGTGTGTGCGCGTGTGTGTGTGTAGGATAGTGTTAATGTGAGGGGGTCGCTGGTCGGCACAGACTCAGTGGGCCGAAGGGCCTGTTTCTGCGCTGTAAATCTAAACAAAACTAAATTAAAATCTAAAAAAACTACATTTTCTAGACCCCATTTTCCCCACACATAAAGACATTGTCGTCTGGGGAAAGTTCCCCGCCCAACACCTCCGCTCAGTTCGCATTAACCAACCTGATCTCCCGGTGGCTCAGCACTTCAACTCCCCCTCCCATTCCCAATCCGACCTTCCTGTCCTGGGCCTCCTCCATGGCCAAAGTGAGTCCCACCGCAAATTGGAGGAGCAGCACCTCATATTTCGCTTGGGTAGTTTACACCCCAGCAGTATGAACATTGACTTCTCCAATTTCAGGTAGTCCCTGCTTTCTCCCTCCTTCCCCTCCCCTTCCCAGATCTCCCACAGCCCACTGTCTCCGCCTCTTCCTTTCTTCTTCCCCTGCCCCTCCCCCCCCCCCACATCAGTCTGAAGAAGGGTCTCGACCCGAAACGTCACCTATTCCTTCGCTCCATAGATGCTGCCTCACCCGCTGAGTTTCCCCAGCATTTTTGTCCACCTTCTCTTCTAACCACGCTGACTTACGTGATGTAAACCTCCTTCAGGTGTTGAGCGTCTTTGACCAGGTAGAGATCTCTGTGGGTTGAAGAACGGCGGCTTTCATTCAGGTGCGAGCAGTGGTCCTCTGCCCGATCACACAGAACATCTAAAGTCGTCTCCAATGCAGACAGGTGCTCCTTCAGGTGAGCCCGTGACTTCAGATCAGCAGCGTCTATGGAAAGGAAATCAACGTGGAAGGTTGTCAGAGACCAGAGCACCCAGAGGAAACCCACGCAGTCACAGGGAGAACATGCAAACTCCACACTTGCGGCACCCAATGTTCGGATCGAACCCGGGTCCCTGGTGCTGTGAATTACTCCAGCACTCTGTGAAACATCACCTATCCATGTTCTCCAGACATGCTGCCTGACCCGCTGAGTTACTCCAGCACTCTGTGAAACGTCACCTATCCATGTTCTCCACAGATGCTGCCTGACCCGCTGAGTTACTCCAGCACTCTGTGAAACGTCACCTATCCATGTTCTCCACAGATGCTGCCTGACCCGCTGAGTTACTCCAGCACTCTGTGAAACGTCACCTATCCATGTTCTCCACAGATGCTGCCTGACCCGCTGAGTTACTCCAGCACTCTGTGAAACGTCACCTATCCATGTTCTCCACAGATGCTGCCTGACCCACTGAGTTACTCCAGCACTCTGTGAAACGTCACCTATCCATGTTCTCCACAGATGCTGCCTGACCCGCTGAGTTACTCCAGCACTCTGTGAAACGTCACCTATCCATGTTCTCCACACATGCTGCCTGACCCGCTGAGTTATCCCAGCTACCCCAGTGATATGGTGTCCTAGTCACATATCTCCCAGTGTCCACTATGCTCTGGGACTCATCCAAGCATTGGGAAGTCCTGATGGGATGAGGGGGAGAATCCCAGAGTCAGTCACCCTCTCGGGATGGAGGTAAACATGTATATGATGGTCCAATGATCTGACTGTCTCTGGAGCTGTGACCCCTGGGGGAGGCAACACTCTCTGGGTAACCTCACACCTTCCTACCTGGAGGGCAGTTCAGTTGAGTTTATTGTCACGTGTACCGAGGTACAGTGAAAAGCTTTTGTTGCGCGCTAACCAGTCAGCGGAAAGACAATGCATGATTACAATCGAGCCATGATTCGAGTGTACAGATACATGATGAAGGGAATAACGTTTAGTGCAAAGTAAAGCCAGCAAGGTCAAGGAGGATCCCACTGAGGTAGATAGTAGTTCAGGGCTGCTCTCTGGTTGTGGTGGGATGATTCAGATGCCTGATAACAGCTGGGAAGAAACTGCCCCTGAATCTGGAGGTGTGTGCGTTTTCACACTTCTGTACCTCTTGCCCGATGGGAGCGGGGAGAAGAGGGAGTGGCTGGGGTGCGACTGGTCCTTGATGATGCTGCTGGCCTTGCCGAGGCAGCGTGAGGTGTAGATGGAGGCGATGGAATGGAGGTGGGTTTGTGCGATGGTCTGGGCTGCGTCCACAATTCGCTGCGATTTCTTACGGGTCTTGGATGGCGCTGGTCCCAAACCGAGCTGTGATGCATCCTGATGTAGTTAGTCCACATTATCAAATCAGCAGACATTAACACAAGATGCTCGCACCAGAACAACAGTCAGTGAAGATTCACAGATTGGTGATTAGTGCGGGTGTCAGAGGTTATGGGGAGAAGGCAGGAGAATGGGAGTTATCCTCTACTATTTATATTAATTTCACCACTAATAATTGGGAAAATATGCTTTCACCCGACCTATTCCTCTCATAATTTTATACATTCTATATTAAGTTCACCCCTCATCCTCCTTTTCTCCAAGGAATGGAGTCCTAGCCTGCTCAACCTCTCCCTGTAGCTCATGCCCTCGAGTCCAGGCAACATTCTCGTAAATCTCTCTGCACCCTTTCCAACGTGACTACATCAACTTCAACTCAAGTCCTGCCCCACTGAACCTTTACTCGAACTCTTTAGTCAGAGGGTGGTGAATCTGTGGAATTCTTTGCCACAGAAGGGTGTGGAGGCCAAGTCAATGGGTAATTTTAAGGCAGAGATAGATAGATTCTTGACTCGTACGGGTAGGGTCGCCAACTGTCCCGTATTAGCCGGGACATCCCGTATATTGGGCTAAATTGGTTTGTTCCGCGCGGGACCGCCCTTGTCCCGTATTTGACCGCTACTACTCATGTCGAGGGGACTGTCGGGTCGAGCCCGCCTCACCCGTCCCGACGTAGTGCAGCCCGTGGAGTGCAGCAGCAGCGGCAGCGCCTCGCCCATGGCCCCGTCAGCCCGGCCAGTTGTCCGACCTTTGGACCTTCGCTTACCGCCGACATGACCACCACTTCTTCTCACGGCCGATCATCGGTTCTTGAGTTGGACGGGGCGCCGGACTTTGCGTGCAATATCGCACGGCCCCCGGGCCAAAACTCCTCAGCTGGCCCGCCCGCCGGCTGGACTTTGTATGCAGTCCAGCACCCGGGGCCATCTCATCATTCACCCAGCCATGGCAGAGTCGGTCCACGAATTGCCGTCAGGAATTTGTCCCATATTTTGACCTTTTTGTCCCTTATTTGGGAGTGAGGAAGTTGGCCACCCTAAGTGCGGGCGTCGGGTTATGGGGAGAAGGCAGGAGAATGGGGTTGAGGGTGAGGGATAGATCAGCCATGATTGCATGGGGGAGTGGACTCGATGGGCCGAATGGCCCAATTCTGTTCCTATCACCGATGAACATGAAGTTATGAACCATCCCTGAGGTTATAAGGTAATGTGATATCGAACAGTCACTCACTCACCAGCTTTGACCAGTGGCTGCAGAATCTGGGCTTTAATGTCTGACAACTGATTCTTGAAGGCCTGCTCCAACTTGAAGAGGTAGGCAGCTTCTCGTTGGCATTTCTCCTTTGATGAGACAAAGATGAGGAGAGAGAAGAGAGTGTTTAATTGTCTTATGTACCGACCACGGAACAATAAACTCCAAGCTGCAGCATCTTAACATGCAAGTAGACGCAACACATGTTACATGGAAACATAGAAACGCAGACAATAGGTGCAGGAGTAGGCCATTCGGCCCTTCGAGCCAGCACCGCCATTCAATATGATCATGGCTGATCATCCACAATCAGTACCCCGTTCCTGCCTTCTCCCCATATCCCTTGATTCCTTCAGCCCTAAGAGCTAAATCTAACTCTCTCTTGAAAACATCCAGTGAATTGGCCTCCACTGCCTTCTGTTGCAGAGAATTCCACAGATTCACAACTCTCTGGGTGAAAAGGTTTTTCCTCATCTCAGCCCTAAATGGCCGACCCCTTGTTCTTAAGCTGTGAGCCCGACATCGGGAACATAAATGTACAGTACATGGGGCGGCACGGTGGCGCAGCGGTAGAGTTGCTGCCTCACAGCGCCAGAGACCCGGGTTCGATCCTGACTACGGGTGCTGTCTTTACGGAGTTTGTATGTTCTCTCCGTGACCTGCGTGGGTTTTCTCCGGGTGCTCCGGTTTCCTCCCACACTCCAAAGACGTACAGGTTTGTAAGTTTATTGGCTTCTGTATATTGTTCCCAGTGTGTAGGATAGTGCCAGTATGAATGGGTGATCGCTGGTCGGTGTGGACTCGGTGGGCCGATGGGCTTGTTTTACGCTGTACCTCCAAACTAAACTAAACTAAGATAATAAATAATAAAATATATAAGAAACAAAAATGTCATAGCAAAAGATTTGAGTATAGGAGCAGGGAAGTTCTACTGCAGTTGTACAGGGTCTTGGTGAGACCACACCTGGAGTATTGCGTACAGTTTTGGTCTCCTAATCTGAGGAAGGACATTCCTCCCATAGAGGGAGTACAGAGAAGGTTCACCAGTCTGATTCCTGGGATGTCAGGACTTTAATATGAAGAAAGACTGGATAGACTCGGCTTGTACTCACTAGAATTTAGAAGATTGAGGGGGGATCTTATAGAAACTTACATAATTCTTAAGGGGTTGTTGGACAGGCTAGATGCAGGAAGATTGTTCCCGATGTTGGGGAAATCCAGAACAAGGGGTCACAGTTTAAGGATAAGGGGGAAATCGTTTAGGACCGAGATGGGGAAAACATTTTTTGCACAGAGAGTGGTGAATCTCTGGAATTCTCTGCCACAGCAGGTAGTTGAGGCCAGTTCATCGGCTATATTTATGAGGGAGTTAGATGTGGCCCTTTGTGGCTAAAGGGATCAGGGGGTATGGAGAGAAGGCAGGGATGGGATACTGAGTTGTATGATCAGCCATGATCATATCGAATGGCGGTGCAGGCTCGAAGGGCCGAATGGCCTCTACTCCTGCACCTATTTTCTATGTTTCTATGTTTCAATAAATTAATAGGCACAATACTAATGCAAAATAAAAGGAATTGCCAGGCGCAAACAAAGAAAGTCCAGAGTTCGCAGCTGAGGTCAGTGTTGTGTTGTGTTGTGTTGTGTTGTGTTGTGTTGTGTTGTGTTGTGTTGTGTTGTGTTGTGTTGTTGTGTTGTGTTGTGTTGTGTTGTGTTGTGTTGTGTTGTGTTGTGTTGTGTTGTGTTGTGTTGTGTGTTGTGTTGTGTTGTGTTGTGTTGTGTTGTGTTGTGTTGTGTTGTGTTGTGTTGTGTTGTGTTGTGTTGTGTTGTGGTGTGTTGTGTTGTGTTGTGTTGTGTTGTGTTGTGTTGTGTTGTGTTGTGTTGTGTTGTGTTGTGTTGTGTTGTGTTGTGTTGTGTTGTGTTGTGTTGTGTTGTGTTGTGTTGTGTTGTGTTGTGTTGTGTTGTGTTGTGTTGTGTTTGTGTTGTGTTGTGTTGTGTTGTGTTGTGTTGTGTTGTGTTGTGTTGTGTTGTGTTGTGTTGTGTTCAAGAGCCTGACGGATGTTGGAAGAACTGTTGTCGGAGGTTATGGGGAGTAGGCAGGAGAATGGCGTTAGGAGGGGGAGATAGATCGGCCATGATTGAATGGCGGAGTAGACTTGATGGGCCAAATGGCCTGATTCTACTCCTGTCACCTATGACCTTATGACCTTATAACTACTGTGCCGTCATTAGTCGGGGCATTGAGTTCAAGGGTCAGGAGGTCATCATGCGGCTTGCCGTGATTTGGTCAGGACGCATTTGGCGTATTGCGGGCAGTTCTGGTCCCTTCCATTACAGAGAGGTTGTGGGGGCTTTGGAGACGGTGCAGAGGAGGTTTACCAGAACGATGCCGGGATTAGAGTGTATCAGATACCCCTGTGGCCACGTGCCTTTACCCCAGGGTACAGCTTCAAACTTTCCCCCTCTCACCTGAAAGATATGTCCTCTAATCCTTGACATTTACACCCTGGGGGAAAAAGGTGCTGAGTGTCTACCCTGTCTATGTCTCTCATAGATACACACAAAATGTCGGAGTAACTCAGCGGAAGAGTTAGAGTTAGATTTACCTCTTAGGGCTAACGGAGTCAGGGGATATGGGGAGAAGGCAGGAACGGGGTACTGATTGTGCATGATCAGCCATGATCACATTGGATGGTGATGGTGCTCGAAGGATAGAATGGCCTACACTGATAGACAATAGACAATAGGTGCAGGAGGAGGCCATTCGGCCCTTCGAGCCAGCACCGCCATTCAATGTGATCATGGCTGATCATCCCCAATCAGTACCCCATTCCTGCCTTCTCCCCATATCCCCTGACTCCGCTATTTTTAAGAGCCCTATCTAGCTCTCTCTTGAAAGCATCCAGAGAACCTGCCTCCACCGCCCTCTGAGGCAGAGAATTCCACAGAATCACCACTCTCTATGTGAAAAAGTATTTCCTCATCTCTGTTCTAAATAGCTTACCCCTTGTTCTTAAACTGTGGCTCCTGGTTCTGGACTCCCCCAACATCGGGAACATGTTTCCTGCCTCTAGCGTGTCCAAACCCTTAATAATCTTATATGTTTCAATGAGATGCCCTCTCATCCTTCTAAATTCCAGAGTATACAAGCCCAGCCGCTCCATTCTCTCAGCATACGACAGTCCCGCCATCCCGGGAATTAACCTTGTAAACCTACGCTGCACTCCCTCAATAGCAAGAATGTCCTTCCTCAAATTAGGGGACCAAAACCGCGCACAATACTCCAGTTACCCTGTCTATGTCTCTCATAGATAGTGAGACACAAAAGGCCGCAGTAACTCAGCGGAAGAGTTAGAGTTAGATTTAGCTCTTATGGCTAATGGAATCAGGGGATAAGGGAAGTAGGCAGGAACACATTGGTCACATTGGATGGTGGTGGTGGTGGCTCGAAGGGCCGAATGGCCTACACTGACACCTACTTTCGATGTTTCTGTGTCTTACCTTCACATCTGGCCCTGGGCGCACAGCTGGCCTGGAGCTGGACAATGGTTTGGAGCAAGGGGGCATCCTCCCGGCGGTGAACCTGGAGAGGTGGGGCCGGAGGTTGGACTCTGCCCTCTGCCTGCGACCACCAGGCTCCATGATCATGCCTCACCTCGCCTTCCGCTCCTCCATCTTGTTCAGCAGGCCGCCCTCAGCCTCACCTCCCGCCGGCTGCTGCTGCTGCTGCTGCTCTGTACACGAACACACGGTGTGAATGGTCAGAATCATGGCCGTGCAACGTAGAACCGGACAGCAAACGGTGGCTCAGCACTTTAACTCCCCCTCCCATTCCCACACTGACCTTTCTGTCCTGGGCCTCCTCCAATGTCAGAGTGAGGCCCAGCACAAATTGGGAGAAACAGCACCTCATATTTCTCTTGGGCAGTTTACACCCCAGCGGTATGCACATTGACTTCTCTAACTTCAAATAGAAACATAGAAACATAGAAAAATAGGTGCAGGGGTAGGCCATTTGGCCCTTCATGGCTGATCATCAGTAAATGCTCAGTAGATCAGTCAGTGACCTTTGACTTGGAAATAAATCATTCCTGTTTTTGATTCCAACACGAGTGTGTGTGCAGCCATCTTTCTCTGTATATTATGTATACTAGTTTACTTATTTTATAAGCAGACAGATATCAAAACAGTAACTCAGCAGGACAGGCGGCGTCTCTGGAGAGAAGGAATGGGTGACGTTTCGGGTCGAGACCCTTCTTCAGACTCTGCAGATTCTTCAGTCTAAAGAATCCTGCACCCACTAGGGACAATTTTCTACATTTAAACCAAACCAATTAACCTACAAATCCGAACGTCTTTGGAGTGTGGGTGGAAACTGAAGATCTCAGAGAAAACCCACGCAGGTCACGGGGAGAACGTGCAAAGTCCGTGCAGACGGCGCCCGTTGTCGGGATGGAACCCGGGTCTCCGGCGCTGCATTCGCTGTAAGGCAGCAACTCTACCACTGCGCCACCATGACTGCTTCTCCAGCTTCCTCTGGCAAGTTGTTCCAAATCCAGACTTCACTCGGAGTGCAAAGGTTGCCCCGTGAGGTCCCTCTTAAATCTCTCTCCTCTGCCTGTGCCCTCTAGTATTAGAATCCTCTACTCTGGGGACAAAGACTGTGGGTGTTATCCACTTTATCCACGCCCCTCATGGTCATCTCAATATCACCCCTCAGCCTCCTATGCTCCATAGAGATAAGCCCCAGCCTATCCAAACTCTCCCGAGTAGCTCAATAGACAATGGACAATAGGTGCAGGAGTAGGCCATTCGGCCCTTCACGCCAGCACCGCCATTCAATGCGATCATGGCTGATCATCCCCAATCAGTTCCTGCCTTCTCCCCATATCCCCTGACTCCGCTATCTTTAAGAGCCCTCTCTCTCTTGAAAATATCCAGAGAACCGGCCTCCACCGCCCTCTGGGGCAGAGAATTCCACAGACTCACAGCTCTCTGGGTGAAAAACATACGGAATGTCCTGGCTAATTCAGGACAGACGGCAATATTATTGCTGAGGCAGCGTAGAGATACAAAAGGATTCAATAGAAGGGGGGGGTTTGTATGATGGTCTGGGCTGTGCCCACAATTTGCTGCAATGTCTACCAATCCTGGATGGAGCTGTTCCCAAACCGAGCAGTGCCCCATGTTTCTGCAACTCCACAACTCTCTGCTTCAATGGCTCTAAGACTCCATCAGCCCATGACTTAATCGTTAGATAAGAATTATGTGTCTATCTTTGGTACAAATGAGTTTCTGACATTCTATTTTTATTGCACAAAAATACAATGGGTGAACCGTGATTCAACTGGTCATTCTCTGTTGAAAAATATGGGAAGTGACAACGCATAAAATCCCAATCACACTCAGCTGACAATGAGGGCAACACTAGGTTTTAGAAACCGTAGCCAGACCAATAGTTAGTTCATGACCCTGGACTCTACAAACACCAGTTTCAGTTCAAGAAGGAACTGCAGATGCTGGAAAAATCGAGGGTAGACACAAATGCTGGGGAAACTCAGCGGGTGAGGCAGCATCTATGGAACGAAGGGATAGGTGACGTTTCGGGTCGAGACCCTTCTTCGAGACCCTTTATCTACTTTCCAGTATCAGTTTAGTTCAGTTTAGTTTATTGTCATGTGTACTGAGGTACAGTGAAAAGCTTTTGTTGCGTGCTAACCAGTCAGCGGAAAGACAATATATGATTACAATCCAGCCGTCCACAGTGTACAGATACATGAAGGTTGACAAAAGTGCTGGAGAAACTCAGCGGGCGCAGCAGCATCTATGGAGCGAAGGGAATAGGCAACGTTTCGGGTCGAAACCCTTCTTCAGACTGATGTAGGGTGGGGTCAGCCTTCGCTCCATAGATGCTGCTGCACCCGCTGAGTTTCTCCAGCACTTTTGTCTACCTTCGATTTTCCAGCATCTGCAGTTCCTTCTTAAAGTACAGATACATGATGTGGGAATAGCGTTTAGTTCAAGGTAAAGCCAGCAGAGTCCGATCAAAGATCTTCCCTGTGCCTTTTCCCAGTTGTAAGAGTTTTGAACCCGGAATATTAACTTTGCATTTCTTTCCACAGAGGCCGCCGGACCGACTGAGTGTTTCCACTACTTTCTGCCGTTGTTTCAGGCATGCAGCAATTGGAAGTGTTTGAGTTTTATGTGATTCCTGTACATTGACTGACTTTAGACCCGACTTGCACAGTGCAGAGCGTGATGCAGCTGCACCAAGAGGAACACAACTTCTCCTTTATACTGCCCCGTCAAAATAAAATGCAACGTGTGTTAATATCCAGTCTATTGTCGTGCGTTAACTGGCGTCAGAGGGCGGCGAATCCGTGTGATTCATTGCTGCAGAAGTGGCTCGGATAGGGCGGCACGGTGGCGCAGCGGTAGAGTTGCCTCCTCACAACGCCAGAGACCCGGGTTCCATCCCGACTATGGGCGCTGTCTGTACGGAATTTGTACCTTCTCCCCGTGACCCGCGTGGGTTTTCTCCGAGATCCTCCCGCACTCCAAAGACGTGCAGGTTTGCAGGCTAATTGGCTTTGGTAAGTTGTCCCTAGTGCGTGGGATAGAACTAGGATGAATGGGTGATCAATATACAGTGCGGGTTTGATGGGCCGAAGGGCCTATTTCCACGCTACATCTCCCAACTAAACTAAACCACAAACAACTGAACCATCGTATAACCAACTAGAGAATGGTCCTGTTACTATCTACTTCATTGAAGACCCGCAGGATATTTATAATTGGACTTTATCTTGCATTAAATGTTGTTCCCTTCACACTGTATCCACTGCATACTGTGGACGGCTCAATTGTAACCATGTATAGTCTTTCCGCTGACTGGTTAGCACGCAACAAAAGTTATTTTAGGAAGGAGATGAGGAGGAACTTCTTTAGTCAGAGGGTGGTGAATCAGGGTCAGAATCAGGTCCAGAACCAGGGGCCACACACGCAGTTTAAGAATAAGGTGTAAGCCATTTAGAACGGAGACGAGGAAACACTTTTCCTCACAGGGAGTTGTGAGTCTGTGGAATTCTCCGCCTCAGAGGGCGGTGGAGGCCGGTTCTCTGGATGCTTTCAAGAGAGAGTTAGATAGGGCTCTTAAAAATAGTGGAGTCAAGGGATATGGGGAGAAGGCAGGAACGGGGTACTGATTGGGGATGATCAGCCATGATCCCATTGAATGGCTGGGAATGAGGGGGGAACCTCATTGAAACGTACAGAATAATGAAAGGCCTGGATAGAGTGGATGTGGTGAGGATGTTTCCACTAGTGGGAGATTCTAGGACCAGAGGTCACGGCCTCAGAATTAAAGGACGTTCTTTTAGGAAGGAGATGAGGAGGAATGTCTTTAGTCAGAGGGTGGTGAATCTGTGGAATTCATTCCCACAGAAGGCTGTGGAGGTCAAGTCAGTGGATATTTTTAAGGCAGAAGTAGATAGATTCTTGATCAGTACGGGCGTCAGGGGTTATGGGGAGAAGGCAGGAGAATGCGGTTGGGAGGGAGAGATAGATTAGCCATGATTGAATGGCAGAGTAGACTAGATGGGCCGAATGGTCTAATTCTACTCCTATCATGGTCATTGTGGGCCGAAGGGCCTGAGTTGCATGGTTCCGTATTCTATTTTCTAAATGTAGTTTCACTGGTGAGGCATTCTTTCAGTTCATAACATGTTCCAGAACACTAACTGTGTGAAGAAGTCTGAAGGAAGGGTCTCGACCCGAAACGTCACCCATTCCTTCTCTCCAGAGATGCTGCCTGTCCCGCTGAGTTACTCCAGCATTGTGTGTCTATCTTGGGTTTAAACCAACATCTGCAGTTCCTTCCAGCACCAACTTCAACTCGCTGGTTTGAAAGCGGAGCCACTGTTACGGTGGGGTGGGGTAAACACATCAGCATCTGGGTGGAAAACCGATTCTCAAAAACAGGAAAGAGAGAGCTTTTTATAGTGTAGGAAGGAACTGCAGATGCTGGTTAAAAGAAAGAGGAAAGATTCTGACCTTTTTACTAGATGTTACTAGATTTACCACATATACATCTAGTGCAACTTCCCATCTGCACTAACAATCACTCTGGCATTTTCCCCTTTGTTCCAGCTTTGCGATGTTCTCTAGAGAGAGTTCGATGTAGCTCTTAGGGCTAACGGAATCAAGGCATATGGGGAGAAAGCAGGAACAGGGTACTGATTTTGGATGATCAGCCATGATCATATTGAATGGTTCGAAGGGCCGAATGGCCTACTACTGCATCTATTTTCCATGTTTCTATCATTCTACCTATTGGGGAAAAGGGGAAGTACAACGGGGTCCTTGTTCATCAGTCAATAAAAGTAAGCATGCAGGTACAGCAGGCAGTGAAGAAAGCAAATGGCATGTTGGCCTTCATAACAAGAGGAGTTGAGTTAACAATAGAAGCAAAGAGGTCTTTCTGCAATTGTACAGGGCCCTAGTGAGACCACACCTGGACTATTGTGTGCAGTTTTGGTCTGCAAATTTGAATAAGAATATTCTCGCTATTGAGGGAGTGCAGCATAGGTTCACAAGTTTAATTCCCGGGATGGCGAGACTGTCATATGCTGAGAGAATGGAGCGGCTGGGCTTGTACACTCGGGAATTTAGAAGGATGAGAGGATATCTTATTGAAACATGTAAGATTATTAAGGGTTTGGACATGCTAGAGGCAGGAAACATGTTCCCGATGTTGGGGGAGCCCAGAAACAGGGGTCGTAGTTTAAGAATAAGGAGTAAGCCATTTAGAACGGAGATGAGGAAACACTTTTTCTCACAGAGAGTTGTGAGTCTGTGGAATTCTCTGCCTCAGAGGGCGATGGAGGCCGGTTCTCTGGATACTAGATCGAGCTCTTAAAGATAGTGGAGTCAGGGGATATGGGGAGAAGGCAGGATCGGGGTACTGATTGGGGATGATCAGCCATGATCATATTGAGTGGTGGTGCTGGCTCGAAGGGCTGAATGGCCTACTCCTGCACCTGTTGTCTATTGTCTATGTTTCAACCTATTGTACTTGTGTTTGGCTGGATTGTACTCATACAGCAAGAAACAGGCCATTCGGCCCAACTTGTCTATGCCGTTCTAGATGCCCCATCTAAACTAGTCCCATCTGCCCGCGTTTGGCCCATGTCCCTCTACATGCACCTGTCCAGATGTATTTTAAATGTTGTAATAGTCCCAGCCTCAACTACCTCCTCTGGCATCTTGTTCCATACACCCACTGCCCTCGGAGTGAAAAAGTTGCCCCTCAGGTTCCTATTAAATCTTCCCCCTCTCACCTTAAACCTCTGTCCCATGGTTATTGATTCCCCTACTCTGGGTAAGAGAAGTGCTTTAACCAGTCTATTCCCCTCATTAACATACACTTTTGTACACCTTATACAGTTTGCCCATTCTCTCCGTGACCTGCGTGGGTTTTCTCCGGGTGCTCTGGTTTCCTTCCACACTCCAAAGACACACAGGTTTGTAGATTAATTGGCTTGGTAAAATTGCTAAATTGCCCCCAGTGTTAGTGTGCGGGGATCGTTGGTCGGCATCGACTCGATGGGCCGAAGGGCCTGTTTCCGCACTGTATCTCTAAACAAAACTAAACTAAACCTCTATAAGATCGCCCCTCATCCTCCTGCGCTCCAAGGAATAGAGTCCTAGTCTGCTCAACCTCTCCCTGTAGCTCAGTCCCTTGAGTCCTGGCAACATCGCTGCACCCTTTCCAACGGTTCCAATAGCCCTTAGGGCTAATGGAATCAAGGGATATGGGGAGAAAGCTGGAAAGGGGTACTGATTTTGGATGATCAACCATGATCATATTGAATGGTAGGAATGCCAACAGTCCCGTATTAGCCGGGACATCATCGGTTCATGAGTTGGATGGGGCGCCGGACTTTGCGCGCCCCCCGGGCCAAAACTCCTCAGCTGGCCCGCCGGCTGGGCTTTGTGTGCAGTCCAGCACCCGGGGCCAACTCATCATTCACCCAGACACGGCCCAGTCGGTCAACGAATTGCCGTCGGGAATATGTTCCGTATTTTGACCTTTTGTCCCTTATTTGGGAGTAAGAAAGTTGGCAACCCTAGTGGTTAGCGCTGGCTGGAAGGGCCGAATGGCCTACTCCTACACCTATTTTCTATGTTTCTGTTTCTAACATGGTGCGTATCTTTTCCATTTATGGTAATACCTGATTTGATCGGAAATAAACTTTATCACTGTGTTTCGGTACAAGTGTCAATATTACCACTCTCACCATCGACGGCACCACTGTCTCCCCATCTCCCCAGGCCCGCAACCTTGGCGTGATCTTTGATTCCACCCTCTCCCTTGAGCCTCACATCCGCCATGTCATTAAAACCTCCTTCTTTCATCTCCGCAACATCGCCAAACTCAGACCCTCTCTCACACCGCCCGCTGCTGAAAGACTCATCCATGCCTTCATCTCCTCCCGACTGGACTATTGCAACTCACTTCTCCTTGGCATCAGCTCCACCTACATCAACCGACTCCAACTGGTCCAGAACGCAGCCGCCCGACTCATCACCCACACCAAATCCTGGCATCACATCACTCCAGTCTTCAAACAACTTCACTGGCTTCCCATCTCCCCCACGGATCACTTACAAAATCCTGGTCCTCACCTACAAAGCCCTCCACCATCTTCCCCCCCCCATATCTCACTGACCTCCTCTCCCCCTACCAACCCTCACGGTCCCTCAGATCCACATCAGCCGGTCTCCTCTCCATCCACAAGTCCAACCTCCGCAGTTTTGGGGACAGAGCCTTCTCCAGGGCAGCTCCCAGGCTCTGGAACTCCCTCCCCCAACTGATCCGCAATTCCGTGTCCCTCACCATCTTCCAGTCCCGCCTCAAGACCCATCTCTTCACCTCTGCCTATCCTTAGCCCCACGTCCCCCTCCCTTTTCATCTGTGCTTGAATTGCCTCATATTGTGTTTTGAATTGAATTCTGTATTTACTTTGTGTACTAGTCATGTCTCTACTATTTATTTCACTCCTCTTACATGTTTTTCCTCTACCTGCTAAATTTTTGTAAGGTGTCCTTGAGACTCTTGAAAGGCGCCCATAAATAAAATGTATTATTATTATTATTATTAAGCCGACACCAAACTTGAGTTGAAAATGAAATAGTGGGACTTAAATACAACCTCGCTCACGATAACGAGAATGGGACAGGAAGGGATGGGAGCCATTCATCAGGAAACAACATCGAATTCATGGAAAAATGGTGAAAAGTTAAATTGAAATACATTCTATCTGACTTCATGAAACAATAGTGACAACAGATGATAGAGAAAGATATTGTGTTTCTCCAAAATAGTGGATTATAGACAATAGGTGCAGTAGTAGGCCATTCGGCCCTTCGAGCCAGCACCGCCATTCAATGTGATCATGGCTGATCATCCACAATCAGTACCCCGTTCCTGCCTTCTCCCCACATCCCCTGACTCCGCTATCTTTAAGAGCCCTTTCTAGCTCTCTCTTGAAAGCATCCAGAGAACCGGCCTCCACCGCCCTCTGAGGCAGTGAATTCCACAGACTCACAGCTCTCTGTGTGAAAAAGTGTTTCCTCGTCTCCGTTCTAAATGGCTTACCCCTTATTCTTAAACTGTGGCCCCTGGTTCTGGGCTCCCCCAACATCGGGAACATGTTTCCTCCCTATAGCATGTCCGACTATTACAGGGGCATGGCATTAAGTTTTTATCAGGAGCTCAAAAAGGACAAATTGGGAAATTAGTTTTGAGTTTCAGTTTAGTTTATTTTCACGTCATAAGTTCACAAGTGATTGGTAGAATTAGGCCATTCGGCCCATCATCTACTATCATCTAATCATGGCTGTTTTATCTCTCCCTCCTAACCCCAATCTCCTGCCTTCTCCCCATAACCCCGACACCCGTACTCTATCTATCTCTGCCTTAAAAATATCCATTGACTTGTGGCCTCCACAGCCGTCTGTGGCAACGAATTCCACAGATTCACCACCCTCTGACTGAAGAAATTCCTCCTCATCTCCTTTATATGTCCTTTAATTCTGAGGCTGTGACCTCTAGTCCTAGACTCTCCCACTAGTGGAAGCATCCTCTCCACATCCACTCTATCCAGGCCTTTCACTATTCTGTATGTTTCAATGAGGTTCCCCCTCATCCTTCTAAACTCCAGCGAGTACAGGCCCAGTGCCGTCAACCACTGTTACATGTACTGAGGTACAGTGAAAAGCTTTTGTTGCGTGCTAACCAGCCAGCAGAAAGACAACACTCGGCTTGTACTTGCTAGAATTTAGAAGATTGAGGGGGGATCTTATAGAAACTTACAAAATTCTTAAGGAGGTTGGACAGGCCAGATGCAGGAAGATTGTTCCCGATGTTGGGGAAGTCCAGAACTAGGGGTCACAGTTTAAGGATAAGAGGGAAATCTTTTAGGACCGAGATGAGAAAATCATTTTTTACACAGAGAGTGGTGAATCTCTGGAATTATCTGCCACAGAAGGTAGTTGAGGCCACAGTTCATTGGCTATATTTAAGAGGGAGTTAGATGTGGCCATTGTGGCTAAAGGGATCAGGGGGTATGGAGAGAAGGCAGGTTCAGGGATACTGAGTTGGATGATCAGCCATGATCATATCGAATGGCGGTGCAGGCTCGAAGGGCCGAATGGCCACTCCTGCACCTAATTTCTATGTTTCTATGTAATACATGATTACAATCGAGCCGTTCACAATGTATAGATACATGATAAGGGAATAACGTTTAGTGCAAGGTAAAGCCAGCAAAGTCCGAAATTAGCTGTGATAGCCGTGTACGTATAAACCATAGAACAGTACAGCACAGGAACAGGCCCTTCAGCCCACAATGTCCATGCCCACCATGACACCAAGTTAAACTAATCTCCTCTGATCTCTAATCTCCCCGTGATCGGTATCCCTCTATTCCCTGCATATCCATGAGCCTATCTAAAGGTCTCTTAAACACCACTATTGTATCACAAAGTTTAAAGATATTACTAGCAACTTTGAGACACAGAGGGTGGTGGGTGCCAGGAACGCGCTGCCAGGGGTGGGTGGTGGAGGCAGATACGATAGTGGTGTTCAAGAGGCTTATAGACAGGCACGTGGATATGCAGGGAAGGAAGGGAAACGGATCACGTGCAGGCAGAGGGTCTTGGCATCATGTCCAGCATGGACATTGTGGGCAGAAGGACGCAGTTTAGTTCAGTTTAGTTTAGTGATACAATGGATTAACAGGCCCTTCGGCCCACCGAGTCTATACCGACCAGCGATCCCCGCACATTAACACTATCCTACACACACACACACACTGGGGACAATTTACAATCTTTACCCAAGCCAATTGACCGACAAATCTGTGTATTTTTTTTTTTTTAAATCAAAAAATGTATTCAATTATTAAAAAATAATATATACACTACAATAAAACAAGCCAGAACCCACCACCATAATACAATACAAACATATATCCATAATAAACCACTATACAACTATGATACAATCCTTATTGAGGATACATTCAACACCCTGCGGAGCCCAGCGGTCCCGGAACTCCCTCAGGGTGCCCACAGACAGGGCGTATTCCCTTTCTAATCCCACCCGGGCACGGACGTAACCCTGGAAAAGGGGCAGGCAGCTGGCCCGGGTAGAGCCCTCCGCCGCCTCCCTGTGTATCTTTGGAGTGTGGAGGAAACCGGAGCACCCGGAGAAAACCCACGCAGGTCACGGGGAGAAGGTACAAACTCCGTACAGACAGCACCCGTAGTCAGGATGGAACCCGGGTCTCTGGCGCTGTGAGGCAGCAGCCCTACCCGCTGCACCACCGTGCCACCCTCTTGCTGAAATCTTTATGTTCTACTTATTCACAACCAGAAAGGTTGAACAGGCAATATTGGGAATCTGGGCAATGAATGATATGAAACACAATCTGTGGAGTATTGAAGCACATTCTCTGAACCCAGTCCAGGTCAATTGCATGATTCAGCCTGAACTGAAAAAAGGGATTTAGTTTAGTTTAGTTTAGAGATACAGCGCTGAAACAGGCCCTTCGGCCCAGCGGGTCCGTGCCGACCAGCGATCCCCGCACACTAACACTATCCTACACCCACTAGGGACAATTTATATTTACACCAAGCCGATTCACTTACAAACCTGTACGTCTTTGGAGTGTGGGAGGAAACCGAAGATCTCGGAGAAAAACCCACGCAGGTCACGGGGAGAACGTACAAACTCCGTACAGACAGCACCCGTAGTCAGGATGGAACCCGGGTGTCCGGCGCTGCAAGCGCTATAAGGCAGCAACTCTACCGCTGCGCCACTGTCTTTTGCAATTGGTGAAAAAAATCAGAAGTTGTACTGAGTGATTGCATACTGGTTGCTTGGACTGTGGGAAATGAATGCGTAATATGCTTATTTGTGGCGTTTGCCGTGGTTTTTATTGAAACGATCCTAATAACGGAGACACACACAAACGTCACCCATTCCTTCTCTCCAGAGATGTGTTACTCCAGCTTTTTGTGTCTATCTTCGGTTTAAACCAACATCTGCAGTTCCTTCCGACACGTGGATCCACGTGGATTTAAAGAAAGAGAGAGAGAGATACAGCATGGAGAGTGCAGTGAGGAACTGCAGGTGCTGTTTTAAACTAATGACAAGCACAAAGCACTGGAGTAACTCAGCAGGACAGGCAGCATCTCTGGGGAAAAGGAATGGGTGATGTTTCGGGTCGAGACCCTTCTTCAGCATGGAAACTGGCCCTTTGGCCCATCAAGTCCGCCCTGATTATCAACTACTTATTTTACACTAATCTAATCCAACTTTCCCCTTATTCTACCATAATTTATATATCTCTGTATAACTAAAAGTCTTTGGCTTGTTTGTGCGTGTGTGTGTGTGTCACTCAATCTGGTTAAATCCTATCTTCTTCCAAACGCTAGGCCACAGCCTTCCCATTTTCACACATCCTACTCACATTTTTCCCGTCGCGGCAATAAACATCTTCCCGTCGCATTCCCGCCTATATTTCCGAAGTTATTAATTGTTTAAAGTTTTAAAAACAGCCTGAAAACTGACACATTTCGTTAAAAAAAAAACCCCAAGTGACGTCACAATGCACTCGCAAGGCAGGACGGGACACTCCACGAGGGAGGGGGGCACTCCTGCGCTCGCGGTGAACGAGGAGTGGCGGCGGCTGCCGACTCTCGAGGCCTGGTGGGGAGGGTGGTGCTGGAGCCGGAGTGAGGGCCGAGCCCGGGGCTTGGGATGGGGCCGTAACCGGGGCCGAGATTAGAAGTCATCGCTGGAACCAAGGACGAGCCTGCGGCCTGTGGTCAGGGGCGAGCTCGGAGATGAAGTCGGGGCCTGCACCGGAGCCCAGTCAGCGGCCGAGCTGACGGCTGGAGTCTACAGCCAGGGCCGGGCCCAGTAGGAGAACTAGGCCCAGTTCCATGCCCTGGCGCTGCTCTACAACCTGGGTAGATCCTGGGGCAGGGAATGGAAGTGAGGGGAGGAGGATGAGGGGAATGAGGAGGAGGGAGATAGGGTGGGGAGTGGGGTGGTAGAGGGAGATGGGGGGGTATGTGGAGGAGGGATATATATATATATAAATATGTGGTGTGTACATATGTACATATGTATATTTATACACAGTATATGCACACACACTGAACATATTTTTCTGGTTTAGTTTAATTTAATTTTGTTTAGAGATACAGCACAGAAACAGGCCCTTCGGCCCACCAAGTCCGCGCCGGCCAGCGATCTCCGCACGTTAACACTATCCTACACGCACTAGGGACAATTTACACACACACCAAGCCAATTCGCCTACAAACCTGTACGTCTTTGGAGTGTGGGAGGAAACCGAAGACCTCGGAGAAAACCCACGCAGGTCATGGGGAGAAGGTACAAACTCCGTACAGACAGCGCCCGTAGTCGGGATGGAACCTGGCTCTCTGGTTTAAGAGACTTTTACATGGAAATGCATGGAATGGAAGGGGATAGATCACGTACAGGCAGAGGAGATTAGTTTAACTTGGCGCCATGTTCAGCACGTACATTGTGGGCCGAAGGGCCTGTTCCTGTGCTGTACTGTTTTATGCGCTAAGTTCATTGTGTCAGTAGATAATGTTGGACCTCATTGAAACCTCATTGCGGCTGGGCTTGTACACTCTGGAGTTTAGAAGGATGAGAGGGCATCTTATTGAAACATCTAAGATTATTAAAGGTTTGGACACGCTAGAGGCAGGAAACATGTTCACGATGTTGGGGGGGTCCAGAACCAGGGGCCACACAGTTTAAGAATAAGGTATAAACCATTTTGAACGGAGACGAGGAAACACTTTTTCACACAGAGAGTGGTGAGTCTGTGGAATTCTCTGCCTCAGGTGGAGGCCAGTTCTCTGGATACTTTCAAGAGAGAGCTAGATAGGGCTCTTAAAGATAGCAGAGTCAGGGGATATGGGGAGAAGGCAGGAACGGGGTACTGATTGTGGATGGTCAGCCATGATCACATTGAATAGCGGTGCTGGCTCGAAGGGGCCGAATGGCCTACTCCTGCACCTATTGTCTATTGTCGTAAATGCTAGAGAAACTCAGCTGGTGAGGGGCAGTATCTATGGGCTGAATGGCCTAATTCTGCTCCTACGACTTATGATCTTGTATGATTATTTAAAACGCACACACCCACGACTCTATTACTGTTGGGCTGAGTTCAGATTCTTGCCTCCGTGATGAATTATGTCTGCATCACAGCTCTGCATATTTCATACAAAAAAGGTCAAATAGCTGAAGGCTGGTTTGCACGGATTGTAGAGAGAGTTAAATATAACATGAAGATTAACGTGGATACAGTGCCCATACTTCAATGGATATTTTTAATAGACCCTGTTCCTGCCTTCTCCCCATATCCCCGACTCCACTATCTTCAAGAGCCCTATCTAGCTCTCTCTTGAAAGTATCCAGAGAACCGGCCTCCACCGCCCTCTGAGGCAGAGAATTCCACTCTCTGTGAGAAAAAGTGTTTCCTCGTCTCTGTTCTAAATGGCTTACCCCTTATTCTTAAACTGTGTGTGTGGCCCCTGGTTCTGGACTCCCCCAACAGGCTGAGATAGATAGATGTTTGATTAGTACGGGTGTCAGGGGTTATGGGGAGAACAAAGGCAGGAGAATGGGGCTAGGAGGGAGAGATAGATCAGCCATGATTGAATGGCGGAGTAGACTTGATGGGCCGAATGGCCTAATTCTGCTCCTATCGCTGATGCACTTATCTTAACCCCCACCTGCTCTAGTTTAAACCCACGGTCATCTGTAGTCACATTTTACCTTTGTATGCACCTTCCCCCCAGCTAACAATAATCTGTAGACAATAGACAATAGGTACAGGAGGAGGCCATTCGGCCCTTCGAGCCAGCACCGCCATTCAATGTGATCATGGCTGATCATCCCCAATCAGTACCCCGTTCCTGCCTTCTCCCCATATCCCCTGACTCCGCTATCTTTAAGAGCCTTATCTAGCTCTCTCTTGAAAATATCCAGAGAACGGGCCTCCACCGCCCTCTGAGGCAGAGAATTCCACATTCAGTATTCCATATTTCCCTTGAACTCCATCCCCCTTTTTTTCTTTCTTTGTTTTCACACCTCACCCTTCCTTATCTCCGTGTCTCCCTCTCCGCCGACTCTCAGTCTGAAGAAGGGTCTCGACTCGAGAAAGGTCACTCCAGCCGAAGCCTTCTCTCCAGAGATGCTGCCTGTCTGCCCGCTGAGCTACTCCAGCATGTTTGTGTCTGGAGTTCAGTTCAGCTTCAGGCTAATGTCATGTGTACCCACGGAGGTACAGTGAAAAGCTTTTTGTTGCCTGCCAGCCAGTCAGTGGAAAGACTGTACGCCAAGTGGAGGAGACAGCACTGATTTAATTTGCTAAAAAAACCTTGGCGATCTCGGCTTGACTATTTCAGGGGCAGATTAGAGAGGGAACCAGAAGTAGAATCCAAGAGGCTGATTCAGCAGCAGAACTGATTCACGGTGAGTTTGCCACTGATAGACAACCCGAGCAGTTGGAAAGGCAGGGCTCTGGAGAACACAACAGCACTTGCCAATACACGCCAGGCTGCCTCAACACTAGGTGGAATTTTCCTCAATCAAACATCTGCCAAAACGGAGTTACATTTCCACAAGAAATAATCCAGTCATTTTGGGTTTTTTTTCCCAAAACTGCACAAACAAAGTTCTGGCAGGAAGCGTGCTCTTGAGAGACCAGGAGATTTATTTTGCAGGCAGCGTGCTTTAGAGTCCTGCTGTCTTACCTTCTGCTGAAGTGGTGATGCTGGCTGGATTGGTGATCGAGGCTTGGCACAGCGAGGGTGTGGGTGTGTGTGTGTGTGTGGATTACACAGATGCTTGCTTCCCCTTTGGTGTCGACTGCCTCGATGAGGAAGTACACTCCGTCAGGCAAACCCCTCCTCTCCCATATTGCTTTGCATACATTCCAAGTTGCCATAGCAATGGCCGGGACACCTTCCCACATTCACCACCTCCCTCTTTGCCAGTTAACCTTGAAAGTTGAATAAGCAGCGCTAATAAAACCTGGGACTCTTCCCTGCCACAAATATGTAATATGTGAATATGTGATTCTGTTCCACAACAAGGGAAACTGTGACAAGGATAAGGGGGAAATCTTTTAGGACCGAGATGAGGAAAACATTTTTTTTTCACACAGAGAGCGGTGAATCTCTGGAATTCTCTGCCACAGAAGGTAGTTGAGGCCACAGTTCATTGGCTATATTTAAGAGGGAGTTAGATGTGGCCCTTGTAGCTAAAGGGATCAGGGGGTATGGAGCGAAGGCAGGTACAGGATACTGAGTTGGATGAGCAGCTATGATCATATTGAATGGCGGTGCAGGCTCGAAGGGCCGAATGGCCTACTCCTGCACCTATTTTCTATGTTTCTATGTTTCTATGTTCCATTCTGTGTGTAGTTTGTTTGTAGTCTCGTATGTGTATGTGACAAATAAACTTGGCTTGACTTGACTTGGATGAAGGTGAAGGGGGCCAGAGATTTAATAGGAATCGCAGATAGACACAAAATGCCGGAGTCACTCAGCGGGACAGGCAGCATCTCTGGAGAGGAGGAATGGGTGGTGTTTCCGGTCGGGATTACACAATAGACAATAGACAATAGGTGCAGGAGTAAGCCATTCGGCCCTTCGAGCCAGCACGGCCATTCAATGTGATCATGGCTGATCATCCCCAATCAGTACCCCATTCCTGCCTTCTCCCCATACCCCCTGACTCTGCTATCTTTAAGAACCCTCTCTTGAAAGTATCCAGATAACCAGTCTCCACCGCCCTCTGAGGCAGAGAATTCCACAGACTCACCACTGTTCCTCGTCTCCGTTCTAAATAGCCTATCCCTTATTTGTAAACTGTGGCCCCTGGTTCTGGACTCCTCCAACATCGGGAACATGGTTCCTGCCTCTAGCGGGTCCAAATCCTTAATAATCTTATCTGTTTCAATAAGATCCCCTCTCATCCTTCTAAACTCCAGGGTATACAAGCCCAGCTGCTCCATTCTCTCAGAATCCACAGACTCACCACAGACTCACAACTCTCTGTGTGAAATTGAGTTGCTCCAGCGTTTTGGGTGTATCTTCGGTTTAAACCAGCCCCTGCAGTTCCTTCTTACACAACCTACAAACCTGCACGTCTTTGGAGTGTGGGAGGAAACCGGAGCACCCGGAGAAAACCCACGCAGGTCACGGGGAGAACGTACAAACTCCGTACAGACAGCACCCGAGGTCAGGATTGAACCCAGGTCTCCGGCGCTGTGAGGCAGCAACTCTACCGCTGCACCACCGTGCCGCACTAACACGGGGAAATGTAATTAGCTTAGATGGAGCATCTTGTTCAGCGCGGATGAGATGGGCCGAATGGCCAGTTTTGTGCTGGAGGCCTCTAATGGTCCAGTGATGCTTATTTATCAAATGTGCAACTGCATATATTACACATCAGGGAACCGACTTGTTTTGGCTCCATTATTCAAAGTCCACAAAGTCCAGTCGGCCCCCTCGCTCACTCAACGTACTAGAGTAGTTCCTGCGAACCGACGTCCCTCTCCTCCTCCTCCCCTCTCTCTCCTCCCTCCTCTCCTCTCCTCTCCTCTCCTCCCCTCCCCTCTCCTCTCCTCCCCTCTTCTCCCCTCTCCTCCCCTCCCCTCTCCTCTCCTCTCCTCTCTCTCGCTCCCCCAGCCCGTGAACTCCCTCTCTTCTCTTCTCTTCTCTTCTCTCTCTCTCCTCTCCTCTCCTCCCCTCTTATCCTCCTCCCCTCTCTCCTCTCCTCTCCTCTCCTCCCCTCTCCTCTCTTCCTCTCCTCTCCTCTCCTCTCCTCCCCTCTCCTCTCCTCTCCTCCTCCCCTCTCCTCTTGCCCCTCCTCTTCACTCTTCTCTCCTCTCCACTCTTCTCTCCCCTCCCCTCTTCTCTCCCCTCTCCTCTCCTCTCCTCTCACTCCTCTCTCCTGTCCTCTCTACCCGTCTTCTCTCTTCTCCTCCTCCTCTCCTCTCCTCCTCCTCTCCTCTCCTCTCACTTCCTCCCCTCTCCTCCACTTTCCTCAACTCTCCTCCACTCTCCTCTCCTCTCCTGTACAGTCCAGCACCCGGGGCCAACTCATCATTCGCCCAGCCACGGCCGAGTCGGTCAAAGAATTGCCGTCGGGAACCTGTCCCGTATTTTGCCCTTTTGTCCCTTATTCAGATTCATGGGTAATTTAAGGCCCCATTTCCGTAACCGGCTTCTGTTTCAGCACCAAAGATCCCTTAGGAAGCCGGTTACGGAAACATCCTCGTAAAAATAAAAGTTATTTGGTAAAAATCTTCTCATCATTTTCAGAATTTTAAGTTATTAACACAAACTGTTCCCCCGTAACGTTGATTACACTGTGGGTCGGGTCGGGTCGGGTCGGGTCGGGTCGGGTCGGGTCGGGTCGGGTCGGGTCGGGTCGGGTTACTGAAATGGATGAAAAAAAGGCTCACGATCCGCTCTGTTGCGTACGTCATGTCAGCCCCTTGCATTTAGCAGGAGTGGACTATCTTGCTCTGCTATAGGGTGATTTCACGAAAGGTCACTGGAACGTAGATCCGCACCCACGTGACCGGAAATGCTTATCGGACATTTGCCGTGGAGATTTAAAGATCCAAAATATCGGGAATTATCGCGTTTGCTCGTTGAATTTCATCAAAAGTAAGGCATTATTGACTTTTTTATCTTTATTGATGAAATGCAGCGAGCAAACGCGATAATTCCCGATATTTTGGACCTTTAAATCTCCACGGCAAATGTCCGCTGTTCTCTTCCGCTGGATTGGCACCTTCAGCTCCCTCTTTAATTTACCTTAGTTTCTATCTTTTTTTTGGACTGAAAATCTAGGTAGCTGTGCCTCACGGTCACCCCGACTGGCACAGTAAATTGCAGCTCAAAAACTGGCCGTTTTCGATGTTTTTAACGGGTGGGAAAGTGCGTGTTTTCCCATTCACTAACATGTACCGGATGTATAGCATGTCCTCCACTTGAGATTTTCGGTCACGTGGGTGCGGATCTACGCTCCAGTGACCTTTCGTGAAATCACCCTATAGGATCTTTGATTGCAACGTTTAAAAAACATTTGGATAGTCTGAAGAAGGGTCTCGACCCAAAGTGTCATCTATTCCTTTCCTCCAGAGATGCAGCCTGACCTGCTGAGTTCCTCCAGCTTTTTGTGTCTATCTTTGGATAGTTTGAGCTTAGTTTGTTAGATAGAAAATGTACAGAGGGATATAGGCCAAACGCAGGCAGGTGGGTCCAATTCAGTTTTGTTTATTGTCACGTGTACCGAGGTACAGTGAAAAGCTTTTGTTGCGTGCTAACCAGCCAGCGGAAAGACAATACATGATTACAATCGAGCCGTTAGCAGTGTACAGATACACGATAAGGGAATAACGTTTAGTGCAAGGTAAAGCCAGCAAAGTCCGATCAAGGATAGTACGAGGGTCACCAATGAGGTAGATAGTAGTTCAACACTGCTCTCTGGTTGTGGTAGGATGGTTCAGTTGCCTGATAACAGCTGGGAAGACAATCTAGTGGTGTGGGTTTTCACACTTCTGTACCTTTGGCCCAATGGGGCATGTTGTCGGCATGGGCAAGTTGGGCCGAAGGGCCAGTTTTCACGCTCCTATGCTTGCCTAATGCCAGATGTCTCACCCAGTCACTGACCTTTCTCAGAACCTATATCGCCTTGCTGTCTAGTTGCATCACAGCTTGCTCAAGAGACCACACAAAACTGCACAGTGTTGTAGATGTAGCCCAGTCCATCACACACACCACACTCCCCACCATTGTAGATGTAGCCCAGTCCATCACACACACCACACTCCCCACCATTGTAGATGTAGCCCAGTCCCACACACACCACACTCCCCATCATTGTAGATGTAGCCCAGTCCCACACACACCACACTCCCCACCATTGTAGATGTAGCCCAGTCCATCACACAAACCACACTCCCCACCATTGTAGATGTAGCCCAGTCCCACACACACCACACTCCCCACCATTGTAGATGTAGCCCAGTCCCACACACACCACACTCCCCACCATTGTAGATGTAGCCCAGTCCATCACACACACCACACTCCCCACCATTGTAGATGTAGCCCAGTCCCACACACACCACACTCCCCACCATTGTAGATGTAGCCCAGTCCCACACACACCACACTCCCCACCATTGTAGATGTAGCCCAGTCCCACACACACCACACTCCCCACCATTGTAGATGTAGCCCAGTCCCACACACACCACACTCCCCACCATTGACCATAGTTTAGTGTTTAGAGATACTGTACAGGCCCTTCAGCCCACCAAGTCCACGCCAACCATCGATCACCCGTTCACACTAGTTCAACGTTATCCCACTTTCTCATCCACTCCCTACACACTAGGGGGGCAATTTACAGAGGGACAATTAACCTACAAAGTCTTTGTAAACCAGAGCACCCGGATGAAACCCACCTGGTCACAGGGAGAACATGCAAACTCCACACAGGCAGCACCTGATGTCGGGATGGAAGCCAGGTCTCTGGCGCTGTGAACCCAGGTCTCTCTCCTCTCCACTCCTCACCTGGTTCTGGACTACCCCCAACATTGGGAACATGTGTCCTGCCTTGTCCAAGCCCTGAACAATCTTATATGTTTCAATGAGATGCCCTCTCATCCTTCTAAACTCCAGTGTGTGCAAGCCCAGCTGCTCCATTCTCTCAGCATATGACAGTCCCGCCATCCCGGGAATAGTCTGATTAAAGATAGTCCGAGGGTCACCAATGAGGTAGATAGTAGTTCAGGACTGCTCTCCTATTGCTGGTAAGACAGTTCAGTTGCCTGATAACAGCTGGGAAGAAATTGTGCAGGAAGGAACTGCAGATGCCGGTTTACACCGAAGATAGACACAAAAAGCTGGAGTAACTCAGCAGGTCTGGCAGCAACTCTAGACAGAAGCAATGGGTGATGTTTTGGTCAAGACCCTTCTTCAGACTCGAATCATCACCCAATCCATGCCTCCAGAGATGCTGCCTGTCATTTGCCGTGCAGATTTAAAGATCCAAAATATCGGGAATTATCGCGTTTGCTCGCTGCATTTCATCAAAAGTAAGGCATTATTGACTTTTTTATCTTTATTGATGAAATTCAGCGAGCAAACGCGATAATTCCCGATATTTTGGACCTTTAAATCTCCACGGCAAATGTCCGCTGTTCACTTCCGCTGGATTGGCACCTTCAGCTCCCTCTTTAATTTACCTTAGTTTCTATTTTTTTTTTGGACTGAAAATCTAGGTAGCTGTGCCTCACGGTCACCCCGACTGGCACAATAAACTGCAGCTCAAAAACTGGCCGTTTTCGATGTTTTTAACGGGTGGGAAAGTGCGTGTTTTCCCATCCACTAACATGTACCGGATGTATAGCATGTCCTCCACTTGAGATTTTCGGTCACGTGGGTGCGGATCTACGCTCCAGTGACCTTTCGTGAAATCACCCTATAGGATCTTTGATTGCAACGTTTAAAAAACATTTGGATAGTCTGAAGAAGGGTCTCAACCCAAAATGTCATCTATTCCTTTCCTCCAGAGATGCAGCCTGACCTGCTGAGTTCCTCCAGCTTTTTGTATCTATCTTTGGATAGTTTGAGCTTAGTTTGTTAGATAGAAAATGTACAGAGGGATATAGGCCAAACGCAGGCAGGTGGGTCCAATTCAGTTTTGTTTATTGTCACGTGTACCGAGGTACAGTGAAAAGCTTTTGTTGCATGCTAACCAGCCAGCGGAAATACAACACATGATTACAATCGAGCCGTTAGCAGTGTACAGATACACGATAAGGGAATAACGTTTAGTGCAAGGTAAAGCCAGCAAAGTCCGATCAAGGATAGTACGAGGGTCACCAATGAGGTAGATAGTAGTTCAGCACTGCTCTCTGGTTGTGGTAGGATGGTTCAGTTGCCTGATAACAGCTGGGAAGACAATCTAGTGGTGTGGGTTTTCACACTTCTGTACCTTTGGCCCAATGGGGCATGTTGTCGGCATGGGCAAGTTGGGCCGAAGGGCCTGTTTTCACGCTCCTATGCTTGCCTAATGCCAGATGTCTCACCCAGTCACGGGCCTTTCTCAGAACCTGTATCGCCTTGCTGTCTAGTTGCATCACAGCTTGCTCAAGAGACCACACAAAACTGCACAGTGTTGTAGATGTAGCCCAGTCCCACACACACCACACTCCCCACCATTGTAGATGTAGCCCAGTCCATCACACACACCACACTCCCCACCATTGTAGATGTAGCCCAGTCCCACACACACCACACTCCCCACCATTGTAGATGTAGCCCAGTCCCACACACACCACACTCCCCACCATTGTAGATGTAGCCCAGTCCCACGCACACCACACTCCCCACCATTGTAGATGTAGCCCAGTCCCACACACACCACACTCCCCACCATTGACCATAGTTTAGTGTTTAGAGATACTGTACAGGCCCTTCAGCCCAACAAGTCCACGCCAACCATCGATCACCCGTTCACACTAGTTCCATGTTATCCCACTTTCTCATCCACTCCCTACACACTAAGGGGCAATTTACAGAGGGACAATTAACCTACAAAGCCTTTGTAAACCAGAGCACCTGGATGAAACCCACCCGGTCACAGGGAGAACATGCAAACTCCACACAGGCAGCACCTGATGTCGGGATGGAACCCAGGTCTCTGGCGCTGTGAACCCAGGTCTCTCTCCTCTCCACTCCTCCCCTCTCACTTCTCCTCTCCACTCCACTCCTCTCCTCTCCTCTCCTCTCCACTCCTCTGACTCCGCTATCTTTAAGAGCCCTATCGAACTCTCTCTTGAAAACATCCAGAGAACCGGCCTCCACCGACCTCTGAGGCAGAGAATTCTACAGACTCACAACTATCTGTGTGAAAAAGTGTTTCCTCGTCTCCGTTCTAAATGGCTTACCCCTTATTCTTAAACTGTGGCCCCTGGTTCTGGACTCCCTCAACATCAGGAACATGTTTCCTGCCTTGTCCAAGCCCTGAACAATCTTATATGTTTCAATGAGATACCCTCTCATCCTTCTGAACTCCAGAGTGTACAAGCCCAGCTGCTCCATTCTCTCAGCATATGACAGTCCCGCCATCCCGGGAATAGTCTGATAAAAGATAGTCCGAGGGTCACCAATGAGGTAGATAGTAGTTCAGGACTGCTCTCCTATTGCTGGTAAGACAGTTCAGTTGCCTGATAACAGCTGGGAAGAAATTGTGCAGGAAGGAACTGCAGATGCCGGTTTACACCGAAGATAGACACAAAAAGCTGGAGTAACTCAGCAGGTCTGGCAGCAACTCTAGACAGAAGCAATGGGTGATGTTTGGGTCAAGACCCTTCTTCAGACTCGAATCATCACCTAATCCATGCCTCCAGAGATGCTGCCTGTCCCGCTGAGTTACTCCAGCATGTTGTGTCTATCTTTGGGAAGAAATTGTCCCTGACTGTAAACTGTATTTCACGTATTACATACCCTCTAGATGGCGGTGTAGGATCATAGTTAGAACCGAAGACGGACACACAGTGCTGGAGTAAGTCAGCGGGTCAGGCAGCATCTGTGGAGAACAGGGATAGGTGACGTGGCACAGAGTGCTGGAGTAACTCAGCGGGTCAGGCAGCATCTGTGGAGAACATGGATAGGTGACGTTTCACAGAGTGCTGGAGTAACTAAGCGCGTGAGGCAGCTTCTGTGGAGAACATGGATA
This sequence comes from Leucoraja erinaceus, assembly GCF_028641065.1. Lineage (NCBI taxonomy): Eukaryota > Metazoa > Chordata > Chondrichthyes > Rajiformes > Rajidae > Leucoraja > Leucoraja erinaceus. The sequence continues at coordinate 1,871,938 of NC_073419.1, forward strand.
GGTGACGTTTCACAGAGTGCTGGAGTAACTCAGCGGGTCAGGCAGCATCTGTGGAGAACATGGATAGGTGACGTTTCACAGAGTGCTGGAGTAACTTAGCGGGTCAGGCAGCATCTGTGGAGAACATGGATAGGTGACGTTTCGGGTCGAGACCCTTCTTCAGTGTCTGAATCTAATTTGTCACTCTTCTTTGATCCCGTGGATTTTGGTTAGTTGGGCCATCAATGGGGACTTGTTTAGTTTAGTTTAGTTTAGAGATACAGCACGGAATCAGGCCCTTCGGCCCACCGGGTCCGCGACATCCAGCGATCCCCGCACATTAGAAACATAGACAATAGACAATAGGTGCAGGAGTAGGCCATTCGGCCCTTCGAGCCTGCACCGCCATTCAATATGATCATGGCTGATCATCCAACTCAGTATCCCATCCCTGCCTTCTCTCCATCCCCCCTGATCCCTTTAGTCACAAGGGCCACATCTTAAATATAGCCAATGAACTGACCTCAACTACCTTCTGTGGCAGAGAATTCCAGAGATTCACCATTCTCTGTGTGAAAAATGATTTTATCATCTTGGTCCTAAAAGATTTCCCTCTTATCCATAAACTGTGACCCCTTGTTCTGGACTTCCCCAACATCGGGAACAATCTTCCTGCATCTAGCCTGTCCAACCCGTTAAGAATTTTGTACATTTCTATAAGATCCCCCCTCAATATCCTACTCACACCATGAACACTATCCTACGCACACTGGGGACAATTTTACATTCATATCAAGCAAATTAACCTACAAACCTGTACGCCTTTAGAATGTGGGAGGAAACCCACGCATGTCACAGGAAGAACATGCAAACTCCGTACAGACAGCAGCCGTAGTCTGGATCAAACCCGGGTCTCCGGCGCTGTGAGGCGGCAACTCTACCGCTGCGCCACCATGCTGCTCACTTGCTAAAGTACAAGTGAATACTTTTTGTTTAAGAAAG